>NC_137093.1:9567831-9979040 GCF_951640355.1 Cnephaeus nilssonii | reverse complement strand
GAAATAAGGCTAGCTGGGCCAGAGGGATGTGATCTGATTTACATTTTAAGTCTTCCTTGCTTTTAGGCCCGAGCTCAGAATTTTGGGGGTCAGTGACCACTTAAAGATGACCTGTTCTGGTGGCTTCTCCCTCTTCCCTTGTCCCCCTAGGCAGTGTGAAATATTTTTAAAACCTAAAACTAAACAGATACCAACACACAATAAGGAACAAGGACTAACAAAAACTGGAATGATGTCAGCTTGACTTAATTAAGGACAGTGATTGCCTTCGATGAAACACTGAGGAAATGATCACTTTGATTAGAAAAAAATTTGTTGGAGAAAGAGAAGGCAGTATTACTGATCAAAGACAGTTTGTTAGATCAAATATATGCATTGGAAGAAACCATCAAAAGAAGTCCTTGGGATCCCTCCATACGTCAAATGTAGAATTACTACATGACCCCTCAGTTCCACTCCCAAGTATATACCCCAAAGAAATAAAGACAGGTATAAAAACAAAAATTTGTCCATGAATGTTCCTAACAGATATTCACAAATAGCCAAAAGGTTGAAACATCCCAAATGTCCATCAACTGATGAATGGCTAAGCAAATTGGTCTGTTTATACAATGGAATATTTATTTGGCCACAAAAATAAATGAAATATCGATGCATGCTACAGCATGGATGAACTTTGAAAACATGCTAAGTGAAAGAGGAAGTCACAGAAGGCCACATTGTATAATTCCATCAGAGTAGACAAATCCATAGAGACAAAGTAGATTAGTAGATGATGGGGATTGGGGGGAAGGAGGACTGGGGAATGGCTGCTTAATGGGTATGTGGTTCCTTTTCAGGTTGAAAATGTTCTGGAACTAGATATTAGTGATGATTGCACATTGTTGTGGGGTGTGTTTTTTGTTTGTGTTTTTTTTTGCATAGTCGGCAGGATTGCACAACAATGTTAAATGTACTAAAAATCCCACTGTATTTTACAATATCCCAGTGAATCGAATTTTACAATTAAAATAAAAATCTTGGTCCTACCAGTTTAGTACCTAGAGATCTAGTCAGAGGGAACTGTGGTCTAGGGAAGGGATATTGTCCCAACCCTGGACTCTCAGCCACTTCTCTTGAGCCCTGAAATTGCAGAGTTCAAACTGTGGGCTCCCTAGCCAAAGTGTCCTCCATGGTGCCAACTCCTTTATAGATGGTTAGTTGGCTTTTTTTTTTTGGTCAGATTTTTTGGTTCAATGTTTCCTGAGAAAGCTCCTTCTCCCTCCCCCCCGCCCCCCCGGGATGATGGGCATGACAGGGGCTAATGTATTGTGTGCTAAGAGTCTCCTTGGCCTTACCAAAGGGCCACTGGAGGAGGCGGCCTTAGTACCTCTATAGCTTTGCTTATTCTAGACAGGGTTGTATTTGTCTTTGATTTGTGTGAATAAGCATCTACTGGGGTACCCAGCATATAAATTGTTAAATGAATCAATAGGTGAATGAATGAATATTAGTAATTGAGATCTTGTCTCCTTTGTGGGCTTGGTTTCCACTCTGTTTTTTAACCAGGAGTTGGGAAAGGCAGTTAGCCCCAACAATTCCTGGAACCCCCTACCTACTCAATTCTATACACCTTCAGGTCATTCCCAAAAGCAAGTTCGTCTTGGTGAAGTTCGACACCCAGTACCCCTACGGAGAGAAGCAGGATGAGTTCAAGCGTCTGGCTGAAAACTCAGCCTCCAGTGATGATCTCTTGGTGGCAGAGGTGGGAATTTCAGGTATGAACAAGTCCAGGCGACTGGGAAGGGCAGAGGGGGAGGAAGCTAAGAATTATTTCCCTACTTGTAGAGGGACTACCAAGCACCTTTCTGTCTGAGTCACACTCTAAGTAAAAATGGGGTCATGACCTCTCAAGAAATCATGGCAAGCTTCTCTTGAGCAGATTCTGTGACCACAGAACCTCTGCTCAGCCTCATGGGTGCCTTAGGGAAGGGAATCCACCATTCTTCACCCTCCAACCTCCACTGACATTAAATTTACTATGAGAACTTGGAGCTCTTGCAGGGGACTGTGGTCAGAGGGGGTACCATGCCTCCTACGGGACAGCATAGTCCATTCTTCCATCCTCGCTTCAGCTCAAAACCACCAGAGTTGCCACTGAACCAAGGGCAGCTGTCAACCACAGTGACAGCTTTAATAATTATAGTGGCCAACAATGAGCAGTTTACAGTCTGTAAAGACGTATAGACATTGCAGTTTTAAACTTCTCTTGAATCCCACTTGAAAAGCAAGACATATTGTCTACCTGTTATACTGAAGCTCCAGGCTGTGGGGGAGGAAGTGGCTCATCCAGAACTCAACCTAAGTATTTATTCCCAAGTACAGTGGGTTCTTCACTCTCTGTTTCCTCCCAGCTGGAATGCCTCAGCCCCCACTAAGCTCACATCTCTGTTTTATTTTCATCGTGGCACTAATCATTTTATGTTCATTTGTTTATCATCTTTCTTCTCACTCTTAAAATATGAGCTCCTTGAGGTCAGAGCTTTATACTCTTAATCACAACTAGATCTCCAGCACTTAGAACAGTGCCTGGCACATAGTGGGCATCTCAAATACTCAGAAGTACCATTTTTAAAAAATATATATTTTTTATTAATTTTTTACAGAGAGGAAGGGAGAGGGATAGAGAGTTAGAAACATCCATGAGAGAGAGACATCAATCAGCTGCCTCCTGCACATCCCCTACCGGATGTGCCCACAACCAAGGTACATGCCTTTGACCGGAATCGAACCTGGGACCTTTGTGCCCACAACCAAGGTACATGCCCTTGACTGGAATCGAACCTGGGACCTTTCAGTCCGCAGGCCGATGCTCTATCAACTGAGCCAAACCGGTTTCGGCCAGAAGTACCATTTTTCAGGTAAGGAAAATGGAGTACAGAGAAGTTAAATATGGCTTGATTAATGCCACATGGCTAAGAAGTAGCAAGGAGGAATTCAGACACAACCAACATGCTTCTTCCTCTCAGCTCAGATAGGCCTCATAACAATCTTCTGCCCCACATTCCTCATGGTCTTGCTCCTCATATCTGGTTTCTGTTCACAGATTATGGTGACAAGCTGAATATGGAGCTAAGTGAGAAATACAAGTTGGACAAAGAGAACTACCCAGTCTTTTACCTCTTCCGGGATGGGGACTTTGAGAACCCAATCCTATACAGCGGGCCGGTTAAGGTTGGAGCCATCCAGCGCTGGCTAAAGGGGCAAGGGATCTACCTAGGTATGCCAGGTTGCCTGCCTACATACGATGCCCTTGCTGGGGAGTTCATCAGGGCCTCTGGCGTGGAGGCCCGCCAGGCCCTCTTGAAACGAGGGCAGGACAACCTGGCCAATGTGAAGGAGACTGAGAAGAAGTGGGCTGAGCAGTACTTGAAGATCATGGGGAAGGTCTTAGACCAAGGTGAGGACTTCCCAACATCAGAGATGACCCGGATCACCAAGCTGATTGAGAAGAACAAGATGAGCGATGGGAAGAAGGAAGAGCTCCAGAAGAGCTTAAACATCTTGACTGCCTTCCAGAAGAAGGGGGTCGAGAAGGAGGAGCTATAAAAAGGGACTCTAGCGTTTTCCCGAGTTTGGTGTGGGTGGGGAGGGAGAGTTTCCTGCTGGCTGTGAGACCTTTCTGGGATATAAGAAATCTGAGCATGCACAGACATTGATGCTGATATGACCATGCTTGGGACATCTCTATAGCTAGCCCAGGTACAGCTAGAACACTTACTCAAATGGCTTATGAATTTTCTCCTCAGAAGGAATTGGTGCTATAAAGAATGTACTGCCCACATTCTTGAAAGGTGTAATTCTAATCCAATTAAAGTTTCCATGTTTTGGTTGAGTGGACCTTAAGCCATTCCGTTTTCTTTCACAAATTATACTTTGGACTATGACCTGCTTTCTCCTTTGACTTTTTTTTTTTTTTTAAATATATTTTATTGATTTTTTTAAAAGGAAAAGGAGTTGTTTGCCATCTAAGTTACTTTCTCACTCTCACTAAGTACCAACCTTTTTTAAAAAGCATGGGGGAGCCCTGGCCAGGTCACTCAGTTGGTTAGAGCCTCATCCCAATATGCCAAGGTTGTGGGTTTGATCCCCGGTCAGGGCACATACAAGAATCTACCAAAGAATGCATAAATAAGTGGAACAACAAATCTATGTATCTCTCTTTCAAATCAAAAAAAAAATTTAAAAACCGAGGGAGGAGCATTATACTAACTATGAAATTTGTTCTCTGGGAGAGTAGTATCTGCAATGGTAAACATCATTAACATCCCCATTTTTATATTTACTGTTTGAAAATTATCAGACTACAGCTCCTGAAATTGTACCCAAAGATATTAAGTTGAACAAAGGCAGCAAATGAAATAGTTCCTTCATTTTAGCCACATTGGTATTTAAACTCACTGGAAACAAAAATGCAGGAAAACCTATGTGTTGAAGTTGATGGAACAAAAACAATTGTGGTAGCTTAGGCTAACAACTCCATTAAGTAAAAGATGCTCAACCTAAATGCCTGCCTATAGCCAGCAGATACTCTCAACATTGACAGAAGAATATAGCATATAGTTGGCCCAACAATTTCAGTATTTTCCTTATTTCAATTCTAAATGCAAACCTTGGGAGATCTTTTTTTTTTTGGATGCTTCTCACTGGTAAACTTTAGCTTATTCTAATTTGTCTTTTTTTTAAAATATATTTTATTGATTTTTTTACAGAGAGGAAGGGAGGGGGATAGAGTTAGAAACATCGATGAGAGAGAAACATCGATTCAGCTGCCTCCTGCACACACCCCACTGGGGATGTGCCCGCAACCAAAGTGCAGGCCCTTGACCGGAATCGAACCTGGGATCCTTCAGTCCGCAGGCCGACGCTCTATCCACTGAGCCAAACCAGTTAGGGCCTAATTTGTTTTTTTTAATCTACCTAAAACAGTCATTTCCAAAGAACTAAGTATTCACTGTCCTATGGAAATAAGAGTAAGACAAGTGACTGGTAGGGAAAGAACTCTAAAACTAAATTTTTCAAACATCCCTGAATGTGATTTCATCTCAATGTGAAAAGGATAAAGGTGGTAACACATCCAGGGTACTTCATTGGATGGGTCCAATGGATATCATTATATATCCTGAGTCTTGAAGAAACATGGACTATTGGACAGGACTATACTATCATACAGCAGAGGCTCTTTGATTCAAATCTTTTTCACTAAAGCTTTGTTTCTAGTTTAGAATTTGAACAGATTTGCATATGCCACATGTCCTTCCCTGGCACTTCCTTCTACTTAGCATTTAATTGAATAATATGGATTCCTCCCTTTTACTTCTTAGCATCTTATTAAATAATATGTGGCTCAAATGCTGCTTATCCGTAATGAAGGCTATGGACTGGTTTCCCAGAATAAAGCAAGTATATATAATGTTTAGGGAATTTCCAGATTACCTGAAGCAAATGAGACCTTGAACCCAACACAAACAATTCCATCCTAGGGAACTTACAACTTATCTCAATTATTGCTAAGAATATTTTTAATTTACAAATAGTCCTTGGCATTTGATGCCACAAAACATTGGCATTAGATTCATATCAGGAAAGATTGGTTATTCAGTAGAGAACCAAGACAGAATGGGAATTTGAACATGACCATCAAGACTAAGAATGTGAGATGGTGTGTGTGGGTGTGTATGTCTGGATTTTAGCTAATTTCATCCAAGCTTCCGATTTTTAACCCTTTGCACTCGCTTGCTTTTTTCTCGATTCCTTTATTCTACTCGGGATTTAATTTTTTAAATACCCCAGATTTTACAAAGCGCGGCAGTAGAATAAAAAACTGGTGTTTCTTTTCATACAAACTTATTTATTTGGATTTTTTTATATTTCAAATTATTGATACATTCAAAGAGTAATTTTAATCTCGACATCCGAGTGCAAAAGGTTAATCTTATTCAACCCTTACCCCACTGGGTGGTCTTAAGTAGTCCTCTCATATGCAGTAACTACTTTTCCCATTGTACCTTACCTGGGACCCTCTTTAACTGGGATATTTGGAAGCTGGAAGTTACAAAAAAGTTCTGTGCTCCTGAAGCATAAACTCCTAAAGTACGTTAGGCATCCCACAAATAATTTTTATAAGCATTTGACTCACAGTTGCTTACCCTCCACTTGTATGACATGTCTGCATTACACAGTGGTAGCATCTAAAAAACAGGGAACATGAAAAAAATATAACCCTGAGCCCACCTTTTGGGAAAAGTTAAAAATGGCATTGAAGTATATCCAAGCACTCACCTTTTGCTAAAGGAAAATAACAGTGGGATGGAAGCAGGCAAAAACTGACTTCTCGGGGCTCAAATAAGAGCGCTTAATAATCACAGGACAGACAAAAAGGAAACTTGAGGAAACACAAACAGCTCCTTTCCACTGTGTTGTCAGTGCGGCTGAATAAACTAGGTCTTCACCTGTGGATTCACGTCCTCGTGGATGTCATGTCAACGTGTCTGCAAACATCCAGTTAACTTCCCACCAAATTTGGAATCACATTCCTGCCCCTGGCCTCAAAGTCCTTATTACTCTGATCCCCACTCCACTCAAACCCTACCCCTCTCTTTCCATTAAGTCCCAGCTACTTGAGCCCTTTATTTTTTCCAGTCACTGGAACATGCTTAGCTGTTTGCTGCCTTGGGGTATTTGCATTTGCATTCCTTTTTCCATGGCCGCCTCTTCCTCATTCAAATCAGATGGCGGCACTCAAAGCATCCTCTCATGACCCAGTTTATCACGTACCCTGATTTATTTTATTAAACAACTTAATTATTAGCTAATATTTCTTGTTACTTTTCCCACCTTAGCCACTAACTAGGATATACGGTCTCACCATTATATCAGCAGAGCCTAAAATGCAATGTGGCATGTAGTAAAATAAGTGCACAATATATACATATATTGAATTATTGAATGCTAGCATGCAAGGCACTACTTTTAAAGAAAAAGACTAGTAGCCTTGGAAAATAAATTTTAAATTCACAAATATTACAATTTTGGTGAGGAACGTAACACTGAGTACAAAATTGAGGTGAATTAATACCACTTAAAAGGTAGAAAAAAATAAAAGGTAGCTTCTAGGAATCTGTACAAAAATGAACAAGGCAGAAATGCCAACTTAAAATAAAGTTGTTTATATAAATTAACCCATCCAGTTTAAAGTAGTTTTCCTATGCTTAATTCTGAAAAAGGAAGACTATACTTCCCATTTTAATAAATCACATCAAATAAGTAGGAAGAGTTTCAATAACAAGGCCGTAGATACATTGAAACCCCTTTTTATATTAAAAGTTAAAATGAAAGACAAATCCAGATTGAACATAGTGATTGCAAAATATAATGCAATTTGAACAATTAAAATTATGAAAATATACAAAATTGATGGGCAACACAGCTAGGCATTTGTACATTTTTCACTGTTTGGAGAACACTAAAAATTTATCTACCTTTAATCCATATCAGATAAATGATTTAAACCAAATGTTTGCTTTGAAGAGTTTTAACTTAGGATTCTCAGTAGTATAAAAAGCAGTAATTGTTCAGTCTGTAAACAGTAGTCGTGTTTCTCTCCTTTGCTTTTTTTTTTTTTTTAAATAGCAATTCACCACACAAAAACAAAACAAAAAACCCATACAAGCCAAAAAACAGCAGCAGCAGCAGCAGCAGCAGTGGGTTATTTAAGAATTCTCTTCAAATACCAATGACATACGATGGCTGGAGAGGTTGCTTTTTACTCATGTAAGAATATATATATATATATGTATATATATATATATATTTTACTGTACACAATTTATAGTGCATGAGTTTCCAAAAGAACAGATTAATAAAAGATATTGGCCATTTCTGCATAATTTCATTCTTTTTACAATTTTCTCAAAACGCAAGAGGTTGGCTCTAATTGAAATGCTACGTTTAGTAGGAAAGTCAGCAAGTAACAAAGGAAACATAACCTCAACTTAACATTGCCCCTAAAACGCACCGTGGGAGTTTTTAGTAGAGGTCCCAAGCAAGAGACTAGTTAGGTAGACACTGGAGTCACACACTGTCCCTGAGGACCAAGGCCAGCCCACTGAACACACACATGCTAGATTGATCAAGGTCAGCTGAAGACGTTTCAAAGAGCATTTCTAATTTTATGTACAGTATTTTTGGATATTCAAAGAAACATCATTTCAAAAACACATGCCATACACACATATCCCCCACCCCTATACACACACAAAATTCCATCTAAACAGGCCATTGTTTTATGAAATTATGATATGTTGTCATTAAATTACATTTGGAATCAATCAATATTTTCAATTCATCTTGTTGATCAGTTCTTCGTTTGGGGATGAGGTGTGACAGCTGTGGCTACCAACTGACATCAAAAAAGTATTTTGAAATTACTTGATGGACTAAGATTTCCAACAAGTCTTATTTTAAACGAGAAATGCAGTAATTTTCTTAAAATTTTCCTTTGGGTTTAAACAGTTATTAATCACCCTATCAAACTGTAAGTCTAAGAAAGTCAAGATGAGGAGACAAAATACAATTGTGTTGCATACAGAGACTTCCCAAGCTCTCATTCAGTTGCTTTTGGAAGAAAAAAAGTATCACATTTCACAGAAGTTGAAAGGACATTTAAGGTCTTCAAGACCAATCCTCCACCAGATGCTTGAATTTTCTCATCAAATTCATTTCTTTGCTCTTACAAAATTACTAACTTTAACAGTATTTAGGTAACAAAGGCCAAAAACAGAAGCACAGGTTCAAATACAAAAAAAGTTACCAAAGGAATTATATAAACTGTATAACATTTTCAAGAGCAATGTTTATCTTTTCTGTCAGATCTACTTCAGAAGCTGTCGTCTTCGGGAGCTCCAGTTGAACAACTCATACACCATCCTGGTGTAATTCTCAAGTTTGTAGTAAACTGAACCTCCAAACCAATGAGGAACATTTCCTTTGCCAGCCTATAACTTAAAGCCTAGGTTAAGTCCTTCCTTCTCAAACCCCCCACTTAAAAAAAACAACACTAAAGTATTATATCTTTATTTTCAAGCATATATATGTGTGTGTGTATATACATGTATATACACACACACATATATATGCTTAAAAATATACATATATATGTAAAAGCATATACATATACATATACATATATATATATCTCACAAAACCAATGACATTGGTATTACACTTGCCTGCATAAATTATGTACACTTCTCTTCTTTAAAAGTGATTCCCATCTTTCCCAAAGAGATAAAAGACAAGCTAGTCCTCAGCAGGCTTAGAAGTGGTCTGCACTGCTTTCCCCTCTAAACAGCTGCAAGGTAACAGAAGCCTTAGAAGCCTACCTGCGATCTAACTCTCACCTGAGCTAGGATGGGGATGCCTTGACTAACAGGACTATTCACCCAGAAAATGAGCACCTGTAGTTGTCTGAGTGGTGGCCTTCAGTGGCAGGTGCTTATATCAAATTTCATCTGAGGCCTTTTGAGTACCTGCCTTGGGTTCTGCAGGAGCCAAGCAGCTGAGGGAGCCTTAAAAACAAACTGCTAATGTGGAAAGAGGGCCTGCTCCTAGTTATGGTCCCCCAATACTTCTCCTTTCTGCTTCCGACAGGCTCAAAGACCCAACCAAAATGTCCACTGCTGTAAAGGCAGGGCCATTCAGCTGCTCTGACATTGACACTTTATGCTTAATTTCTATCACTGCTTTTATAGGACCCTCCTCCACCAGGTGTTTCTGGTGAGAGAAGGACAGAAGAAAAGTGGGGTTCTCTTGTGGCTGTCAAATGCATATGAACATGTATAAAAAGTGGTCAAACCCAGATGAGGGTCCTGCTTCTGGTATATGTACAATAATTTAATCAGTTGTATACATTTAATACCTAAAAAATTAATTCACGATCAAAGTCCTTCATGCATTTTATGAGGAAGTTCTGGATTCAAATGATGGTCAACCATATCGATTTTTGCCTGGGAAGATGATATCATTTTCTGCCATAGCGTCATTAGTGCCTGTGGTTCATACTTCCTTAAATTTTTAGTTTCTTTGTGGTCTCAAGTCTTTTTTTCAGCAGCTCCCCAATTTCCAGAAGTGAGTGCAGATAACTGCTTTGCACCTTCCCTTGCACAGTCTTTGAAAACTTTCTCTCTTCCTACAAAGGAGATAAGAATTAGTGGTCTTGCTCAGAAAGCATTCCCCCAGATTACAGTTCCTCAGCTATAAATTAAAATTACCATTACCTTTGTCTGACTGCAAACTCCATCAGAATAGAGTGTCATTTTCAATTTCATAAAATGCAAAGGCTAAAGCTCACTACAGGTGTATATTTTTCCATGTGATTTTTCACTGAGACATTCTTTATTTCAAGTAGCCTTTGTCATTAGTTATATGAAGTAAAAAAACTGACATTTCTAATGAGAAGCTTCCATCAACAAAAGTAGAAAATTGTAACTAACTTGGACACAAAATCACTACTTTCTTATGAGGTATATAAGGTGGAAAAATGGAGATTTCTGAGTAATTTCATCAGAAAACATGTAGAAATTTTATTATTTTTTTAATTATTATTTTAATCGTAACCCGGGGACATGCTTAGAGAGAGGAACAGAGGAAGAGAGGGAGGGAGAAGGAGGAGAGTTATGCTTATATATAATACAGGCATCAAATTAATAGTATCATCATTTTTAGTTATAATCAACAAGTCTCTCTCCATATTGAAAAGTCCATGGGTTCTAGGGGCCAAATAACTAAAAAATGAGCAAAAAGTGTGGGTTAAATATTTGCTGCTCATTTGACTTGTGGTAGAGAATATAAAAAACAAAGGGGACGGGAGTATTCAAACACAGAAAGGAGGTTGACTAAGAACTGGTTAGGTTTACGTGAAGTTGGCAGTATTCCAAAGCCTAAAAGAAACCAGGGAAGCACATCTTAAGAACCAACAATACTACTATTTGAGATCTAATCTCAGAAACACAAATGTGCATAAGAAAGTATGTACAAATACATTTCATTCAGTAATGTATGTAAAAGTCAGTTATAGGATAACCTGAAATAGCCAATGGCTGTGGTGCATTCATATTTTGAATACTAAACAGCTGTTTAGAAGAACAAGATTGGCCTATATGCATTAGCCTGAACAGATCTCATGAATATAAGATTGAATGAAAAAAAGCTCAGCTTCAGAGTAAAATAGAGTGAACCATTTATTTTGAAAACCTAACAGATAGTAGAGTACATTATAAGTTTATATTAAAACCAGATGGTTTTTAAAAGATACATATAATACTGTGTACTGTCTCTATGAATATAAATGAAAGAAGAAGAAGGGAAAAAAAACGATCTTGGCACACAACCAGTTTCAGCGGATACTCCTAGGAAGAAGGAAAGGGAACCAGGACTGGCAGTGGTAGTCCAGAGGCCTTCTAGAATATGTTTCCAGTTTAGAAAGGAAGGGGGGGGGGGGGGGAAGGAGGGAAAGAAGTAACCTAATGGAAACTGAATTGAAAAAAAAAATTTTTTTAACTCAAAAGACAGCCGAAACCGGTTTGGCTCGGTGGATAGAGCGTCGGTCTGCGGACTGAAAGGTCCCAGGTTCGATTCCGGTCAAGGGCATGTACCTTGGTTGCGGGCACATCCCCGGTAGGGGGTGTGCAGGAGGCAGCTGGTCGATGTTTCTCTCTCATCAATGTTTCTAGCTCTCTATCCCTCTCCCTTCCTCTCTGTAAAAAATCAATAAAATATATTTTTTAAAAAAAACAAGTACCCAGCACTATATGGATCCTATATTTCGTGGCTGGTCCTGCTCAGTAATGTAGAACAATTTTAACAAAAGAAGTAATAAAAGGCCACTGTTGATTTATTTAATCCTCACTATAATCCAAAAAGTAGGTATTAATATGATTTCCATTTTATAAAGAAATTGAGCCCTAGCCAGTTTGGCTCAGTGGATAGAGCGCCAGCTGGCGGATTGAAGGGTCCCGGGTTCGATTTCGGCCGAGGGCACGTGCCTGGGTTGTGGGCTCGATCCCCAGTGTGGGATGTGCAGGAGGCAGCCGATCAATGATTCTCTCTCATCAATGATGTTTCTATCTCTCTCTCCCTCTCCCTTCCTCTCTGAAATCAATAAAAAAATAAAATTAAAAAAAAAGAAAAAGAAATTGAGACCCAATGGTTAAGTGACTTTCCTAAAGTTTTAACCCAGGGCTTAAAAAATCTAGAGAGTAGCCCAAAGTTAAGGATAACCTCTAGAATACGCAAAGAGAGGAATCTTATTCCTTGTTTTAGGAGGCAAACAGATCTTTAAAGAAAAACAACCACTCACAGTCACAATAGCAGGGCTATTGTGCCTGTCACCTTCACACCCAACAGTTCTTCCCACATACCATGTGTTCTGGGCTCTGCCGACTGCCTGATTCCCCACACAATTCACTTTCCTTCCACCATGTTTTTGTCTGTTTCCTTCTGTTTGGAATTCCTTTCATCCATTTCTATCTGCCTGGTAAAAATGTATTAATCCTCAAATGTCCCCTCCCTGGTAAGGCTCTTTTTGACTAGCTCAGATTTTTGTACCTATACCCTATTTCCAAATTCATTTGTATGCATCTCTCCACAGCCAAGTCTTTGATCACTTATAAAGCCTTTAGCACAACAGCAAAATCAATAAATTTATATCTTCTTATTAAAAATCTCAAAGATGCCCAGCTGGTGTGACTCAGTAGTTGAGTGTCAACCTATGAACCAGGAAGTCATGATTCAATTCCCAAAAAAGGCACATGCCCAGGGTTGCAGGCTTGGCCCCCAGGAGGGGACGTGCAGGAGACAGCCAAACGATGATTCTCTCCCATAATGGATGTTTCTATCTCTCTCCCGACCTCTCCCTTCCTCTCAGAAATAAATAAAAATATATTTTAAATAAAATAAATAAAAAACCCAAAAATACCCAGCAAAGCCCAACAACATAAAGCAATGTGACATTCATTCAAGTATGCAATCTTTTAAGATTTTTTTGTTTTAAGAATAGGTACTGTAATTTTGAGTTTTTGTTTTTCAATATTATTCAGAAAAGGGGATGTGAGTTTCAAATAGAGAGTTTGGATTTGGTCTAAAAAGTAAAAATTAAACAGTTCCAAATCTGTAACTACAAATTACCACATTTCCTTATATGTAAAAGTATACCGAAAGGACAGCAAGTGTCTCTCTTCTCAAGTGGGAGGAAGGAGGCAAGAATCCTATTTGGGATGTACCTACTTCTTTAGATTCAATTTCTAGGCCTTCACTGAGTTCCCAAGTGCCTGGAAGTCTTAAAGTCTAATGGCAGATACAGAAGAGGGAGAGGTGGGAATGGTTCTGGATAGTGGGACTGGGACTGATTGGAGGCTGGGGACTGGGGGACAAAGGGGCTGGAAATAAAGGAGGGGAAATGCATCACCCACACTCCCACCCCCACCGATACAACAAACTACCTTCTAATCAGAATTCCTGTAAGGGGAGAATGATGAATTGAAAATTAACATGTCCTTATGATAGAGAACATTTGAATATTTCTTTATAACTTATTGTTTATTGCCTACATTCTCTTACCAATGAGAGAGAAGTGTCTTCTAAAATAAGTTCTTCAAGTTTAAGTGCAATTAGATGTGTTTCAAGCCCTTTAATATGATCCACAACATTGGAAATTAAAGTCTGAAGCCCAGTAACATAGTCTTGAAAACTGGTAAAGACAGGTGGCTGAAAAAAACATTTTTAAATAGTTGAAAGATTATCAAACATATTTCTTATGCTTACATCATTTAAGCTATACTAATTTCATACTATAGCATTACTTAATGCTATTAACAGTAATAGGAATGGATAGTTTTGATAATAACACAGTCTTGAAAACCACAGTATATTTAATTGCCACCAAATAATGCTAACTCGGCAACAATGACTTAAGCATTCTTTAAAAATGAGATTTTTAATACACCCTGGTGAACTAGAGATGAAATTCCAATAGAAAAATATCTTGGCCATTACTCAACTTTGAATTGAGAATCTCCTGGAATACTAAATGAGATGAGAGGACCCCAAGACTTCATTTCTTCTCTTTATGTCTTTGAAATTTCCTCTAATGTTAATAACAGAAACAGAATATTCTAAGTTCTAATAGAAAAATGATGGGAGACTAGTCAAGAAAATTCTGCTCTAGCTGGTTTTGCTCAGTGGATAGAGCATCGGCCTGTAGACTAAAGGGTCCCGGGTTTAATTCCGGTCAAGGGCACATGCCTGGGTTGTGTGCTCAATCCCTAATAGGGGGCGTTCAGGAGGCAGCCGATCAATGATTCTCTCTCATCATTGATGTTCTCTCTCTCTCTCTCTCTCTCTCTCTCTCTCTCTCTCTCTCTCTCTCTCTCCCTTCCTCTCTGAAATGAATAAAAAATATATTTAAATAAAAAAAGAACAATGACAAACTGGAAGAAACGGAATCATCTATGATACTGTTGTGGAATGTAAAAATATACATACATAGTAACTTTAGATCTATGAGATATCGTAAGGAAATATTATAAATTCATCTTTGTGTATATGTCCTATTTTAATAACAGCATAATTTATAATATTTACAAATTAGAACCAACCAAATATTCATTAATGGGAATAAGTTATGGTGGTATATTAATACAACAGGATAGTACATAACCATTAAAGGTAATGATATATATATATATATATATATATATATATATATATTAACTGAAATGAGATGTCAGTAAATGTCATTAAATAAAAAACAAAAACAAACTAATAGTTGCAAAACCAACAGAACATGATTCTGGTTTGTTTGCAGTGGCTGTCACTGCTTGGTGGGAATATGGATGATCTTCAGTTTATTTACACCTTTAGGTTATTTAGATAATCATAAAAATAGGAAAGTTATTTTTATTTTTGGAATTAGAAAAGCAACAACTACAAAATCCAAATACCAAAAAGCCATTTAACAAGTTCTAGGCGTGTAGCACTCCATTAACACAGAGAGTAACAGAGCAGCTCTGATCTATCCTCTCAGACTGTGTACTCATGACTGTTAGATTATCTTAGACACAGTGAATGAAGGGGCGGAGGAGATGAGAGAGCAAAATAAAACAAATGTGCCAACTGTTAAAGTGGTGAGACTAGGTAAGGCTATTTGGGTGTCATTATACTAGTATTTCAACTTTCCTGTAGGTGTGTAATTTTTTTAGAAGTTGGGGAAAGAAAAATAAATGCATATAGGACCCTAAGGTCTCACAACATGCAGGAAAACAAAAAGCAGCATGCAGCCAGATTATTACTTGTATTTCCTGTTATTACCATGATGATGCTGGTTTCTTTTTTCTTCTTTTTCTTTTTCTGTAAATTTAATTTGTATGGTCGCAGGACACTCTCACAGTAACTGGACACCCACAGGATAATAGAAATAGTCTGAAAGAGGAAAAATTACAAATTCATGAATAATGATTACACTCAAGATATCAATCAGGAACAGTTAAATGTAATGGATTAAACAAATAAATTGACAGTTGTTCTATGCAAATCCCTTCAATTTCTCCTCCAACTCTCCACTCTCTAAGTTTTATGGTCACCACATTAATCCAGGCCTTCATCATCTCCGGCTTAAATACTCTAACACCTTATATCTTTATCCTTTCTTCAGGCTCCACTTGATCCCATTTCCTTTCTCTTGCCTATTAGAAGTGAGGATCTATCAGCATCCTTTTCACTCAAGTGAGAAGTCCAAATTTCTAAACATGGAATCCAAAGGTTCTTTACAATATATATCTCTTCCCACCCACCTCTTTAGCTAAGTAAGATACTACCTTACCTGCAAACCTTAACTTAAATATATATGGAGAATCTGCACAGTTGGTCACATATATCCTCTGTTTGTTAGATGTTTATATGTCTTCTTCTACACTATAGTGAACACATGTTCATATACATGCAATTATTATTCATTCATTCAGTAAGTGTATTATAGGCACTTATAATGTGCCAGTCACCAGAACAGAGAATACTACCCTCAGGAAGTTTACAGACTAGTAGGAGAAGAAAAAAATATGCCACAGAAATTAAAGAAAAGTTAAGTTATCAGTGTTTGTGATACATCCTCCTCTCTGCTAAAAGAAGGAGAGTTTTGATATATCAGCTCCTGAATCATCCTTCATAACGCAGAAACTCAGTAATTAAAGAACAGCAATAATAAAAGAAGCTGGAGGGTTTAATTTAAACTACATAATAGCTGAGTCAACAAGGAAAATGAACAGAAAACAGCTAGATTTGGAGTGGATCAGAAATCTTTAAAGATGAGTCCACTATTTTTCAATTAACAAAAGGCAGGGGTGAGGGATTAAATTACAGGTCTAGGGTGCCTATTCAGTGTTCATTTTTGAAAAATTAATCCTTCAGACAATAGAGAACAATCTAGTTTTTCAGGAAAAAAACAAAACATACCTCAACAAAGAAGACTAGATTTTCTAAAAGAGTAGGATGTGTTTTCAAGTTACCATCTTTAACTTCTAACAGATCACCTTTACATTTACTGAAGACATCTAAAAACAGAAAAATATTTCATGGTTTTATTCAGCCCTGTTTCAATGTTATTCTTAGGAACACAATGTACAATCTACTAAAGAATAAACAAACAAATATTAAAGCTTAATCAAGAAAGCCTCCCATCCACACACAATAAACCAAATACCAAAGAATATCTATGTTAAGCTCTTTTAAAAGCCATGTGACTATTGCTCTATTGTCTTTAAAATATAAAAGGTGGCTTTATAAATTACATATTCTAGTGTCTGAGCTTTTTCACAAATAGGCCATTGGCACAATAAAATTAAGATTCCCAGTGAATAATTTAGAAGAACTTGTGCCATTAAGGGCATGGTAGAGATGCACCTTCATAAACAAATACCACATTTAATTCTTACAATCTTGGTCATCTTTTAATTCTCATTCTTCATTTGGGCAATAAAATTAAAACTGTTTAGAATCCTGAGGAGAAAGTCCCTTATAGATTTAAAATGCTTATGTGTATCCTTTTACCAAATAATTCGATTTCTAGGAATTTAATCACAAGAAAATACTCAAATAAGTACCCAAACACTTGTGTCTCAAGATGTTCATTTCAGCCGAAACCGGTTTGGCTCAGTGGATAGAGCGTCGGCCTGCGGACTCAAGGGTCCCAGGTTCGATTCCGGTCAAGGGCATGTACCTTGGTTGAGGGCACATCCCCAGCAGGGGGTGTGCAAGAGGCAGCTGATCGATGTTTCTCTCTCATCGATGTTTCTAACTCTCTATCCCTCTCTCTTCCTCTCTGTAAAAAATCAATAAAATATATTAAAAAAAAAAAAAAAAAAGATGTTCATTTCAGCATTGTTATATATATGCTGTTAAAAATACTGCTATAAATAACTCAAGTGTATATTATGTATTCGATGGAGGGAAGCATAAACAAATCTGGTACAATGATTAAAAAACGTGGAATATTATGCAGTCTTTAAAATGAATGGAGTGTTGCCAAAACCGGTTTGGCTCAGTGAATAGAGCATCGGCCTGCGGACTGAAAGGTCCCAGGTTCGATTCCGGTCAAGGGCATGTGCCTTGGTTGCGGGCACACCCCCAGTAGGGGATGTGCAGGAGGCAGCTGATCGATGTTTCTCTCTCATTGATGTTTCTAACTCTCTATCCCTCTCCCTTCCTCTCTGTAAAAAATCAATAAAATATATATTTAAAATAAATAAATTAATTAATTAATTAATTTAATTAAATGGAGTGTACATGTAACTGAAATGGTAAGATATCCAAGATAATAGCAAATTACAGTCAGAAAAGCATATATTATACCTTTTCATGTGTTAAAAACAATTACTATTATGTATTTCCATATACACATGTTTGGGTGGTTTCTAGGCATATAGACTCCAAAGGGTCAACAGTTCTTACTCTGAGGGAATGGGGCTGGCAAAGGGAAAGACCATACATAGCTGTGTACTATTTATATAATAGGTATCTATGGCTTTTGTAATAAAACCTTTTAAAGTTAAAAGCAAATCTTAAACATACCAAAAGTATGCATTACTTTCAAATCCTCTTGCAAGTTTGGACTTAAAAAAATGAGCTATTATCAGACAATCAGATACAAAAGGAGACACCACAGTAAGAATGCTTACCTTTTAACTGTTCTAGTAAAGACTTAAGAATATTCTCTACTCGCTCCTGGATCTCTACTGTATCCTCTAAAATTGAAAAACAATGAAAAACATTCATTTTTTTTTTTTTTTTAGCAAGCTCAATACCTGCAAGCCACACGTAGGCAAAGACATTTTCTTTTCTCTAAAGAGACAGAGAGACAGAGAAAGATGAAAGGAAAGGAAAAGAAAAACTGAGAAAAGATAAAGGAAAAGATTTCTAGTCTAGGAGGGCTAGAAATCTATGTTTCAAATACTTTAAATGACAGGACAGGATGTACAAACCTTATGATTCAGAAGGAAAAAAACCACCACAGCCTATAGAATATTTGTGATTCTCACTGGTTTTAGAGCTTAGAAAGAAATTCTTCTCCACAAAGTTAAAAACTTCATTTTTCTTTTTTAAAGAATAGTTTATTGCGCAGCCAGCATGGCTCTGTGGTTGAGCAGCAACCTATGTGCCAGGAGGTCACAGTTCCATTTCCAGTCAAGAGCACATGCCCAGGTTGCAAGCTCGATCCCAGTGTAGGGTATGCGGGGAGGCAGCCTGATCGATGATTCTCTCTCCTCACTGATATATATATATATATATATATATATATATATATATATATATATATCCCTCCCTTCCTCTCTGAAATCATTTAAAAATATATATATTTAAAAAATATATAATAGTTTATCGATTTTTAAAGAGAAAAGGGAGAGAGAGAAAGAGAGAGAAACACCAATGTGAGAATGCAACATCGATTGGCTGCCTCCTGTATGCCCCTACCAGGGATTGAGCCCACACCCAGGATAAGCCCTTGACTGGGAATCGAATAGGCAACCTCCTAGTGCACAGGATGATGCCCAACCAACTGAACCACACCAGCCAGAGCTAAGGGCTTCATTTTTAAATAAAGAATTCAATCTGAAATCTAAAAATAGTGTAACAAATTAAGAATTTATTCAACTTTTGAACCTAATAAGATTTCAAATATGGAAAAGGACTTAAACTTCTAAAACATTACTTTGTAACCTTTTAAAGTACTTCCCTGTAAACCAGGCATTTCCAGAACAGCTTCCAGCTTCCATCTCCTTTAAAGTTTTCCAAATAGTGAGTTATAGATATTCTGTCGCATTTACTAAGTGCAATGTTGCAATGACAAAGACCCACTAAATAGACTCATGCAAACATACACTTACCTAAACCATTGGTATCCAGCTCATAAATATCACAAACAAGATAAAAAGAACTGGTCTGACACTGAGAACAGCCAGAATTAAGGAATCCACCCATTCTGGTAGGCACAGGACCAAGGAAAGGATACTGAAAAAGAAAGGAATAAAGTGATGTTCTTTAAATTCATCTAATTTCATACAAAATAAGAAAACAAATGGCTGTAACTAATGGATGAAAATCTATCATAGTGATTAATTTACATACCATTGATCAGCAAACGATTGTAGCCCCACCCACCCTCTTTATCCACAGGGGATACATTCTAAGACTCCAGTGGATGCCTGAAACTGTGGATACTATCAAACCCTGTATATACTATTTTTTTCCTACACATAAATACCTATGATAAAGTTTAATTATAAATCAGACAAGAGATTCATAACTAAAATAAAATAGAACAATTATAACAATCCTATCTAATAAAAGAGTAATATGCAGATTGACCATCACTCCAACACACAAGATGGCTGCCCCCATGTGGTCAAAGATCCTGCCCCCATGTGGACACAAGATGGCCACCACAAGATGGCCAGCAGGGGAGGGCAGTTGGGAGGGACCAGGCCTGCAAGGGAGGGCAGTTGGGGGCGATCAAGCCTGCAGGGGAGGGCAGTTAGGGGTGACCAGGCCGGCAGAGGAGGGAAGTAGGAGGTGACTGGGCCTGCAGGGAAGGGCAGTTGGGGCGGGACACAGGCCTGCAGGGGATGGCAGTTAGGGGTGACCAGGCCTGCAGGGGAGGGCAGTTAGGGGCAAACAGGCTGGCAGGGGAGCAGTTAGGCATCAATCAGGCTGGTAGGGGAGTGGTTAGGGGATGATCAGGCTGGCAGGCAGAAGTGGTTAGGGGCAATCAGGAAGGCAGGGGAGGGCAGTTAGGGGTGACCAGCCCTGCAGGGGAGGGCAGTTAGGGGCAATCGGGCCACAGGGAAGCAGTTAGGCATCGATCAGGCTGGCAGGGGAGTGGTTAGGGGGTGATCAGGCTGGCAGGCAGATGCGGTTAAGGGCAATCAGGCAGGCAGGCAGGCAAGCAGTTGGGAGCCAGCAGTCCTGGATTGTGAGAGGGATCCCAGACTGGAGAGGGTGCAGGCTGGGCTGAGGGACACCCCCGCCCCGTGCACGAATTTCGTGCACCGGGCCTTTAGTATAACTTAATGAAAGTTAAGTGAATGTGGTCACTTGTTTCAAGGAACTCCTTGCTGAAGTCTTAGTATAAGCTCAGTGCTTTTGGGAGCAACACATTGCCAGCAATCAAAACATGTATTTTGCTTATGTCTTCCACCCATAAATTTAAGCCTTTTCTACCTTAACTAAGCACTTATCACACACTGTGGTCATAACTTTTGCAATTTGATGTACAACAGAAAAATAGCACAAATTTCTTTCCCCGCCCCCACAATTTTATGAATGGAAGATTCTCCTTACTGTAGATTTTAACAACCTCAGCATAAGACTTTTTTCCTTTACTTAATTAATTGTGAACTTTCATCTTTTCACTTAAAAGGAAGCACTTTATGGCTTCTCTTTAGCATATCCAAATTGCCGGCATCACTATTGTGTGCTTTGGGACTATTAAGTAAAATAAGGGTGACTTAAAAACAAGCAGTGTGATACCCTGATAACCAAGGCAGCTACTAATTGACTAAAGGGCAGGTAGTGTATACAGTGCGAAAATGCTGGACAAAGGGATGATTCACGTTCCAGGTAGGATGGAGCAGGATGGAGCAGGATGGAGCAGGACAGTGTGAGTATGCTACTCAGAACAGCAAGCAATTTAAAACATATAAATTGTTTACTTCTAGAAATTTCCATTTAATATTTTCAGACTATGTTTAACTGCAGGTAACCAACCGTAACTGTGGAAAGCATAACCAGGAGTAAAAGGGGACTATGTTAACAACTAAATCATTATAGAGCAAATAGATAGCTTGCTTTTTTCTCGATTCCTTTATTCTAATGCTAACCGTGTCAAGTCACACTCAACATCTAAGTGCAAAAGGTTAAAAATTTACCATCACCTTGCCCGGCTGGCATGGCTCAGTGGTTGAACGTCAACCTATGAACCAGGAGGTCAGGGTTCGATTCCCGGTCAGGGCACATGCTCAGATTGCAGGCTCGATCCCCAGTAGGGGGCATGCAGGAGGCAGCCGATCAATGATTCTCTCTCATCATTGATGTTTCTATCTCTCTCTCCCTTCCTCTCTGAAATCAATAAAAATATATATTTTTTAAAAATTTACCATCATAGCCCTGCCCAGTGTGGCCCAGTGTGGCCCAGTTGGTTGGAGCATTGTCCCATACACCGAAAGGGTTCAATTCCTGATCAGGACACATATCTACTAGATGGCAGGTTCTATCCCCAGTCAGGGCTCATAGGGGAGGCAACACATGGATATTTCTCTCTCACATTGATGTTTGTTTCTGTCTCTCTTGCCCTCCTTCCCCCTTCTCTCTAAATAAAATGAATATATCCTCGGGTAAGGATTAAAAAATAATTTACTATCACCAAAAAAAGCTATTTTGCTTTTCCTCACTTTCCAGTTTGGATATGGAGACAGCCTCTACAACCTCCCAAGTTTGTAATATTTGCCTTTTTCCTACAAATGTCATAAACTGGGACAAAATTCTGTTTCTTACGATTCACCCACCCAAATTCATCTTATTAAAAAGATAGTCATAAATTACTGAAGCTTTGATAGTATATACCTGAATTTCCTTCTCAATAAATCGCTTTCCTGTCTCCAGGGCCGACTCCAGCTGTTGAAGGAGCAAACGAAGAATATCAACCCTGGAGGCTACACCGTTCTCAGTGGTCTTCTCCGAGTTCTTTGGTTCCACAGGGTGGTTAAGACTTGGGAGTCCACTGATCAGCCTCAATGTTAAGGAACGGATTCTTAACCACATGGTCTCCTCCTCCAAGGAAAGTTTCTTATGCTCTTCAGAAACATCCCTTCAAAAAAATCCCCAAACCATCCCTTTTACTAAATGTGTTGCCTTTAAATCTTTCAAAGTTAACTTTCATCAGACAAGATGCCTTTGAGTGGTCCCAGCTTTCATTTACTAGCTGAATGATCTTAGACAAACCAAAATCATCCAAGTCCCCATTTAGGTATCCATAAACAGGAATGACAACCTACCTAACAGGTTATTTTCCCCTTAACTGAGACTTTTCTGATAATACAATTCAAATGACAGAAAAGTAAAAAGCAGAAGGAAAATGCACTGATAACCAAGCATCCACCATATTAACAAACTTACAGATTTCAGATTTTTGCAATACAGAGGTACTAAAAGTATGCAACTAAAAGTATTTATACAATTTATTTTAAGTAAATAACACAGGTTCACAATATTCATACCATTTTCCAAACTGCATCTTTTTATGATAGAATGTGTAGAAAAGATTAACATAGCAAGCCTGAGGCTATTAATTTAGAAGAGCTTGCCAAAACCGGTTTGGCTCAGTGGATAGAGCGTCGGTCTGCGGACTGAAAGGTCCCAGGTTCGATTCCGGTCAAGGGCATGTACATTGGTTGCAGGCACATCCCCGGTAGGGGGTGTGCAGGAGGCAGCTGGTCGATGTTTCTCTCTCATCGATGTTTCTAGCTCTCTATCTCCCTCCATTCCTCTCTGTAAAAATATGTTAAAAAAAAAAAAATTTAGAAGAGCCTGCTTATAAGGGTAGCTCTTCGCTGATGTCTGGAAACTTGGTACTCCAACCATTCTCTAAATGACAAGAGTGGTTCACTATGCCTAGACTGTACAAACCTATTGTTTATGGTGACACCTGTTTTCCTTCTGAGTGTCTAGAATGTTGGTACATGCTACACAGAGCGTACCTATGTAAACAGCTGCTAAAAACCTTGGGCACCAACTCTCTAATGGGCTTCTCTAAGCAGAAACATTGCACATTCATTACTGTATTTTCCGTGGCTAGAGAAAGGAGCGTGTGTGATAGGGCACCTCCCAGGAGGGAGAGGGTACTGGAAGTCTGTGCATGGAATTCTCCAGACTCCACCTGTATGTTTTACCCTTGCTGATTCTGTCATGTATCCTTTTATTATAATAAACCTTAGCTGTGAGAGCAAGCATATATTGAGCCCCATGAGTCCTTGCCAATCACTAAATGTGTTCTTGGCAATCCCCAAGTCACAGTATATTCAGAACTACACCTCATAGACATATCCCTGCACAACCTATTTCCTTAGGTTCCACTTTCCTAGAAGCAGATCTGCTGAACTAAATAGTATATGGATTTTTCAATCTTGATACATATACATATCACTAAAAGTCCTGGTTAGGGAAGGTTATATAGTTTCACCCCCATGTAAACGTACAAAAACGATTTTCCCACCACCTTGCCAAGCATAGTATTAATCCTTTTTATCTTTATCTGACAGGATAAAACACTTTTATTGCTATAAGATACATTTCTTTGAATTTCCTGTTAAGCCATTTACCCAATTAGTTTTTTAGTTATCTTCTTCTCAGTTCTCTCTATGTATGAAGGCTATTAATATATATATAAAGAGCCCTGATCTTCATGACCTAGGGGTTAAAGCATCGGGCACCACATCAGAGGGTCGTGGTTTGCAGGTTCTATCCCAGACCTCAGTAAGGGTGCATGACAATCAGTGTGTCTGTCTCACATAGGTGTTTCATACTCTCTCCCTCCTCTTTCTCTGCCCCTCCCCCCTCCCTTCCACTCTCTCTAAAAAAAAACTCAATGAAAAAAAATCCTCAGGTGAGGATTAACAAAAATATATATTTTGTTAAATATTTTCTGGTAAGCTGATATATATATATGAAAAAATTTACCAACTTACCACATATCCTTAGACCTTTATTTCTATATTTGATGTAATGCTAAGAAAGGCTTTCCCCAACCATTTTTATTTTATATTTTCTTCTAGAATTTCTAAGGAGTTTTAACATAATCTTTAATCTATTTGGAGTCTGTTTGCACGGATGCTATGAAGAATCGAACTTTTAATCCCAACATAGGGGTGAGATTTATTTTCTTCCTTTGGTTTACCTATATTTTTCTGATTCCTACAATAAACATCCTATATAATAAAAGGCTAATATGCAAATCAACTGAATGACAGAATAACTCGTCGCTATGACGCACACTGACCACCAGGAGGCAGACACTCAATGCAGGAGTTGCCCCTGGTGGTCAGTGTGCTCCCACAGGGGGAGCACTGCTCAGCAAGAAGCCAGGCTCACAGCAGGCAGTTGTGCAGTTGGTGGGAGGTGGGTCTAAGACATCAGTCGGACATCCCCCAACGGCTCCCAGACTATGAGAGGGTGCAGGCCGGGCTGAGGGGAGCCCCGGGAACCCACCCCCACCCCCACCCCCAGTGTACGAATTTCATGCACCGGGCCTCTAGTGTTATTATATTTGTGTAAAAAGGTTTAAAAAAACCCAATTCTTAGATTCATTCTAATTCTTTAAATTGCTTGGGGTGTACTTCCAGTTACCTATCTTTTGGATCCCAGCTGAAGAAAACATTTAAGTCTCTGTTGTCCCGCAAGGCTTCCCATGGAATGTCGTCTTCTTCTGGCCGAAGATTCATTGACTTTATACTTTCTGCTAAGCTGATTGATCTGTGATACAGAAAATATATTTATGTATTATTTAAGTTGTAAACCAGCCATAAAAACGTATTCACTAGGACTCTGTTTTATTAGAAAGGAAGGGAGGAAGAGAGGGTTTACTATTAAGAAGTAAAGGCTTGCCCTACCTCATTTGGCTCAGTGGATATAGCATCAGCCTGCGGACTGAAGAGTCCTGGGTTCGATTCCGGTCAAGAGCATATGCCCGGGTTTTGGGCTCAATCCCCAGTAGGGGGCATGCAGGAGGCAGCCAATCAATGATTCTCTCTCATTGATGTTTCTATCTCTCACTCTCCTTCCCTCTCTGAAGTCGATAAAAATATATTTTAAAAATAAAAGTAGTAGTAGTAAAGGCTCATAGAAGGTGAAAGAGAACCAAGAACAGATCAGGCCAGCCTCAGTCTGGAAGCCCAACCAAAACAAAGTAGATTCCTGAAATCCCATGTGTGCAGGGATCCTTATAAACACAATATTGCCCAGAGCCTAGCTGGCTTCTATATGGAATCTGGCAGTACTCTCTCATTCCCATGACATATATCAAGTTCTCTTCCCCTTTCTTTCCTGCACCCCCTCCTATTTACTCATTTTCCCCCCATTTTTCCTTAGTTTAAACTTGCTAATGTCACCCATGAGCCCATTAAAGGCTCTCAGCATTTGCTCTTATCCCTTATTTCCTTTTTAGCTCTTATGCAATCCTATATAATAAAAGCCTAATATGCAAATTATTCAAACAGGAGTTAGACTGCTTGCTATGACATGCTCTGACCACCAGGGGGCAGAGTGGAACATGGCAGGCGTCGGTGATGCAGTGCTGGCAGTGGGCGGGAGTGGAGGTGCTGCCAGCCCTGATAAGAGCAAGACCACAGCAGGATGGTGGAACAGGTGAGTGGGTGGTGCCAGGCCAAGGCAGGTGCAAGCAGGGGCCCAATCGCCCCGCCAATCACCCCACTGACCACCCTGCAGACAGCAGCGGGGCCGCCGCCCGGCTTCCAGGCGCTGAAGGAGTTGGGCAAGGTGCCTGGTCCCGATCAATTGCCCCCAAGGCGGGATGGTGGAGCAGGTAAGGGGGCGGTGCCAGGCCACAGCAGGGTGCCAGATGGGGCTGCAGTGCTGGGGGCGCTAGCTGGGGCCCGATCCCCACAGGCCACCCCAAGGAACCCCACTCATACACAAGTTCATGCACCAGGCCTCTAGTACTTACATATTTGCTTCAAGTAGAAGGTCTAACAACATCCGTTCAGTACGGACTTGTGCAAAATGAAGAGAATTATTCAGCCTGTTCCTAAAAGCGATAAACTCTGGGATCTTCTCAAATGCACCATATTTGTAAGCTTGAATAATATATTCTGAGGTCTGGGAAGGAAAAACATTACCTTGGTATAAATATTTCACAGGTCAGACAATGAAGTCAAACATTCCCAGCCAAAATTAAAAAAGCAACAACAAACCCTCAAACTAAAATTAAGTAAGATGTTGAATCTAATCTTTAAAGGCCTTGATCACCAAGTAGATTATCGGCTTTTTAAAACATCATTTTCCTTCTTTCCTATACCAGAGTCAAATGTCTTCTTTATTACTATTACCACTGGTAATACCCAGCTGCTGCTGCCACCACACAAACTTTTTCTTTGCAGTTTTGTCTTTCAATTCAACAGGACTGGAGGTTTGTTACACCACATCAGTCAAAAATTTGGTTTGTGCCATTGTGGAAGGGATATTACTCCATGTTTTTCTGCATCTAAGATAAACTGTTTTATACAAAGGTTCCAAAACACTAAAATAATATAACCACCCTACCAACACCACCACCACCCAAAAAAAATCACTCTCCTTCAGAAAAAAAGGCTGCTGCTCGGTTTTGTTTATTTCTAAATACAGTATCACATACATAGGGCATATATTATATCAGGATAGAAATAAGGCGCAAAACGAAAGACCTATAAAAACTCATGTCATAATCTGTTCTGAGAACAGAAAGACTTCAAGAACCAGGCTACTTGTCCATCGAAACTACCTAAGACTTCTGCTGGAAAATTCCATAAACAAGTAAGTAAAGGCAACACTCACCACATCTGCTTTAATTTAGATTAATACACATTTACAGATGAAACATTGTAAACAGAGGCAAGATAAAGAATTCTCAACAGAAATTCTGGCACAACAGAACAAAATCTCAGGGAAGAACATTTCATAGGTGGACCTATGCCATCAGGGTTAGAAGTCAGGAGGGCACCCCTTTGGACCAAGGAAAGTGTGAAGTTCAAAGCTGATGTCTGCCCTAAAAAATCCTTTCTAGATCCTTTCCAGTCTTTTTGGCATAACCTCAATCAGCTTTACCCCCATCTCCATAATGTTCCAATTATCTGCCCAATAGGAAAATAGGCCAATAGTTAACAACATACCCTCTGATACACAGCCTCGCAGGGTTCATTTCAGGCCGCGGGATTGCGCCACGGGCGCTAATTCAACTGCATTCGATGCGGCTTTTAAACCCCCATGGGACACCTCGGCGAGCTGTTTGCCTGCAGTATCTGGAGAAATTAAAGACGGACGGACACAAGAAAATTAAAAAGATTACTTGTGATCCTGCAGGTTTAAAGAAGGACTATCTGAAAAAGCTCAAGTGTACCTTCTAGCCTGATTAAAGGACAGTGATAGGCCCTATAAGAAGAGGCCAGGACACTTTAAACACATATGCCTATCCGATGGCCCCTTGGCTTGGAAAACATAGCAAGGTTTGCCAGCTGCCCTTGCAATAGGAACTTAGAAGTTGAAAAAAAACAGCTGGTCAGGAACATATGATCCAGAAATTAATCAGGATAAAATCTGACTTTGGTGATTCCAATCAAATTTATCAATTACAAATCCAAAATATGATATGTTTAAAAGAAAGAACCCAGCCTTACTGAGTGTAGAAGCAGTTTTAATTTGAAGTGGTTCATGGACTACCACTTTAGAAAAAAACAACAGCTTTAGAAAGAGAAAATGGGGGCAACAAAGAAGGAATGTAGTCCTTTAACAAACTGAGAAGGTAACTGTAGTTCTCTGGTTGCTCTTTTGACGATAGTCCTCCTTTAATGCCCTGGTAAACTGTCACTGCAGAACTAGGAAAGGGCTCGAGCAGCTACCAATAGGACAAAAGCTGGGAAAGGACTACAATTTGAAGAAACACCCCCTATGAGAACTGCAGGCAAAACTGGAAGCCACCGGCACTTTAAAGCCTTCTAAATATCAGAGAATGTTGTCCGTACCTATGCCTATTCATGTATGAACCATTGAAGCTATTTAGATCCCATTTGGATTCCTGAAATGAACCCTGGTCACTAAAAATTTGCATAATACATGGACATCAAACCCCTGAATAATAATATCTATGGATACCTAAAATAAAGACTTTTAAAGGGAAATTTTTAAAGTATAAATATATACTAAGTAACTTTTGAAGATATGAAAATCTAGCACTAATTCTCACATTGTAAAAATCTATTCCCAAGTAATGATGACAGCAGACAATGACCTTCTCAGAGAGAAAATTCCTGTGCAGACCTTCCAAATATAACTTTCGATTCCACAGCCCAAAGCCTTAAAAAGCAGAAAACTAGACTTTCCATTTAGGAGTAAAAGTGTTCTTTCAAAGAGCTAGTTGGGAATTGAAATACATCAGTCACTCAAAGAAACACCAAATGGAGACACTAAAAACTACCAAGAAAAAAAGATATAGAGCGTAGAGTTTTTGTTTCCAGAGAGATATTTCTAATACTACACCAGAAGATTTAACACATATAGTACCAACACTACAACCATAATCTTTCTCAGCCTCAAATTCCTACAAGAAACATCCACACCAGTCTCCGTTTTCATATTTTGGGACTGGGGTTAAGCACTAAGGTTTAAGGTGTGTTTTCCTTGCTATATTGTGTTTGCTTTTGCCTCCAGAATCCCCAAAGATTATCTATGATTAAGTAAGTTCTGTCTTCCCAGTTAGTAGTAATAAAAACGAATGTGTCAAGTAGAACATCCTAGTTCCAGATCAATAAAACTATAATTTTATCAGGTTCAGCATCACAAGCATTGAGATGAATTGTCACTCCTGCCACATACAGCCATCAGCAAAACACCAAAAATACAAAAAGCCACTGAGGACAACATGTCCTCTCTAATCACTCCTGGGGATCTCCTTTCCCTACTACAATACTTTTATTTGGTGTGTGTATTAAAAACAACTCTTCAGACACAATTTTTGTGGGGGAATAATTAAAGCTTAACTATAGCGTAAATAATGTACCTTTGTTGGCCAAGTCATGAACAACATGGCTCTTTAAGAATGTTAAATGACTGGAAACAAGTAAAACCAGCCACCAGGCTTGAATTAACCCCTTATTACCCCAACTCCCACTTCAAATCTATCTGAGAAACAAAACTTTGAAAAGAATTCTTCAGTAAATCAAATGTTTAATTAACCTCTTCCTTAAAATATGGAAATGAGAGCTAGAATGAGATTTAAGGAACACAGTTTTTTCTTTTGTGTTAGTAAAACTACTTGAAAACAGAAGGCAAAGCACAGATAATTGAATGCACAGTGAAAACTCAAGAGATTTATAACTGCCCATTTGTGCTAAGAAACTTTAGAAATCCAAGGTCCAAGAGATACTCCCTGACCTCTAAGCCAGGCCAGCACCTTCTGAGCAATATGTTCAAATGCTGATGACTACTTCCCTCTCTCCCTGGTCAGGAGCTATGGCACAAAATGGAATCTGAACAGAGATACCAACCACTGTGGGGGGGAGAGGTCAAAGGGGAGGAAAATAGGGCTCAAAAGCCAATAAATGAAGAACACCAGTCCTTCAGGCCATGCCCTGAAACTTGTCAGGACATAATTATTACAAGCTGAGAACAACAAACCTATATTTTAGTGTTCAGGAATGCTTCTGCCCTGCCCTGGCTCTAACAGATAGATTAGCCAAAGCTGTTATAGTTACAAAACACTTTTTTTTAAATCCTCATGAGTGTTTGTCATGAAGAACCCCAGAAACCAGCTTCCTGGCCCAGTTTCTTGGTTGCTATTAGAGAAGAAAATGGAGAGCTATGGGCAGATATCTGGAATGGCCCAATTCCAGGCGATGAGTCTTGGAAGCACATGTGAACCAAGTTGGCAGTGACCATCCTAGAAGACATGCCTTATCTTCACACATGTTCCTGGGTAGTTTTGCATAGTTGGTCGACTGAGTAGAGACCATACATATGGCTTTTCCACAAAAACGACTGCTTAACTGACAAGTGGAGACCAGGTCTGCTTGCAATGAAAAATATGGTGCAAATCCCATCCTTTCATTATGGCACATAAAAGCTCTATCTTATTCATTGATGAAATGACCTTCAATTGGTCAATTTTATCATTCTAAGAAAACGTAAGTGCATTTGCTGTTGACAAAGAGCACAGTGGTTATAGACTTCAGAAATAAATCAAGGTAACCGAGCGCAGCTGCTATCGCAGAATCTTACACGGCATCTCATGCCCTTGGAAAAAATCTCTAAGAGATTAAAAGACCGACCTAAGAGCATAAAACTTCCTATTCTGTTAATACCCAGTTTTAACACCTTTGTATGGATCCTATTAAACAAGCCCGTTCTATCAACCACAAATAACTTCACCTATACCTATCAGCCTTGGCCAGTAAGCTAGGTCATACAGGCACTTGCAAATACAGCAAGGTACACCCTAACAAGTGTACCTGTGACACAGGGAAGATGCTCTCTGAATCATGTGCATTCAGCAGGCAAGACGATAAAAAAAAAAATTTTTTTTTTTTTTCACTTACATCTTTCTGGTTGGAGTGGAAAAACCTGAGTGCGAAGTTACAGGATTGGGATGCAGCAGCATACTGACCTAGGGATTCAGCGTATCGGGTCAAAAGATAACTAGATCGGAAGCAAAGAGAAAAAAACATGTTATGCTTACCCACCTATAATATCATATACTATACTTCAAATTATTTTGGCAGAGAAATATTAAGCATATGGAAAATTTAAAACATCTTGCAACAGAAATCTAATTTACCAAATCAAATTTTTAAAAAGAACAAAGTTAATTCAGTTTTGGGGAAGCTCTAAGTTCAATGCCATGCTTTCTTATACTCATATAATCAATGGAGCGCAGATTATGAAAGAACAGAATGCTGTCTTCCTAAAACAGGTCTACAGGGAATAGAGAAAATACCCCAATTCATCACAAAGAATAGTTCCAACGCAAATTCAAAGAATCTCTGAGGACAACAAATGAAGTACAGGTGTCAACCTCAAATCCAAGCCAAAAGTAAAGACTTCAAAACCATGTATGCTAAGAAAAAGGGTTCAAAGTATATAGCCATGCGTTGTCTCGGAGGAAAACTTTCTTATCATTTCTAAACTGCAATATTTAACATTACTACAAAATTCTGGCAAATATAAATTCTTACAATGGGTCATGATACGTGATTATTTCATCTAAAAAGCTTAATACCAGGAACAACTTTACTGCTAAAATCAAAATGTTCAAGTTTCATGTATCAGAGCCCCACACTGGTGTAGCTGACTGCTCATTATTCAGAGTATATACTACCAACCCAATGGTATCATGCTGGATATGCTTAGCATCAAGGCTGGAGTACAGATCCAACACAGGTTCAAATGCTCCCAGCATACAGTAGATTCGAACAAGCAGCAATTTGAATTGAGCATTGGAAGGGCTATGGATTAATCCCTCTTCCAGCAAAGTCAGGGCCTGCCACACAGCAGTCTCGTCACCTAGAACCAAAATATAATAGCATTACCCACAGATCTTGACAGCAAATATAGGGTTCTCAAAAACAAAAACTTACATCATCACCTCCCCTAATTATCTTAAGAATGAGTTTAGATGGCAGAGAATACATTTTAGATACACACCTGTAAGCAAAACAGGGGACTTCCCTGAATAGTTACCTCAATTCTTAAATATGCTTCTATAAAATTGACCCAAACTTTAAGCTGCCAGGTCTTATATAGGGAAGTTATGGAATCTCAGAGAATCCTAGATTCCGAGAAGAGACGAACTTTGAAGGAGGACTGGTGTCACCAACCTTTCCAGTTCAGGATTTTCTCTACAAGACCCAGATGCTTTCTCTAAACGTCATTTTTTTTCTTGTATATGTAACTCTACCAATAGGATATCAAATAATATTTGAAAAAAAACTGCTCATTCATAATCAAAATAAAGTGATGCACATTTTGAGCCACCAAAACTCAGCTCACATGTAACTATAGTATTAAAGATTAAATAAATTCTCTTTTAAGAATCTACCTAGCCCTGGCCAGTTTGGCTCAGTGGATAGAGTGTCAGCCTGCGGACTGAAGGGTCCCAGGTTCGGTTCCTGTCAAGGGCACATACCCGGGTTGCTGGCTCGATCCCCAGCAGGGGCCGTGCAGGAGACAGCTGATCAATGATTCTCTCTTATCATTGATGTTTCTATCTCTCTCTCCCTCTCTCTTCCTCTCTGAAATCAATAAAAATATATTTTTAAAAAAGAAGAGGAATCCTTTTAAAAAATAAATTTAAAAAAATCTACCTAGCCCAGCCTGCATGGCTCAGTGGTTGAGCGTCCAACTATGAACCAAGAGGTCACAGTTCGTTTCCCAGCCAGGGCACATGCCCAGGTTGCAGACTCGATCCCCAGAGTTGGGTGCAGGAGGTAGCCAATCAATGTTCTCTCTCATCATTGATGTTTCTATTTCTCTCTCCCTCTCCTTTTCTCTCTGAAATCAATAAAAATATATTTTTTTAAAAAAGAATCTATCTAAAGAAATAACATGAAATGCAGATAAAGCTTTATTTACAAAAATATTCAGCCGAAACCGGTTTGGCTCGGTGGATAGAGCGTCGGCCTGCGGACTGAAAGGTCCCAGGTTCAATTCCGGTCAAGGGCATGTACCTTGGTTGTGGGCACATCCCCAGTAGGGGGTGTGCAGGAGGCAGCTGATAGATGTTTCTCTCTCATCGATGTTTCTAACTCTCTATCCCTCTCTCTTCCTCTCTGTAAAAAATCAATAAAATATATTAAAATATATATATATTCATTGTACTAATAAATGGGGGTGATTGAATAAATTACAGTAACACCCACCCATGGAAACATCATACAGCCATTTGATGTTAACAAAGAGGTTTTTTTTTTTTGTTTTGTTTTTTTAAATATATTTTATTGATTTTTTACAGAGAGAAAGGGAGAGGGATAGAGAGTTAGAAACATCGATGGGAGAGAAACATCAATCGGCTGCCTCCTGCACACCTCCCACAGGGGATGTGCCTGCAACCAAGGTACATGCCCTTGACTAGAATTGAACCCGGGACCCTTCAGTCCGCAGGCCGACGCTCTATCCACTGAGCCAAACCAGCCAGGTCTTATGAAGAGTTTTTAATAACAAGGGTAAATACTTTTGTAATAATTATCAGTAAAACACATACAGAAAATTCAAATTAGCATGAAGAGTTCATCTCCAGTCTAAAAAATATGCAGAGGAAGAAAAAAGGAAACGTGCAAAATCTTAAGACTGCCTGTGGGAGCAGGAAAAGTGAGATTAAAAAGAATTGCTTTCCAAAATTTTTATATGCTAATTTTATAATAAGGAAAACAACAAACAAAACAAAAAAACAGCTAAAGTAAAAGCTCTATCTATTAAGCATTTTTTTTTTTTTATGTGTTAAAGGTATTACTTTTTTTTTTTTTTAATTTCTTTATTGATTAAGGTGTCACATATTTGTCCTCATCCCCCCATTCCCATCCCACACCCCTCCCCATGGATGCCCCAACCCCCTGTTGAACTTAACCATTGGTTAGGCTCTTATGCATGCACACAAGACCTTTGGTTGATCTCTCCCTTCTCCCCCCACCCTCCCCTATCCTCCCTCTGAGGCCCGATAGTCTGATCGGTGCCTCCTTGTTTCTGGTTCTGTTCTTGTTCATCAGTCCATGTTGTTCATCATTTCCCCTAGATGAGCGAAATCATGTGTCACTAGAGATGTACTTATAAGAATTGAATGTGCGACGGGCAATAATAGTTATGCTGACAGGCAAAAAATCAGTCTGTAGTGAGTTTCTTTCTGGACCAACAGTTCTTTTGAGACCCAATATCAATGTCCACCAGTTCCTTATAAGTACATGTCGGCACTGACCCCTCAGCTCTGGATGGTGGACAAATGGTGATAATGCAGGTCCGACTCCCTCTGGTTTGGTCTCGGCCGGACCCAGGGGGGGCACGGCTTCACCCGGACCCGGGACCCAGGCTCACCCGGATCCAGGGGCCCGCGGCCTCACCCGGACCCGGGACCCAGGCTCACCCGGATCCAGGGGCCCGCGGCCTCACCCGGACCCGGGATCCAGGCTCACCCGGATCCCGGGGCCCGCGGCCTCACCCGGACCCGGGACCCAGGCTCACCCGGATCCAGGGGCCCGCGGCCTCACCCGGACCCGGGACCCAGGCTCACCCGGATCCAGGGGCCCGCGGCCTCACCCGGACCCGGGGCCAGGCTCACCCGGATCCAGGGGCCCGCGGCCTCACCCGGACCCGGGGCCCAGGCTCACCCGGATCCAGGGGCCCGCGGCCTCACCCGGACCCGGGGCCCAGGCTCACCCGGATCCAGGGGCCCGCGGCCTCACCCGGACCCGGGGCCCAGGCTCACCCGGATCCAGGGGCCCGCGGCCTCACCCGGACCCGGGGCCCGCGGCCTCGCCCGGATCCAGGGGCCCGCGGCCTCACCCGGACCCGGGGCCCGCGGCCTCGCCCGGACCCGGGGCCCAGGCTCACCCGGATCCAGGGGCCCGCGGCCTCGCCCGGACCCGGGGCCCAGGCTCACCCGGATCCAGGGGCCCGCGGCCTCGCCCGGACCCGGGGCCCAGGCTCACCCGGATCCAGGGGCCCGCGGCCTCGCCCGGACCCGGGGCCCAGGCTCACTATTAAGCTTTTAAAAGTATATTGTATATGCTTTATTTTCCAAGAAAAAAGAAACAAGATAATAAAAAATTGAAGTTCTAGATAAATATGTATAATCCTACCCAAACTATTCGAACTACACATAATCTACTTAAGCTACCATTAGGATTTTAATATAATGCTTCTGAACTATAATTACTTTACACAGTAGTAGTCATAGCATATATCCAATTTTGCATTCTGCTCTTTTATTTGTGTTTTCTCATGTTGCTACCTGGCCTACATTTGAGCAACACTAGATATACTACCTGAAGATGAGAGTCATGGGTGGTTCCTAACCTCAAGAGGCTCAAAACTGAATAAAAAAAGAGTTGAGCCCTAGCCGGTTTGGCTCAGTGGATACAGCGTCGGTCTGTGGACTGAAGGATCCCGGATTTGATTCCGGTCAAGAGCACATGCCTGGGTTTCGGGCTCGATCCCCAATAGGGGATGTGCAGGAGGCAGCCGATCAATGATTTTCATCATTGATGTTTCTATCTTTCCCTCTCCCTTCCTCTCTGAAATCAATTATATATATATTAGAGGCCCGATGCACAAAGATTCGTGCAAGAATGGGCCTTCCTTCCCCTGGCTGCCAGCATCACCTTCACTCTGGCTAGAGCCGCCTTTCCACCATCCCACGCTACCCAGAGGCCCAGAACTGATGGGGCTGTGTGGAACGTCTGCGTCGTCACCATGGCGACAATGCAAGCGTCCTGCCCCGCCCCAAACGCTCAGCGCCTGTGTATGCAAATTAACCTGTCATTTTTTGTCGGGTTAATTTGCATACTCACTCCTGATTGGCTGGTGGGTGTCATGAAGATATGGTCAATTTGGATCTTTCTTTTTTATTAGTGTGGATATATATAATTACTCCAATAAGAAAAAATTGAGTTGAACAATTACAGAGAACTGAAAATTTTTTTTTAATTGATTTTTTACACAGAGGAAGAGAGAGAGATAGAGAGTTAGAAACATCGATGAGAGAGAAACATCGACCAGCTGCCTCTTGCACACCCCATACTGGGGATGTGCCCGCAACCAAGGTACATGCCCTTGACCGGAATCGAACCTGGGACCCTTGAGTCCGCAGGCCGACGCTCTATCCACTGAGCCAAACCGGTTTCGGCGAGAACAGAAAATTTTAACCCTTTGCACTCGGATGTCAAGTGTAACTCGACACGGTTAGCATCGGTAGCAGCTTGTATGTCGAATTGTATTGAATGTATCAATAATTTGAAATATAAAAAAATCCAAATAAATAAGTTTGTATGAAAAGAAACTCCAGTTTTTTATTCTACTGCCGTGCTTTGTAAAATCTGGGGTATTTAAAAAATTAAATCCCGAGTAGAATAAAGGAATCGAGAAAAAAGCAAGCGAGTGCAAAGGGTTAAGAAATTCTAGTTGCTCAAGGATAACCAGTATCAGAAAAAAACACAAATCTTCTTAAAGATCTCTTTAAAATAGAAACAAAATTTCAAAGAGAAAAAAAAAAAAGGTTTAATTCATACTTCTTTCTGAACTATTGAACCAAATATTATGAAAACATGTATCATTTTATTTTGCAAATTTTAGCATATAACAACTCTACACAAATTCTTATTAAATCAAAAAGAGCATCAAAGACTGATGAGGTCTTTTTGAGGGACAAAATTTTTCTAACAAAATTTTATAATATAACAAAATGACGTAAGTTCTGGGGACATAATGTACAGAATGGTAATTATAGTTAATACTGTATTGTATATTTGAAAGTTGCTAAGAGCGTAGACTTAATAGTTCTAATAGTAAGAAATATTTTATAGCTGTGTGGGATAGACGTTAACTAAACTTATTGTGGCAATCATTTCACAATCTATACATATGTCAAATCAATGTATCAATTACATCTCAATAAAACTGAGGGGAAAATGACATCCTTCACTGACCCTTTTATTTTTGCAGCATAACTATAAAGAAATGCCATTTTGCAAAAACATTTGAGAGCATCACCAATTTCCTAAAGCAATTGTCTTAAATCCTTTAATATTCAAATTAGTCTCTTTCAACATCATTACCAATCTTACCTTATAATAGACAAATATGCAAATTGACCGCACCTTCGCTACGCCAAAGCCACGCCCACCAACCAAGCCACGCCCGCCAACCACGCCCACCAGGAAACCGTTGCAGGGACGTTGGGGTGTGGCGGAGCCCAAGGCCGGGAAAGCCTCGGGCAGAGGCTTTTCCGGCCTTGGGCACCAGCGGGGAGCCTGCACGGATCGCAGGCAACGACCAGGGGTTCGGCTCCTACAATCCATAGCTGGGACGCTGGGTGCGGCCGAGCCCAAAGCCAGGAAAGCCTGGAGCGGAGGCTTTCCCGGCCTTGGGCACCAGCCACCAGCGGGGAGCCTGCACCGATCGCAGGCAACGACCAGGGGGTCGGCTCCCAAGATCCGTAGCAGGGGTGCTGGGTGCGGCCGAGCCCAAGGCCTTGGGCACCAGCGGGGAGCCTGCACCGATCGCAGGAAACCACTGGGGGTCGGCTCCTGCAATCCTTAGCAGGAATGTTGGGTGCGGCCGAGCCCAAGGCCACTGCTCGGGGCCAAGCCCCGACCCTGAAAGAAGGCAGAAGGCGGTGGCCACAGCCAAAGCCTGGGTCCCTGGTGCCGGCAGAAAACTGGTGCAGGCAGCCAGGTGAATGAAGGTCTATTGCACGAATCTTCGTGCAAACGGGCTACTAGTTTTCTATAAATTTCAATTTTCCACCAGATCCTCCATGAATAATGACTATGCCTATGATTGGAGCACTTCAACATCACTTTCGCTGACTTTAAAAAAAACAATTTGGCCCTGGTTTGGCTCACAGCCTGCGGACTGAAGGGTCCTGGGTTTGATTCCAGTCAGGGGCACATGCCCGGGTTGTAGGTTTGATCCCCAGAAGGGGGCATGCAGGAGGCAGCCAATCAATGATTCTTTCTCATCATTGATGTTTCTATCTCTCATCTATCTCTTTCTCTCTCAAACTAATAAAAACATATTTTTAAAAAACTTGTATCTTTATAATATCTGCAATTTCCCATGCACTTGCACTGTATGGCTTTGGACAACTTACCTAACTTCTTTCTCTCTGCCATGTATTTCCCACATCTATAAAACTGTAATAACCTTAACTATATTATTCTGAGATTTAAATTAGCTAATTCATGTGTAATATTTTAAGCGCCTGATGACCAACAAATGTTAGCTGTTACTATTAGATGGCCAGATATCTTTGCTCAAAAAACAAGAAATTAACAAAGCCATAGTCAGTATGAGCAAGACTGCATGTTAGAGGTAAGTGGGGAAAGGTATTGGAGCAGGGACGAATTTGCTAAATAGTTCATCAATGATTTTTACATTAGGGTGACTTTTAAAGCCCTATGCAACCTCATGAATCTGGGGTTCAGATAACAAATACTCTAATAAAAATTATTTAACCTTCAATCGCAGTATACTACAGTGTAACAAGTATCATATGGGTACATATAATGTCCTACAAAAAGTTCAGAAGAGGCATGAAATCCAGTGTGGGAGGGGGTGAAATCAAAACCAGTTTGTCAGAAGTACTGTTTGAGTAGAAGTTAGAGGGAGGAGGAAAGAAAGTTTTTTCTAAGAGAGGCAATATGATGTTCAGTGATAGCAAAAAAAAAAAAAAAAAAAGTAGATTCAGGACTGTACGTACATAAGAATCTGGAGATGCAGGCAGAAGCTGGATTTTAAAAAGGCATTGTAAATTACCCTGAAAAGGTTGGCCTTTATCCTCAGGAAAATAGGGCACCTCTGGAGAATTTTAAGCATGAGGATAACAACATCAAAACTGAGTACTTTGTGAAATGACCCATGAGGACAGGGGTTGTGTCTGTCTTGCACACCACTCCCTCCCCAGACCTTTGTTTCTTCTATAGTTTATTCTAGTGAATAACATGCAATAAGTATCTAAAGTTATTTTTTCCTAAAAACTGCTAATAAGAGTCCTAGCCGGTTTGGCTTAGGGCAGTGGTCGGCAAACTCATTAGTCAACAGAGCCAAATACCAACAGTACAACGATTGAAATTTCTTTTGAGAGCCAAATTTTTTAAACTTAAACTTCTTCTAACGCCACTTCTTCAAAATAGACTTGCCCAGGCCGTGGTATTTTGTGAAAGAGCCACACTCAAGGGGCCAAAGAGCCGCATGTGGCTCGCGAGCCGCAGTTTGCCGACCACAGGCTTAGGGGATAGAGCATCAGTGTGCGGACTGAAGGGTCCCAGGTTCAGTTCCGGTCAAGGGCACATGCCCAGGTTGAGGACTTGATCCCCAGTAGGGGACATGCAGGAGGCAGCCAATCAATGATTCTCTCTCATCATTGATGTTTCTATCTCTCTCTCTCCCTTCTCCCTTCCTCTCTGAAATTAATAAAAGATATATATTTTTTAAAAATCCTGCTAATAAGAGAGAATGTTAGGGGGATGCAATCTAAAGAAAAGGCAATCTCAGCCCTAGCTGGTTTGGCTCAGTGGATAGAGTGTTGGCCTGCAGACTGAAGGGTCCCTGTTTCCATTCTGGTCAAGGGCACATGCCCGGGTTGCAGGCTCAATCATCAGTAGGGGGCGTGCAGGAGGCAGCCAATCAATTATTTTCTCTCATCATTGATGTTTCTATCTTTCTCTCCCTCTCCCTTCCTCTCTGAAATCAATGAAAATATATTTTTTTAAAAAAAGAAAAGGCAATCTCAATGCCATTTGCTGAATCATACTTCACCATGTATTATATTTTTGTCTTAAATGGGCTAACCAGAACTGTATTCCAAAGAGTGCATTTTCCTGTATGTAATTTTTTATAAGAAAAAATGTCTTAATTTTTTATTAGAATTAGATAGAGTATAAAAGCAAACATGGAAAGAAACTGATAATTTTGCTATATATAATTTTCTTAAATTTCTTTATTGATTAAGGTATCACATATTTGTCCTCATCCCTATATATAATTTTTTTAAGTGAGTAAAGGGGCTATTCCATTCCATGGGCCTATACATCCATCTCTGAATCAGTTTCTCTGTATTTTAATTATTGTGGTGTTGTAATAGGTTCTCTATAGTCATTACTCACTATTCATATTTTTAAAAAGAACAGATATCCACTGATTTAAGATTTTCCTGATTGCAGGGAGGGGATACATGGAGACTTAGGTTCTTCTAGAAGCACCCTGGAGAAGGGCAAGAAAGAAAAATCTAAAAGATTAAATCAAATTCTTAGATTATGTAATTAGTCCATGAATTTATAGTCAATTAAAAAAAAGAGTAATATCAAACTGAAACAATTGCTCCTTACCTGTTTCTCTCCATATATCAATAAGCACATGGACAGCAAGGAGACAGTAATAGTCTGAAAACTGCAATTCGGTTTTCAAACAGGATTTCCCTACAGGGGAGAAAAAATCATCTGTATTTAACATTTATTTAACTATTACTGCTCCAAAGAAATTTTGTAGAGCAGGCACAGTAAGAAGAAGGAAAGAAGAGGGGGGAAAGAAAATAAGAAGAAGGGTAAATACCAAAAGAAAATATAAGCCATGAACTAAAGGATTCAAATGGTGAGACTAGACTCAGCTGGAGCAGAAGGGTTCCAGTACAGAGGTGGTATCCAAAATGGTCCAAAAGGGAAAGCAGCAAGATTTGAAAGGTTTTAGGTGAAGCACAGAAGCCAAGGCCATGTATAACTAAAGTAATGTTATGCTCATTACTTCACCTAAATTTTTAGAATGCTGTTAAAGAAATACTGGTATAATCTAATCAGATATTTTATCACACCTAGCAATCTGAAGATCGTCTACTTCTAAATACCTCACAATTTACAACATTCTTTTTGTTCACTTGTGTAGGAAGATAAGCAGAAAATGTGACAATTATCATAAACTATGCAATTCATATGAGCTCACCAGATCGGGAAGAATATGGACAATATAATTAGTTAAACTCCAAACTTATTTAACACTGTGTGCCGACTATACTTAAATTTTTAAGAAATGTAATGTGGAAGGAAATAGTAATAATAATAAAATTCCAAGCTTTTGCCACTTGACAAAATATTCTCTTTGCCAATCTCATTAAAACAGGATGCTGTGAGTGATTCAAAACAAAACTAACTTCTAAGTCTTAGCTTATCAGAGAATAACTGCACATTTTGAAAGGTTGCTCACCAAATTCCAGTCCATGCTGGTATCTTAACATCAGTTCTCTGACCACACTCAATTTCTGATTTTTATCCATCGTGTGGTACAAGCCTAGTAACCTCGTCAGCTGCACCACACACAAATGCTGCTGCAGAGCTCTGATGTCAGCAGGCAGTGCCAGCTTATCCTCTGTTGGTGTCGACAAAGGAACAACTCCAAGTAACTGATTAATAAACTGCAGGGTGGGAAAAAAAGGAGGACAGGTCTCAAAACAGATCTAGTTTTCAGTAGACCATAATTAAAAAACACTGAAATGGTCTAGAAAAAGACATCAATCAAAAAACAAAATTAAAATTAAAACCCCTTTACTATACCATTTTTATTCACCAAACCATCATATTTTATTTAAAGTAATGAAATAAAATATACATTGTTTTATTTGATATGTTGATAGTGTTAATTATATTTTAAAGTTAAAGTCAATGTTTAATTTTATCAGGTATCTAAATAATTATATATTTAAATATAATGTACACCCCACACCTATAAAGCTATATACAGACTAGAGGCCCGGTGCACGAATTCGTGCATGGGTGGATTCGACCAGCCTGCCATGATGGGGGCTCATTGAGCCAGGCGGCAGGGGGAAGGGGACATGGGATATTGGCCGGCCCCACCCCCGATTGCGGGGGGGGGGGGGTGATCGGGGATGAGGCCGGCTGGGGAGAGGAGCCACGAGAAGTTGAGGGGAGGGGGCCCCAATCAGGTCGGTTGACCACTGCAGTGCGCGTCATAGCAACTGGTCGTTCCAGTCATTCCGGTCATTCCAATGTTCCAGTCACTTGGCTTTTATCCTATATAATAAAAGGCTAATATGCAAATCAACCGAACGGCAGAACAACCGGTCGCTATGACACACACTGACCACCAGGGGGTAGACACTCAACGCAGGAGCTGCCCCCTAGTGGTCAGTGCGCTCCCACAAGGGAAGTGCCACTCAGCCAGAAGCCGGGCTCACAGCTGGCGAGCACAGTGGCAGTGCCCAGTGGTGGGAGCCTCTCCCACCTCCATGGCAGTGCTAAGGATGTCCGACTGCCATCGGGGAGCGGGCCTAAGCTGGCAGTCGGACATCCCCCAAGGGCTCCCAGGCTGTGAGAGGGCGCAGGCCGGGCTGAGGAATGCCCCCCTCTACCCAGTGCAAGAATTTCGTGCACCAGGCCTCTAGTATATATAGATTATGTATGTGAATATAATTATGAGCAATAAAAATGAATAAAATAATGAAATATATTAGACATTCTAACAACTTTGACTCTATGCTATTTTATTTTCTTCAATTAGAGGTTAGTCCCATTTTAAAAGAATTTGGCTCCTAATTCATTGGGACAACAGTTCTCAGTTTGAACCTTACAGGGCAGTTTGCAATCCTCTTACAAACTGCTGAGCAGCAGAATCCCACATTTAAAAGGTTGTGGCAGCAAAATTACCCCCTCAATGAAAAATTTACATAGAACTACACAACTCATTGCAGCAGCTTTAAATCCTTTGTGTCACAGAACAATGACTACCTTATCATTGCTAGTATTCCAGCATTTCTAGAGGGTTCCTCTCACTACATCAATATGATGGGATCCCGTGAGATGACCTTGGGTTTTCAAACATACCAGCAAAGCAGAGGGGCTGGTACCAGATTCGTACTGGCAAACCTTTATGAATCTCAGTTGATGACAATATAAGTGTTCCTCTAATGCATCCCCATCATTTGATGCTTCAACTTACAAGATGGTAAGCACTATAAGACATGATCAGTTGTTCCCTAGCTTAGCCCTTAGCACATAATTAAGTGCTACAAACACTGAATGAATCTCTCCCACATGGTTCCATAGTCTGCTTAAATCCCTTCAGTAACATGAAACTCAAACACTATTTTTAGAGAATTCTGGCCACTAACAAGATATTTTTCTCACTAAATTCTGAATTCCCTGTAACAATTTGCTGGTTGAGTGGAAGAGAGAGGTTTGGTCCTGGTTCTCATCCCTTTCCTACAAGAGAGCTTTCAAATATGAGAAAGTAAGTAACATAGATACTATTCTGCAATAAAAAGGAATGAACTACTAATACATTTAACAAATGCATGAATCTCCAGGGTATTATGCTGAGTGAAAAAAAGCCAATCTCAAAAGGTTATACATAATATGATTCCATTATATAAAATTCTTAAAATGACAAAATTGTAGAAATAGAAAACATTAGTTGCCAGAGGGTAGGGGTGGAGAAAGGGAGAGGTTCAGGGAGGTGTCTGGGGGTAAAAAAGAGTAGCACATGGGATCCTAGTAGTGAACTGCTCTGTATCTTGATGGTGGTGGTGGTCACATAATCCACATGTATTACATACTGCACTAAAAACACAAAAACAGCCCCAGCTGGTTTGGCTCAATGGACAGAGCATCGGCCTGTGGACTGAAGGGTCCCAGGTTCGATTCCGGTCAAGGGCACATGTAGGGGGCATGCAGGAGGCAACCGATCAATGATTCTCTTTCATCATTGATGTTTCTATCTCTCTCTCTCCCCCTCTATCCTTCCTCTCTGAAATCAATAAAAATAAACAAACAAACAAAAAAAACACACTACACTCACAAATGAATGCATACAAAACTTGGGAAATTCGAATAAGGTTAGTGGATTGTATCAATATCAATTTCCTAATTATGCTATAATTATGCACTATCTTAGCATTAGAGCAAAATGAGTGATGGGTATACAGTGTTCTCTGCATTATTTCTCTTTTAACTGCATATAAATTTACAATTATCTCAAAAACACACACATAAAAACAAAAAAGGAGAATCTATCTACAAAGGGCTTATTCTCATTGTGGCTTAACTTAACAAGAAATCATGCCTTTAATCTGATAGCCCCTAGAGTACTTAGCTTGATAGAGCAGTTATCTTGATATCTCATGTTCACCACTCTCTCACATTTTAGAAAGGAAGCCCAAACACTTAACCTAGTTACAACAAATACAGGCACCCAACAGAATTCCAAATAGTACTTACTTTTGTACACTGTGCAGCAGGCAAGAGATCAACAAACACCTTGAGGTCTGTAAAACAGCAAGGTTTATCCCCAAACTTTTTAAAATACTGAAACATTAATTCTTCTGGGTCACCTAAGAGAGAAAAATAAAAACCACTAAATTATTCATGGACTGAAGCAATTTCTAATTTAAGTAAAGGTCTGATTTGAAAAATCTTTATTTCATTAGATTAAAATTTTGTTTGAATGCTTGAGTAAGTATGAATGAGAATAACAATGAGGGCTGGAAGGTGGCTTGAGTAGTTAAAAATAAAAATACTTTTAAAAGGAGTAGAATCTTACATTCAGTTTACCTATTAATACACTTAGGAAATGTGAAGCTTTTCATTCAATTAAAATTTAAACAGTTAAAAAGTTTTCATTAAAGTTTAAAGAGTTACGTCTACATGCAAACATTAAACAAACATGCTTCTCTCTTCAACAGTTCCTGAACTACTGCAGAAGTATCAAATAAATGTTAATTAAATGAAAGGTAATGTTGGTTAATAGCCACACCAACAGAAGAGAAAATAAGTGGGAAGAACCACAGGCCAGTAACTCCAGCAAGATCACCCACTATTAAAAATTTAAACCTGGAAATGCAGAAAGCTACCAGTTAATTTTATTTTTTCCTCAAATTAAAAACAAAAAATAAAAATAATAAAAATAAAATGTTCTCAAATTGAACTAGATTTAAGAAGCGGAGATTCTAACCACGGAGTTCTGTAAGATTTTAGGTCCCAGTTCCTATTCACATGTTTCTGGGAACAGAATTCCCTCTAACCAGATTTTCACAGGACTCTGTGATCCCAAAGAGACTGAGAATAACTCACTGGTCTGGTTCAAAAAAAAATTTAATTGTGGAGACTAGACAAATTCACTAATTTGTAAGATGTGGGCTGGCAATAAGGAAGAGAAAGATAGAAGATAAATATATTAAGTGTCAAAGCAGAGCCAAAGACTATTATATCCAGCTTTGTAGAGAAAACAATTATCTGGAATCTATTTTAATATTTTACTAAAGGTCATGCAAAAATTTTCATTTGCAATTCTGGAACTAACATACACAGATTATTGAGGTAGATCCAAGAAAGAAGTTAACATGAAATTCAAAATTGATTGTGAGTAATCTACATAGGGAATGACAGAGAGAAGTTCACAGTTCATTTTAGAAGGAGCTACAAAGAACGTTAATTAGATGATTAAAATTAACTAAGATATTCTAGGACAAAGATATTAGAAATGCTCATCATCCCGACAACTGGTCCCTAAAAAAATTCCTCTTAAACTTTATAAACTTCCACTGAGAACAAAATTTCCATAACAATGAATGGAGGAAAAAGATTTCTTTGGAGCTTTATCTTAAAAAATAAAATTGAGCCCTAGCCGGCTTGGCTCAGTAGATAGAGCATCAGCCTGCCAACTCAAGGGTCCCAGGTTCGATTTTGGCCAAGAGCACATGCCTGGGTTGGGGGCTCAATCCCCAGTGGGGGTTGTGCAGGAGGCAGCTGATCAATGATTCTCTCTCATCATTGATGTTTCTATCTCTCCTTCTCCCTTCCTCTCTAAAATCAATAAAGAAATATATTTAAAAATAATAATAATAAAATAAAATTGAAAAAATTTTAAAGTTTATTATCTTAAACATAACAAAATTTAGGGCATTATTATTATAAGCTAACACTTAGTATTAACATAGAATTACTGTTTGGGGGGAGAAAGAATGCCATTTTTCCAACAAAATTATAAACTAACACAATATGACACCCTTCACTTCTTGTGCAAAAAGCTAAAACATTCATTTTTAAAAAACATCTAAATGCTTCATCAAAGTTCCTGAAGGCCTCTCTTAATGCTTCACTATTCAAACAGTTATTTCTCCCACATGTCATTATCCTTATAAGCTTTAGTTTCGTTAATTGCCATAACTCTGCTAGACAGTCTTTCATCAATGTAAGTGCTGGGAGCAGATTTTCAATAAAACTTTCATACACTTCAAGAAATTCTGAAACTTTTATGAAACTGGCTATTTTACTTTGAAATTGATTTTGATATTATTATTGATCAGCAAAAAGAAAAAGAAAATGTCTGACAAAGACTCTGATGGATAAGGGAGAGATTGAGAGCTCATTTTATAAGTGATCCATTCATTAGTAAATATTTTCAGGTTATGGAGACATTTGCTTCCTACACATGACTCTGTTATTGCAGGCTTCAGATAAATGAATACTGCACTTAGATATTAAGGGCTTCCCTGTACCTTCTCCAGGGTTCCCAAATATCACTACAGTTTCTTACCCAGTTTGTACTCATCATTAAAACCTTGACGTCGTAAACGTCTAATCAGCTCCAGTTTAGCTAAATGTGGTCCTCGAAGATGGCGAGAACTTTTAGATTCTTCTGTTATCCGATCTTCTATAAACTTCACAGCTTCTTCTGCAGAATAATGTACTTCTCCTTCTAAAGAGCTGGGTATAAACACACGAAAAAGGTATTTTTGTGCCTCTATTGTCCATTCCAAAAGTTAAAGCCACACTGATTTGAAGAAACATATAAAAATAAATAAAATAAAGCATTTTGATAATTATAAAACAACTAGAGGCCCAGTGCATGAATTTGTGCATGGGTGGGGTCTGGCCGCCCCGCCCCAATCGGGGCCGATGGGGTCGGCTGGCTTGGGGGAGGGGACATGGGAGATTGGCTGGCCAACCCCACCCCCGAACAAGGGTTGGAGGGCTGATCAGAGGGCCAATCAGGGGCAGGGCCGACCAGGGGAAGGGGCCCTGGGCGGTTGGTGGGCCAGCCCCCACCCCCTGGTTGAACTTGGGTCAAACTCCGGGTCGAGGGGACAATATGCATATTATCCTTTTATTATATAGGATACAAATAGAATAAAAGAGCTGTAAGCATATTCTGGCAGGTAACATGGCATATGATTACTCCCAATTGTGGCATTTGATTACTGCTGAGTGACTAACCAAATGTTACCTCTTTAAAAAAAAAAAAGGATAATTTTTGCAATAAGTTTTACTTTAGCCATAGCTGGTTTGGCTCAGTGGATAGAGTGTAGGTCTGTGGACTGAAGGGTCCCAGGTTCGATTCTGGTAAAGGGCATATGCCCAGGTTGTGAGCTCAATCCCCAGTAAGGGACGTGCAGGAGGCAGCCGATCAATAATTCTCTCTCATCATTGATGTTTCTATCTCTCTCTCTCCCTCTCCTTCCCTCTCTGAAATCAATACAAATATATTTTTTAAACATTTTTTTACTTTATAATTTTTTTTAAATATATATTTTATTGATTTTTTACAGAGAGGAAGGGAGAGGGATAGAGAGTTAGAAACATCAATGAGAGAGAAACATCGATCAGCTGCCTCCTGCATACCCCCCACTGGGGATGTGCCAGCAACCAAGGTACATGCCCTTGACCGGAATCGAACCTGGGACCCTTCAATCTGCAGGCCGACGCTCTATCCACTGAGCCAAACCGGTTAGGGCTACTTTATAATTTTAAAAAATGGAGAAAAAATCCTACTTTGCAAGTGATAAAATTATTGAGACAGGAAAAGAGAATTCAATTAGGCTTACAATGAAATTTTTTTGCTATAATATACTTAAAAGTGCCATTGTAAAATAAAAGCAAAAAATAGCAAAACAAAGCAACAACAACAAAAACAGTGCCATTGTAATTCAGGAAGAAGACAACTTACTGTTCACCTTCAGCAGGAGGAGTCCAGGACTCTTCAATCAGTCGAAAGACAGAATCAAAATAAGTCAGATAGAACTGCCAGTCATCTGAGCTAAAAATTAGATTGAATGGTACACACAGAATTAAACACAAGTTGTGACAAATATGCCTTAGGAACAATGATATTCAACTTATTTCTAAATTATATTTTAGTCCTTACTAGAAGCCCACCCTTCCTCCCTCTAGGTTTCCTCCACAGCCCCAAATCACAGCATTCCAGAGGCATTTTAAAAGTAAAACAACTTGCCCTAACCGGTTTGGCTCAGTGGATAGAGCATTGGCCTGGGAACTCAAGGGTCCCAGGTTTGATTCCGGTCAAGGGCATGTACCTTGGTTTCAGGCACATCCCCAGTGGGGGGTGTGCAGGAGGCAGCTGACTGATGTTTCTCTCTCGTCGATGTTTCTAACTCTCTTTCCCTCTCCCTTTCTCTCTCTAAAAAAATCAATAAAATATATTTTTAAAATAAATAAAATGGATGCAGTAAAAAAATTTTTCAGATACTACTCTTTCCTTCAATAAAATGACCAGATCTAGAAAATTAATATTCTTAACAGAAAACTCCCCACATTAGCACTTCCTAAATGGGAGAGAAGGGAAGAAGGTTAGGCTAATATTAAATATTAAATTTGACAAATGATTTGCAGTGTTCATTTTAAAGACCTAATAACTCTTTACTGAAAGATGGTTCATCAAAAACTTTTTTTTTAATTTTAAAGTTTTCAGGACATTCTTTATGCCCCAAAATCTCAAAAGACATAGACAAAACACATCGATAATGACACCTGAAAACCCCATTCTAGTCATATAGTCCAAAAAGAAGCATCTACTCACTTTTTCAATAAGAGGCGCCGGGAAAGGGCATTGCACTCTGGCCACCTGCTCAGCTTCTTGTACATAGCCATGCATTTATTTTCCCGACTCTGAATCTCACTAGTCAACTTCTCTGCAATTAAAAGTTATAATAGTTGATAAGCTAGTTTCATTTCTGTTCAGAAACCAAAATAAAGTCCAAACACAAAAAGGAAAATAGCACATTTTCCCTCTCTCAGAAAACAGAGGCACCATTAGATACAAACTATTATCTTATTAAAAAATATTTTACTGAAGAGGAAAATAAGTACATTCATAGAGATCAATCAAACTCCCAACAGCTGAGAGGAGAAAAACTACAACTATATTTCTGACCAAATTAAATTTGCCCTGTCCTTTCTATCAGGTTAGCAGATTAAGGATACTGACAATTATTATGAATTTCCTATAGAGAATCTAAATTTAAACTACACGCAGAAATACAATCTAGATGAATAGAAACAGAAAGGCTGACTTGTACCCATCTGCAAGGAGGCTGAAGTTAAGAGAGTAAGTAATGTTACTTACACACACACACACACACACACACACACACACACACACACACAAACTCCTGCTACATTTTATATAACTAAAGTAGTTAACTATCATTTAGTGTAACAGTTTTATGACTGCAGTCTAATAAAAGATTTATATTACATATTTGTATGAAACAAAGTTTTTTTTAATGACTACCAAATGAGAGAACTGACGTTATTCATCTATAGTTTAGTTAATCCCAAAGACTCTTTTAGCACAATTAAAAAACCAGGTTTAGCCCTGCCAGTGTGGTTCAGTGGTTGTGCATCGACCTATGAACTAGGTCAGGGTTCGATTCCCAGTCAGGTCACATGCCCAGATTACAGGCTCGATCCCCAGTAGGGGGTGTCTCCCTCCCTCTCTGAAATCAATAAAAATATATTTTAAAACAAACAAAAAAAACCAGCCAGGTTTACTGAGGCAATAACTGCATTTCCAAGAATTTCTCCTAAGGAAATCATCACACATGTTTAAATAGAAAACAAAAATCTTTGTCACTCCCTGACCAGGTGGCTCAGTAGGTTGGAGCATTGTCCTGTAAGTGAAAAGATTCAACTCCTGGTCAGGGCACATACCTGGGTTGCCGATTCATTCCCCAAAGTGTTTCTCTCTCACATCATTTTTTTAAAACAAATAAACAAAAACACTCACAGACACAAACAACAGTATGGTGATTACCAGAAGAAAAGGGAGGTAGGAGAAGGTAGAAGAGGATAAAAGGGGGATAAATGGAGATGGAAGGAGACTTGACTTGGGGTGGTGAACACACAGTACAAAATAGAGATGATGTATTATAAAAATAAAACTATACACCTGAAATCTAAATATTTTATTAACCAATGTCACCTCAATAAATTCAATTAAAAATATACTTTAAAAATAAATAAATAAATGTACAACACAGAAAAGTCTGGAAGAACATAAAATGATCACAAGTGATTTTTTTGTGTCTTTATATCTTTCTGTTTCTGTGTGAGAAGAAATTTTCCACAATAAACATTTTTCATGTTTAAACAGGAAAATATACTTTAAAACTTTCAAAATTACCTCCTAATTTTCCTCTGATGACATCTAAGGCTTCCTGGTACTTTCCCAAACGCTCCAGGATCATATAATAAAGTTCAACCTTACAGAAAAAAAAACAAGTGCAACCACTGAAACTTTTCAATAATAAAAAGACAGCCATAAGGATGTAAAGTATAGCACAGGGAATACAGTCACTAATACTGTAATAACTATGTATTGTGCCAGATGGATATTAGACTTATCAGGGGGGATAACTTCTTAAATTACATAAATGTCTAACCACTATGCTGTACACCTGCAACTAATATAAAATATTGAATCTCAACTGTAATTAAAAAAGAAAAAAGTCATTTGTACATTTTTAAAAAGTTATCTAATAGAAAAGAACACTATTCTCAAATGAGATGAAATTAACAGTAAGAATCAGACAACAGAGTCTTCCCTATCTATATACATCTCAGACTAGAGTACTTGCTGAAACAGCTCCATGTTCATTATGTCTAAGCTGGGGTTTCCAATGCTTCACAATTACACAAAGGACAAGAGTGAAGACTCACTCTCTAAACAACAGTTCTTAATATTATAATACTAGAGGCCCAGTGCATGATTAAATCATGCACGTTTAGGGTCCCCTAGGTCTAACCTGCCATCCTGGTGCCGGAGCGGACAGGCACCCAGCTCCCACGCTTTCGCTTTCAATCGCAGGGGAGCTGGGTGCCTGTCCGCTGGTGCACCAGGCCTTTCAGAAGCCTCCGGCGCGGGGGAGGCTTCTGAAAGGCCCGGTGCCGGAGCGGACTGGCACCCAGCTCCCCCGCTTTTGATGGTCCGCAGCGGGACATGGGCTCGCTGCCCCAGAGGCCCCTTCTGTGCCGCAGCACAGCCATGGCGCAGACGCTGAGCTCGTGCCGCCGCTGGCGACGCGAGCTCAGCGTCCTGCCGGCCCAATCAGCCACCCCGGCCACCCCGAGTCCTGGCCCCCCGCGCCTCCTGGCCAATCGTGGGCATAGCGAAGGTACAGTCAATTTGCATATTTGTCTATTATTAGGTAGGATTTATTGAAGCAATATCAAAATCATACAAATACAAAAGTAGGGCTTAAATTACTCACTTCAGCCTCCGCTTCTATCTTGTCCTCTTTCACCATTTTTTCTACCATTCTCTCAGCAAGGGGCAGAAACATCGTTTTTGAGAGGTTTTCATCCTGTGCTGATATAGACTAGAAGAGAAAATAATAAATGTTTCATTCTAATTTCTCCCTGCCTGCACTATTTATATTACCATGCAGGCCATTACTATGACTCCAGCACATAATTATCATTATACTATGTCAAATATCAGGCCTAATTTGAACCTGCCAAAAAAATACACTAAAGTGGTTTGCTTTACAAGAGATTGCTTTATTAAAAATTCATTATCCTATGCAATCTTGCAATGCTGAGTTTCCACAACATAACCTAACTTTTAAATAGATTATTCACACATTTTTCTAGAAATATGTTAAGAGGAAGTATGCCTATTATATACAAAGAGTATCATCAAGTGTTTGAAAAGCCTTTCAGATGTTTTTTTGAGATGTTCATACATTAGAAGAGAAATGCCAATTATTTATACAGCTTACTATTATCCACAATTACCTTAGATTGGTAATTAAAATCAATGAATGATATTAATAATTTTAACACTGCCAGATTCTGCTCATAGCTCATTTATCCCCTGTAAACAACCTTTCAGGTAGCTATTATGCTTATTTTATAGATAAAATGATGTTGAGATTCCCAACTGCACTCCAAGACATGAGGTGAAGCCAATATTTGAACGCAGACTTGTCTAAACCCAGAGTCTCTCTGTTCTTAACTGCTACAATTTAACTCCTACCTCCCCATCTTCTCCTACAACATATCTCATTTTGGTCCTTACAGTAGCTCTGGGAGATAAGCATCTCTATTCTGTAAAAGAGCAAACCGAGGCTCAGAAAGCAAAAGTGACAAAACAAGGTCACCCAGTTCAATAACCTATGCACTAACCAACAATATTGTCTTAAAGACAAACCTCAGGTCAAAATATCTAACATCTCAGGGTTCATACTTGATCAAATAACCCAGTAATGGATCTAAAATTCAGGGGAAATACAGTCTGTGCTACACACAAATAAACCAATATACCAACTCATAAAGAATACCAAAACTCCCCAACTCAAAAAGTCAACTGACAATATGGAAAGTCCCTGTTTGAGATATGCTACAACACATGACTACCCAAGACGTTCACAAGATACCTTAAGGACAATAACTATATACAAATATAAAAACAAATCTCAATCCCATTGTGAATGCCATACTCACTTGCATAATTAAGCTCATCACAGACCAAAAGTAGTAAGGGTTTTTGGGGACAATCTTATATAGAGTCATGCCAGCCTGAAAGACAGAGAGCCATAAATACTTAATTTAGAAAAAGATCATACAGAGGGCAATTAATGATCTAGATATGTGGCGAGATATCTAGGAGAATAGCAACAAGTTTACATAGCCCAGGTCCTGTAAGTGCCTAGAGACTTGATGGATAGTCTATATTGCCTAGCAATTTAGGTAATCACAAGTGTGAACTTTTACATCAGGAATATTTCACCTTTGAAACATATTTTCTTAAATTAAAACCCAGTATTTCTAGCCCTAGCTAGTTTGGCTCAGTGGATAGAGCATTGGACTGTGGACTGGAAGGTCCCGGGTTTGATTCCAGTCAGGGGCACATGCTCGAGTTGCGAGCTTGATCCCCAGTAGGGGGCGTGCAGGAGGGAGCCGATCAATGATACTCTCTCATTGATGCTTCTATCTCTCTCTCCCTCTCCCTTCCTCTCTGAAATCAATAAAAATGTATTTTAAAAAATAAATAAAATAAAGTAAAATAAAACGCAGTATTTCTAGAAAATACTGCAATACAACATAGTATAGAATACCAAAGCAAACACAGAATTTGGATTATGAATGTACATCAGTAAACAAACTTTACTGAAGACAAGACACTAACCAGTTATAGTAAAACAAATAAACAAAGAAATCTCGACAGTATATATATATATATTTTTTTTTTTAATTTTTATTGATTTTTTACAGAGAGGAAGAGAGTTAGAAACATCGACGAGAGAGAAGCACCGATCAGCTGCCTCCTGCACACTCCCTACTGGGGATGTGCCCGCAACCAAGGTACATGCCCTTGACCAGAATCGAACCTGGGACTCTTCAGTCCCCAGGCCGACGCTCTATCCAGTGAGCCAAACCAGCTAGGGCTCTAGACAGTATATTTAAAATTAAAAATCAGAAAAGATTACCGACATAATTGAAAATTTTCTTAGGTTAGGAAAATAATCAGGATCTTTCAAGACACCATTAATTAGAACTGAACCCTTTCATTGTGAAATGCACAGTATACAAATACTGTACTTAAAAGCAGGAACATAAAAAGAAAAAGTGCCTGGATGGTGTGGCTCAGTGCTTGAGCACTGACCTATGAACCAGGAGGTCATAGTTTGATTCCCGATCAGGGCACATACCTGGGTTGCTGGCTCAATCCCCAGAGGGGGCCATTCAGGAGGCAGCCAATCAATGATTCTCTCTCATCATTGATGTTTCTATCTCTCTCTCCCTCTCCCTTCCTCTCTGAAATCAAAATATATATTTTTTTTAAAAAAAAGAGGAAAATAGATCTATTAATATGTAACGGAGGATCTATTTATAATTAGCCAAGCAGTAATCAATGCTATGAACTCCGTCAGCTAATGATCAGTTACTTTTTCTTTTTAATCTTTTGACTATCTTCAATCCACTTTGAAAATTTCATGGAGCTTCTATTAAGGAAATGCCTATTCCTGCCAAGGATACAAATATTGTGTCCCAGTCTCAAAGGCACTTAAAAGCTAGGGAAATATAAGCCCTGGCCAGACAGCTCAGTTGGATATAGCATCATCCCAATACACCAAGGTTGCTGGTTCAATCCCTGGTCAGGGCACATACAAGTAACAACCAATGAACGCATAAACAAGTAGAACAACAAATTAAGTGTTTCTCCCTGCCAAAGGGGGAAAAAAAATCAACCAATGAATCATAAATATGTGAAACAACAAATCAATGTTTCTCTCTCTCTCAAATTAATAAAAAAAAATAAAAAGCTAGGGAAAGATAAGACAAATACACAAATGACTAAAATATATTTGGTAATAAAAATAAACATCCTATACAAAAACACCATGCTAGGGTGTTTCTGAGAAAAGCAAGGTTAAGTTTGCTTATTCCTTTCTTCTTTCTTTAAGGGAAAGCAGGGAAGGGAATTTTATCAATTAAGCCTTCTCCAAAGAAGCAGTCTTTCAGATGGACCCTGAAGTTTTAAATAGAATGTCTATAGGCAAAGATGGGGGGTAAGGAGATACATACAAATACAAATATTTGGGCAAATATTTGGATGAATGAATCAATTCTAGGTAGAAACAAAATTAGTCTGATTAAAAGCATAAATCAAAGAAAAACATGCTGACACGAACAAGTAGGACATTTGGCTAAACAAAAGGATTAAGAAGAGTGAGTAGTAGGGAAAAGGATTAAAAGGTAGACTGAGGTACTTTTGTTGTAAGGCATTCAAAAGGAGTCTGAAGGAGTAAGGGACTAATGTGTATAAATCTATACTCTTCTCGCAGGAGTATTTTAGCAGTGAAAAAAAAAAGATAGGAAGACAGAAGAGGTGAGGTGATGAGGAACTAAACCAGGATGAAATAAATAAAATAGGAAAGAGACCTCAAAGACAGTGTGGAGGTAGAATCAAGATGACCTGGAGACAAAACAGATACACAGAGTAGAAGGAGAATCTAAGATGGTTTGAGGTCCCTACTTTCAACACCAAACTCAGTAGGAATGGAATGTAAAGTGTTAATTTTACCTGATAATTTGGGAAAAGAAAACATTTTTTAATATATATATTATGGATTTTTTACAGAGAGGAAGGGAGAGGGATAGAGAATTAGAAACATTGATGAGAGAGAAACATCGATCAGCTGCCTCCTGCATACCCCCAGAGTTAGAAACATTGATCAGCTGCCTCCTGCACACCCCTACTGGGGATGTGCCCAAAACCAAGGTACATGCCCTTGACCAGAATCGAACCTGGGACTTTTCAGTCCGCAGGCCGACGCTCTAGCCACTGAGCCAAACCGGTTAGGGCGAAAGAAAACATTTTTATAATGACATGCAAAAATAAAAAGAAATAGAATATAAAATATAAATTTTTAATAAAAGACAAAAATGTCATGTCCACACCCTACTATCTTACAGACACTAATATTCTGCTGATACACAAAACTTTTGAAGATAGACAAGTCTGAAAACCATGCCTGTAAACTGGTGGCTCAGAGAACCAAAATGTCATTTACATAAAAAGGAAAGTCTAATCACAATGTGAATGACTAGAAACTCTTCATCAAGGGGGTTTTAAAAAGTACCTGCCAGAGATGTCACTGGGGAAGTAGACGTTTTCTGATTCTCTGGCTTCCTCCCTTATCTCCACCAGTTTATGAAAATCATTCACTTATTTAGCAAACTAGAGGCCCGATGCACGAAATTTGTGCAAGAGTAGGCCTTCCTTCCCCCGGTTGTCGGCACCGGCTTCCCTCCAGAACCCGGGACCCGGGCTTCCCTCGCAGCCCCGGCTTCATCTGGAAGGTCATCCGGAAGGATGTCCGAAAGGACGTCGGTCTAATTAGCATATTACGCTTTTATTATTATAGATATTTATTGTGCAGATGCTATCTGAGGAACTGAGGATTCAGCAGTAAACAAAACAAGAGCCCTCACCCTCATGACGCATGACATTTAATTTGTAAATTACCTATTACCTCAGACTGACATACCACTTCAAAATAAACACATATATATATATAAGCTAAAAAACTGTAACTACCATACACAGCAACATAGGTAGAATAAAAAATAGTGTTCCATTCTAAAACATTTAACACTAGAGTACTCCATTCTTCCAATACATGAAACTAGAATAATGCAAAAGCAAGATATAGGTAAAACATATTAAAGAACTGTAGCTGTTAACCTGGGCAGGTAGCTCAGATGTTTAGAGTATAGTCCTGATATGCTAAGGTTGCATGTTCGATCCCTAGTCAGGGCACATAAAAGAATTAACCAATGAATGCATAAATAAGTGGAACAACAAATCGATGTTTCTCTCTTTCTTTCTCTCTCCAATCAATTTAAATAAATAAATAATTTGCCTAGATTCTGAAAATTTTTAAAAATTTAAAAAGGAACTGTAATTGTTAAGGCACATCGAAGCAATATCTCCAAAAATCAAGACACAAAATTGCCTAACCAGGTGACTCAATTGGTTGAGGATTGTCCCATACACCAAATGGGCTGGGGTTTGATTTCCAGGCAGGGCACATGCCTAGGTTACAGGTTGGATTCCCCATCGGGGCATGTACAGGATGCAACCCATTCGATGTTTCATTCTCACATCGATGTTTCTCTCTCTCCTTTCTTCCTCTCTCTCAAAAATCAATAAAAACATGTCCTCAGGTGAGGATTAAGAAATACATATATATAAATTTAAAAACATAAGCACATAAAAGATTAATTTTAAGAAAGATTTATATTATCTTCCACCCTCCCTGATTTATTATTGTAACTTGATATTTAAAGAATAAAACAAACAAAAACAAGTAAGAAAGCTCTGCCTTCAGAAAACATTACACCCACAAACAAAGCATTTTTAAAAGAAATACTAGCTTGGAATAAAAAGCAAGGCATGTAAATTCATAAAAAAAAAAAAAAGTACTAGCTTGACATCATAACTCTCTATGCATGGGTTTATCAGTGCAGGTCTCATTTCCCGGAGATGTCAGCTTTAACCACTCATTAGTCCAAACGTGCACAAATGAGGCTCCTTCACAGGAATACAAGGGACACCTAAAATGTGCTAACTGGCAAAAAAAACTAACAAGTATCCCAAGCAATGGGGATTCCCTCCTCTCCACCCTACTCCCCTCCCCATCACTAGTGGATTTAAAAATCTCATCAGGCTATAAATAATTACAAATTAGATGTAAACTTTAAAGTTAATTTTTCTATGTTCTGTTCATTTTTTGCCCTGAGATTTCTGCCCATTTTCTGAAACTGTACAGCAATCTGTTGCAGGGGAAGTTGAAGCCAACTTACCAGAACCAGACAAAACATATACCATCAGGCCACAAAAGAGGAACAAACAAATTTCCCCCAAAGGAAACATTTTTAAAACTTAAATAACAGCTTATCTTTAAAAAACACAAAGAAAATAATTCGCTGATCTCTACACACAAATACATAATTCAATTCTACAGATATATGTAAATGCGCACATGTGCATGTACACACACCACTGCAGTTAAATCACATTAAAGAGACTTTGACCCCTAATAGCAAATCGCGCAGCCCAGGAGGTTAGGAGATCAAGTTACCTGTTGCATTTTCTTGTATTCGCCCACTCTGGCATAGGCCATGAAGAGGTGAGAGTGATATTCCTCACTACTGGGAACTTTCTTCACAGCTGCCTCATAAAGTTTTGTAACTAACTCCGCTAAGATAAAGAGCAATAAGATTTTCTTTCATTACTGAAGTATAACTTAAATCTTAACAGCATTTAATTTTTTATATTAAGTTCAACACTGAGCACAACTAATCATTCATTACTCAGAAAAACAAATATGGTAAAGATGTAAAGAAAAGCAAGAGAATAAAAAATATTCAGAACGGCAAGTATTTCTTGGAAGATAAAGGAGGACATGAGATGGATGAGGAAACACAGGAAGTATTCTTAGTACTGATAATACTCTATTTCTTAAGTTGAGCAGTAAGTTCATGAATGTTCATTATTCCATATCAAACTGTCTAGTGTTACATCAAATATATGCTTCTATAATATGTATTAAGAAAAACAACTATTATTTCACAATAAAATATTCAAGATATCAACAATAAAAAGCTTTCTTACAGATGAAATGGCAGATTATCTAGAATATGCTTAGAAATAATTTAGCAAGGGGAGGAGTATAGATAAAATTGATCATGTATCAATTATTACTGAAGTTCGGTAATGAATACAATGGGATTTATTATGCTACTCTCTGTTTTTGTCTATATTTGAATTTTTCTATATTAAAAAGTGAAGAAAGTGGCCCTAGGCAGTGTGGCTCAGTTGGTTGGGCTTTGTCCTGTGCATGGAGGGTGGGGTTGCCAGTTAGATTCCTGGTCAGGGAGCATGCCCAGATTTCAGGCTTGATCCCCAGCAGGGGGCATGCAGGGGGCAGCCAATGGATGTTACACTCTCAGATGGATGTTTCTCTCTCTCTCCCTTCCTTTCAAAAAAAAGCACCAATCAATAAAAAATATATATTAAAAAAAAAAGTAAGCCCAGCCAGTGTGGCTCAGTGAGTGTCAATCTATGAACCAGGAGGTCATAGTTCAATTCCTGGTCAGGGTCAGGGCACATGCCCAGGATGCAGACTCAATCCCCAGTGTGGGGTGGGCAGGAGGCAGCTGATCAATGATTCTCTCTCATCATTGATGTTTCTATCTCTCTTTCCCTCTTCCTTCCTCTCTGAAACCAATAAAAATAGATATTAAAAAATTTTACTTAAAAAAAAAAAAGGTGAAAAAAGGGTAACTCTCCCACTTAGCAAATCATAATGCCACAAATGAAACTCAAGTGCTCATTTCAATTCAAGGATCCTAATACACAGGAAAAAAAAAATCCTTTCTGTCTACAGTCTTCAGAAATCATGGTTAATGCATTATTTTACCTTTGCCATCCACTCAAATCATGAGTGATAAGCAAATCAGACAAATAGAGAACTCAACCAGAAATAACCAAAAACTTAAGCTCAGGTTTAAAACCAAGGAAAAGAAAGAAACATACGACGATGCATCTCCCGGTAAAGAATAGTCAGTGCCTGCAGCGAGTTATCATCTGTGGGTTCAAGGGCTGCCACCTCCTGTGCCAAGGTAAAGGCTTCCTCTTGCTTCCCAGTTCTCTGTAATCCAATGGCCTTTAACACCTGACAGAAAAAAAAAAGACTAATCAGGTTGAAAAGGACTGAAAAGGAACCATAGAAAGCCAATTTGAAAGCACAAGATAAGTCGTAAGGTATTCCTAGATTGTTAATCAACTAAACCATTTTACTAAAAATATGAACATATCAAGATTCTTTCCTATTTCAGCCATATTAAGAATGCAAGCCCTGGCCAGGAGGCTCAGTTGGATAAACCGTCATTCCAATAGGCCAAGGTTTTGGGTTCAATCCCTGGTAGGGGAAAATACAAGAGGCAACTAATGAATGTATGAATAGGTGGAACAACGAATCAATGTTTCTCTTTCTTTCTCTCTCTCTCAAAAATCAATAAGCATGTCCTCGGAAGAAGATTAAAAAAGAGAAAGAGAGCCCTAGTCAGTTTGGCTCAGTGGATAGAGCGTCGGCCTGTGGACAGAAGGGTCCGGGATTCTGGTTAAGGGCACATACCTTGATTGCAGGCTCCTCCTGAGCCCAGACCCTGGTAGGGGTGGGTGCAGGAGGCAACCAATCAATGTGTCTCTCTCACATTGATATTTCTCTCTATTTTCCCTCTCTCTAAAAAATCAATGGGAAAATATCCTCAGGTGAGAATTAGAGAGAGAGAGAGAGAGAGAGAGAGAGAGAGAGAGAGAGAATGCAAAACATTGCTTAAGAGAATTTGTGAAAATAAAATAATTAAATTAGATAAGTTATGCTCAAAGAATTAAATAGCTAGTTTCTAACTCAATACTACTCATGGCATTTAAGTGATCAAGAAAATACTCTGAAAATTACTAAAGAGATTAATTAAACATCTTTCTCCTTTAAAGTCAAAATTACAATATATAACCCAACAAGTCTAAGTTGAAGGGCAAATGAACTTACCTTAGCACAATGAAGATCCTTATGTTTCTTCAATAATTTATCTGCTTGTTGAATTGCCATTTTATTATTACCATTATCAAGATAATCTATAAAAACAGAAATTATGATAGTTTATTCCTTCAACAACAAATATTTCAAATGTTTCAGAAAGTATAATTCCGTATTAAAAGCATCGTGGAAAAACATACACACACATCATGGAGCTCTGGCCGGGTAGCTCAGTTGGTTAGAGCTGCATCCCCATATACCAAGGTGGTGGGATCGATCCTTGGTCAAGGCACATACAAGAATCAACCAATGGCCCTGGCAGGTATGTTTCAGTTGGTTGAGCATCATCCCCTGCACCAAGAGGTCACCATTCGATTCCCAGTCAGGACACATGCCAAGGTTTCGGGCATGATCCCCAGTGGAGAAGCATACAGGAGGCAACCAACTAATATTTCTCTCTCTCCCTTTCCCTTCTTCTCTCTCTAAAGCCAATAAAAACAAACATCATAGAGCTCATTTTCACTCTAAATGACCAGGATGGTCCAAAATACCACTTTATATCCCTACAGCCATCTCTCATCCAAAAGCACTATAATCAGTTATATTAGTCCTTAATGAAGATTCAAAACATATTTATATGATAGATGACATTAATTTTATTTTTACCTATGATAAACAGGTTTAGTCACCCAAAAATTAAAAATGTTTTTAAAAAAAGAATTCTTTCTAGTATCCAAGCTTTAAATTTACCAAATAGACAATGTTCCTTCAATAAAATGTTTAATAAGTACTTACTTTACCACCAAGTATAATTCTCTGAATTAGAAAATAAGAGAAAGTTTTACCTATGGGAAGTGGGGGGAAATGGAAGAGATAAAGTCCAATAATATCAGGAGTGGGCAAGGATGCAGGAAGAAAAGCACTTTCAAATACTGTTTGAAACTGAAACTATCAATGACTTTGAAGAACAACTGACGTCTAGGTTCCATAAGCTATGTATCCATTCCTAATCTTAAGGAATATGGGGACCTATTATAAAATTGTGCTAAGGGGAAAAGAGCAATCTGTTATCATTCAAAAGTCTAACAAAAGCTAAGATTTATTTCCAGATGAGAACTGCAAGGAAATGAGAGGTATTTTCAATGGGAAATGGTGGTAGCTGTCAATTCTAAGTATAGAATGACTAAACACAGACCAACCACAACCTACTATACTAATTTCAGGTCCCTCTTTGCATATCAAGGTCCCATATCAGCATAGAGGCAGAGGACGAGGCAAAGATAACTCAAAATAATCTATTTTGCAACAATGAGAGAGCAATAGCAACTCTCATTCATTGCTGGTGGGAATGCAAACTGGTACAGCCACTTTGAAAGACAGTTTAATGGTTTATTTAAAAACTAAACATACTCTTCCCATATGATCCAAAAATTGTGCTCCTTAGTATCTACCCAAATGAGCTGAAAACTTACTTCCACACAAAAACCTGAACACAAATGTTTATAGCAGCTTTATTCATAATTGTTAAAACTTAGAAGCAACCAAGATGACCTTCAACAGGCTAATGGATAAACAAACAGAGGTACATCCATATGATAGAATATTACTTGGCAATAAAAAAAAATAAGCTATCAAGTCACATAAAAAACATGGAGGAAGCTTAAATACATATTGCTAAGTGAAAAAAGCCAATCTGGCCCTGGCCAGGTAGCTCAGTTGGTTGGACTATTGTCCCAATACACAGGGGTTGCAGGTTCAATTCCCAGTAGAAGGCACATAAAATAATCAACCAATAAATGCATAAATAAGTGGAACAACAAATTGGTGTTTCTCTCTCTTTCTCTCTCTCAAATCAATAAATAAAAATTTTAAAGGCCAATCTATAAAGCTATAAAGGCCACATACTATATAATTCCAACTATGTGACATTCTGGAAAAGGCAAAAATTATACAATGAGTGGTTGCCACGGACTGAAGGAGGAATGAATATGTGGAGCACAGAGGATATTTAAGGCAATGACACTGTTCTGTATGATACTGTGATGATGGACACATGTCATCATACATTTGCCAAAACCCATAAAATGTACAACACAAAGAATGAACCATAGCCCAGCTGGCCTGGCTCAGTGGTTGAGTGTCAATCTATGAACCAAGAGGTCACGGTTCGATTCCCGGTCAGGCACATGCCCGGGTTGTGGGTTTGATTCCCAGTAGGGGGGCATGCAGGAGGCAGCCAATCAATTATTCTCTCTCATCATTAATGTTTTTCTCTCTCTTTCTCCCTTCCTCTCTGAAATAAATATCCTATATAATAAAACCCTAATATACAAATCGACAGAACAGCAGAACAGCCGACAGAATGACCAGTCGCTATGATGTGCACTGACCACCAGGGGGCAGACGCTCAACACAGGAGCTCTCCCCTGGTGGTCAATGCGCTCCCACAGGGGGAGCACCCCTTAGTGAGAAGCTGGCTCAAGGCTGGTGAGCATAGCGGTGGTGGTGGGAGCCTCTCCCACCTCTGCTGCAGACGGGCAGTAAAGAGTGAGGAATCCCGGACTGCAAGAAACCCAAACTGTGAGAGGGATGTCTGACTGCCGGCTATCCCCTGAGGAGTCCCAGACTTCGAGAGGGCACAGGCCAGGCTGAAGGATCACCCCACACACCCCCACATCTCCTCCCCCCAGTGCATGAATTTTGTGCACTGGGCCTCTACTATATATATAAAAGAATGAACCATAATGTAAAATAGTAAACCATATACTTTAATTATTAATAAGCTATTGACTCAGCTACTTTAACAAATATACCACACTAATACAAGATGTTAGTAACAGAAGAAAGGAGTAGAGGGGAGGAGAGTGGAGATATATATAGGAACTCTCTACTTTCTGCTCATTTTTCTGTAAACCTAAAACTGCTCTAAAAAATAGTTTATTAATACAAAATAAATTTAATAATAAATAATAAATTTAAAAATAATAAAAGCATAGACTCATTTCCAGAGAAGGAAAATGAGAAATGTTATAAGTGGGATATAGGGTGGTAGTTGTCAATTCTAAATATAGAAATATAACTGAACACAAACCAGTTCTTAATTACCACTACTGGTTCCTCACTGCTCATCAAATCAGGTCCCAAATCAGCATAGGGATAGAGAAGGCATAGACAACTCAAAATAATCTATGGTCCTGGTGGCCTAGAGTGCTCCGAATAAAGTGCTCCCTTCCTCTCTGAAATAAATATCCTATATAATAAAACCCTAATATGCAAATGATAGTGGACTATCATTTTACCTAATGGTTTCAATTTTTCTCCAATAAATACATTATTAAAACTTTTGACAGACATATAAATACATGAGTTTCATCTATTTAGTCCTCAATACACTTAATATTGATGAGCACCAATAATGCTAGGTAAGAAGATTAAAAAGAAGCCTTACTCTAGAGGAAATCACAATGTAGGAAGAAAAGGTCAAAAAGAGTCTTATTGTGAATGGAATCACAACCTATAAAGCAGTAGAGCCTAAGACCATCGGAAAACACAGATATTTACATTACAATTCTTAACAGTAGCAAAATTACAGTTATGAAGTAGCAACGAAAATAATTTTATGGTTGGGGGTCACCACGACATGAGGAACTGTATTAAAGGGTGGCGGCATTAGAAAGGTTGAGAACCACTGCTATAAAAGAAGATCAAAGACTTAATAGTCAGGTAGAGAGACTGGAGAATCAAAGAACTCTAAAAGCATACAATCTTGGCCTGAATACCCAGATATGTAATACCAGTTTTCTTAAATCCTTAGCTCAGCTAATAAGCCTTCATTTGTCCTTTACAAAATATGACAGAGATACTTCAGCTCAATAAATGACAGTTCTTCTTAAATACTTGATGCTGACCTCATGATGAGTCAATTCTTAGTTACTCCTGACTCAGTCCTAAAAGATTGCAGGTTTACAGAACATATCCTGAAGCTTTCTCAAAGAGTAGACATCTTTGATGAGACGCCATATCTGAGATCTGCCCATAAATGGATCAAGCCAGAGTCAGGACTATAAGGACACTGAACTTTTCCCTCTATCGTTGACAAGGCTCTGAAATTGCTGTCCCTACCTGCCCATGCCCTCTCCTCTGGAAATGGTTTCTACTGCCCTCTGCTGAAGGGGTAGGGCTGGATGACCATGTCTAGACCATGTAATTGTAGCCCAATGGGGTGGACATTTGACCCAAGCTGGATAAATCAGGTTTCTTCCTGATAATCTGAAACTGCAGCACTGAAAGCTGGAGTCGGAAAGCTAAAGCTCATTTGGAAAGCAATAAATATGAGTCTGAGATTACCAGTAGCAGCTCAGGAATTTCTGTTTTTGAAGGAGCCTTAGTTAGAGATGCAAGTTTGTTGATGGGGAGTGAAGAAAAGGAGTTATTTCTTGATTCTTCATTCACATAACATTTATAAAAGAATAAAAAAATTCACCCTAGCCGAAACCGGTTTGGCTCAGTGGATAGAGCGTCGGCCTGCAGACTCAAGGGTCCCGGGTTCGATTCCGGTCAGGGGCATGTACCTTGGTTGCGGGCACATCCCCAGTAGGAGGTGTGCAAGAGGCAGCTGATCGATGTTTCTCTCTCATCGATGTTTCTAACTCTCTATCTCTCTCTCTTCCTCTCTGTGGAAAATCAATAAAATATATTTTAAAAAAATATTCACCCTAGCTCGATTGGCTCAGTGGATAGAGCATCGACCTGTGGACTGAAGGGTCTCTGGTTTGATTCGGTCAAAGACACATGCCCCGGTTTCGGGCTTGATCCCCAGTAGAGGGGCGTGCAGGAGGCAGCTGATCAATGATTCTCATCATTGATGTTTCTATCTCTCTCTCTCCCTCTTCCTTTCTCTCTGAAAACAATAAAAATACATTTAAATTTTTAAAAAAAAAAAAAAGAATTAAAATTTTTCAATTATCTTTATCAAAAAATCTGGGGAGGGGAAAGGCAGCACTGATTAGCCACAGCTTGGTAGGGCCACAAAGCCAACATGTTGGGCCCTGGGTAAATGAATAAGCAGCGAAAAAATAAAAAATTTTAAAAAACAGCCTGAAGAACCAAGCAGAGAAAAGAGACACACATATAGAAGCAGACATGAGCATCTGAAAAAGAAGCTTCAGATCCTAACAGCTTTCCAGTTTCCATGAGGCCCTGAATCACTGCATTCCTGCCCTGGGCTCCCACAAGGGTTTATGGCAACCCCCTTTACCTGAGTTGGTATCAGTGGGTTTCTGTTCCTTGCACCTGAAAGTTTTAACTAAGACACTCCAGCACATTCAGCCTGCTGTCAATTTTCATTTTACATTACTGACTCTAGAATATAAATTATGTACCCCTTGGAGAAAACAGGCCAATAAATATAATATGTAAGTCTTTTTTTTTTTTTTAGTAAATCTTTTTAAAATTAACTTAAGGGTAATTGTGATTTGACCATAGAGATTGGTGTTGTTCCCTTAATAACAAGAGTAAACCAAAATCAGCCCTAGCTGGTTTGGTTTAGTGGCTAGAGTCGGCCTGTGGACTGGAGGGTCCTAGGTTCGATTCCGGTCGGGGGCACGTGTCCAGGTTGCAGGCTCGATCCCCAGTAGGGGTCATGCAGGAGACAGCTGATCAGTAACTCTCTCTCATCATTGATATTGATGTTTCTATCTCTCTCTCCCTCTCCCTTCCTCTCTGAAATCAATAAAAATATATATTTTTTAAAAAGTAAACCAAAATCAGCTATACACAAATCATGCAGAGGAAACAGTAAGATGATAGATCAGTTAAAGCAATGTTTTCCAAAGCATAGGTACCAACACAACCGAAATGTTTTTAGGTGGTCCTTGCAGACAGCACTTGATAATACAATGAAAAAGTTGATATCTTTTCTAATATTTCCTTTATATTAAGGAGGTAGTCTCAGTCTGGTGTCAGCTTGCTACTTCTTTAATACTTGCTAATGTCTTTTGTTCACAAGGAAGGAACAGGTCTTAGATTCAGTTTCACAAGTATCAGGCTCTAGTTAAGACTTTTAGTTCTGTTTTTGTTTACATTGTACTTTTTTTTTCTTGTTTTGGTTAATCCTCAGCTGAGGATACTTTTCCATTGATTTCTGGGGAGAATGAAGAGAAAGGGAAAGGCAGAGAGGAATATCCATGTGAGAGAAACACATCAATTGTTGCTTCCTGCCTGAGCCCTGACCAGGGGAGGAGCCTGCAACCAAGGTATGTGTCCTTGATTGGAATTGAACCCAGGACACTTTGGCCCACGCTCTATCCACTGAGCCAAACCAGCTAGGGCTCATGTACTTATTTTTATGGCTTTGTTGTCTCAGGACAAGTGACAGGTTTCCCATTAATGGCAATGGTTTAGATTTTTTTTATATAAATTTAAGTTAAAAAATCTATTTAATAAAAATATTACATAAATAATAATATAGATAATACTATAATAAAGCTAAAATAATCAAATTAGGTAAAAGAATGATAGAAATTTGGGAAACATTATGTCAAGTCATTGGCAACAGACTCAAATTTGCTGAATGAGTGAGCAAGCCACTTTCCTCGGTAACACTTCCAACAGAAGCTCCTCTTCCGTGCAGATACAGACAGACAGCTGCAGGCCCTGACACATGCAGCCTACTGTCTGCTTGCCCTGAAGAGGCCCTAGGAATAATTTGTCCAATCCTACTTAGGGATACTGACAGTAGGAAAGGGATCAGTCTTGCAAATAAAAAAGGAAAGGCTTTAAGTTCTATGTTCTTGCAGCTGCCGTGAAAGTTTCCAGAGCAGCTGAAATGACAACCTGCAGAGTTTCCACTTCCTACAAGAGCTTCAGAGACTAATAAAGACATTGCTCCAATTTAGAAAAAGACTGAATACAAAATAGCTCCATAGTTAAATTACAATGTCCTTTGCTTAAAAATCCTAAGTGTTTATGAATAGGATCCTAGCTTTTACCAAGAATACAAATGGTAGGTGAAACATACTTTCAGTCAACAAGCCTTTAATTAAATGTTCGAGATGTGGAGGGGGATGTCAAATTTTAAAAATAAATAATGCCTCCTAATTGATCATCTCACACCCTACATTTGCTCCCCCATTTAAGTTATTTCTCCACACAATATTCAGAACTATCTTTAAAATAAATTTCCAAACCCTCAGATCCTCACATGATACAAGCTTCTTTTATACACTCACTCTCTCCATCCTTTTCTATCTGGAAAAATGTCCTAACTCACCAAAGAAGTGATTATCAATCAGGAAACACAGCTGGTAAATATGTTACACCTGATCCAGACTAGAGGAAGACTGCAAACTAGTAAAACAGTTTAGAACAAAGATCTTGTACCAGAAAAGTAAAAGAGAAAGAGAGAGAGAGAGAGAGAGAGAGAGAGAGAGAATCCTAAAAACTGGGAATATTTTCTCTTTCACATTTCTCTGTTCCTATTTTGTAATTGCTGACCCAGCAATTCCTATATTCGGACCATCACTCCTACCACTCCCCTCCCCCTAACCACTAAAGACATTTTAAAACTACTAATAATGGTAGAAGAAAGCCCTGGTGCCCACCAAGTCATACCAGAGTACAAAATCGGTTGAGAACCACATAGCACATGAGAATCATTTTAGCAAAAGGAGAATGAATAATAAAGCAGGTGTTCTAGTAAGGCCATGGGTGATTTTCAAAAACCAAAAATGCAATACCCAAACTTGCCAATTTATGAGTAATAAGATGCATCCTAAAGATGTTTCAACTAATCGCATTTATGCAGAGAAAAACTATTATAAACGTAGATACTGAAAATAGAATGTAAGCTCCCCACATCTCATCCCACCACAATTTCACAATTATTCACCCTTACAGCCCTGTCCACTTCTACCCCAAACAATATTCAGCAAGAGCTGAAGACAGTTCAACAGTTGTAAGATCCTAAAACCTTGGCAATACAAATAATCCTATACAAAGATAGTGATGTTGCTGAATCTGAAATCTATAAAGGGCTGGACTCTCCTGTGAGAATGCCTGTGTTCAAATCCCAGCTCTGAGCAAAGCTAATCTCTGGCCTTCAGTTCATAACCACAATAATCTTACCTACCTAGTAGGATAGCACACAAATAAGCACTCAATGCTGACAGCCCTTGAACTTTTGGATGGTGTGCAAGCACCACCTTGAGTGAGCTTGTTCATTTGTCCGCTAATGAATGTCTGAATTCAAGGAATGATAGTGGTTTGGGGTACTAATGGATTTAAACACAAAAGCAGGGGCTATAGGTCAAAAGTCAACAACAGTCTGCACCCTTTCTTTTCCTATTCCTATCAGTTTATATTAATCACCTTGGCATTCCTAAAAAGCCTCTTCTAATCTTCTTCCCACATAACTATAATAAACGCTACTAATTCTGTCTTCACTTTTAAGAATATGACATGTCACTTCTGTTTAACATATCCTGATGTTATCAATGTGAAATGGACAAGGTTTTTCTTCTTGGATAGCTCAAAACACTATTAATTCTAAACGACTTATGGGGCACCAAAGGCATTTTCTTTGGTCCTCAAGAACAATTGTGGAAATCAAATTATTCTTAAAAATACGGAATCTTGCTTTTGGGGGAAGGCTTTCACTGTGCGTTAGCATCATTTGCCTTCACTCCACATTCCAAATAACTTGATTTGAGAGAGAAGAGGCTTTAGTTTGGCAATTAACAATGCTTCTGGTTCCTTTAATTGGCAAGGAGTTGGTAAAGTGAGTGATAATACTATTTTTGGAAGATAAGTAACTGCCCTTTAGAGAACAGGGGGACAGGGAACAGGGGGAGAGAAATGCAAATTCTCAGACATAGCCCCAGATCTGTCTTAAGAACCAGTAGAGTAATAGAATGTTCCATTGGCAAGATGGCCCCACTGAAATTTATAAGGAATTGCAGAAGGCTGAGATGGGCAGGTTTATTAAGACAGTATGGTCTTGAACCTGAGAGACCAGAGACCCTTTCAGAATGCCTATGAGATGGAAAACTGTCACAATGAAACTAAGATGTTACTTGGCCTTTTTCATCATTCTCAAAGTGTGTTTTCTAACTACATAACTGAATGAACAGAAAATAGAAGCCCATGAAAACCTACATGTCTTTTATTAAAAACAGCCATTTCTAATGTATTATAATAACTTATGAATTATAATAACGATGACTATATACCAAAAAAGTGTTGAATCTTTTTAGTTAAAAAAATAAAAAGCAGCCACTGCACAGAACTGTAATGAGCCGCTTACGGCAAACCCTGGATTCAGTTCTTGCCCTCAATCACCCTTGTATATTTCATCCTTGCCCTCTGAAAATTTATACTGGAGGGCTTGAGAGGATGCAGCCCTGGGGAAGTGAAAATCAGAGTCCTGTCTTTGCCACTCCACCTGTGTGACCTGTGGCAAGTCAGTATCTTCAGCTCAAAGGGCGGTGGTTTCTAGCACAATGGTTAGGAGGGTGAGCCTGGGACCATCCACAGGGTTCAGGTCCCAGCTCCACCAAATGTTAGCTGTATGACTTCAGACATATTAGCATATCAATAAAGCCCAATTTCCTCATTTATAAAAAAAAAAAAAAGGGGGGGGGAGGGTGGAAAAAAAACTACCCACCTCATAAGAGTGTGTGAAGATTAAATAAGATAACCCATATAAAAAGCCAAGGACAGTGACTGACATAATTAGTAGTCTACACACATTAGCTATTATTACTTATCTCACAGGATTGTTTTTGGAATCAAATGAGATGTGAGAGTAAAGCATCATACAAATTACAAAAATAAAAGCAAGACCAACTGTGCCAGAAACATTGTTACCCCATCCCCCCCCAAAAAAAGTTAAATGATCTCGGCCATTCGGAGAAGCCTCCATTTAGTAACATCCACGCTAAAAACACGGTCTAATTTTGCAAAAACCACTGACCTTGAAGCCTTCTTCACCATTAACTGAGATAGGCCGAGACCATACAACCATCTAAGGAAAGGAAATGCAAAAGGGACCACTGTCCAATTACCGAACATCTCCGCTATTGAAAAGGTGTTTCTCCCTGACTCAAACCTGTGACTTTTCACAACTGGGGTGGCAGGGTGACATCAAGGTCTTAAAGCCTGTGGGCTGAGGTAGGCGGTAAGGATGGAGGGGATCCACCTAGCACGCGAAGGCAAGCTGCAGAGAAAACCAGCAAGGCTGCAGGAAGGGAATGCCCTTGCAGCAGCCCTGCAAGACCCTCCTCCATCGTGAACTACCGGTCTCTTCACCGCTATTTTGGGCCCAAGACACCCCCCACCCCAAACCCCCTCGCCGCCCACGTGCGCCCAGAGCAGCTGTTTCTCCACCGAAGACCTCGCAATTGGGAACCTCGAATCAGGCCTGTTCTGATTCGATCTGGGTGACCTTGTGTCAGACCCTTCCCCTCTTTGGACCTCTTTCTCCCTGTACACCCAGCACAGCTAGTGAGACAACCCCCTAGGCCTGGTTCCCGCAATAAAAAAAAAAATCTTTAGTGAGGAATATTCCCTCAGCTTCCACCTGCGGGGAGATCTCGGGGCTCCCTTGGTGTGGCCCTAACAGAGGCAGCCTACGGGCAGCGCAGGTCTCAGCGAGAGGAAGTGTCTCCGCTCTGCCGACCCGCCGCTGCCCCGACCGAGCCGCTGCCACCTCAGGGCTCAGGAAGGCCCGCCGGCGCCTACGCGAGGCCCGTGGCTGCGGCCTAGAGGCCCGCGCGGCCCGCCCCCGGCGCCCGCGGGCCCCGCTCCCGGACTCTCAGCGCCCCTTCTGGGCCTTTGCCCCGGTCTCCGTATCCCTCGGCAGCCCTCGGCGCTTCCGGGCGGCGACCAGGCTGGCCACAGGCACTCACCGTAAATGGGCCGGAGGCGCCTGTCGTTAGGGTCCTGCACATGGCCCCGTGTCGCCATGATGACAAGCGCAGAACCACAGTGCGCACGCGCGGGGCAGGCCTCCAGGAAGGGGCTGTTAAAGGGCCAGTGCTGATCTCGCTTGTCTATCGCGATGGGTTGCGACCGAACGCACCTGCGCGGAAAGCGCTGCTACCTCGCACCCCTGTGTGAAGAATTGCCTGTTCAATAGAAACTTTCTCTCCTTTTTGACGGTGGGATCAACCTAGCTAGTAGAGGCGGCTGTTGCTGTTGAAATCCTTTCCGAGTCACCTACTGGGGCGTGAGGACAGGAGGGGAGAAACCCTTGGTGAAAGTTAGGGCTCAGCCGCTCCTGCTGATCCTATTTATCCTCTGTGCTGAAGGACCAGTTAGACTTGTCTTGGATTAATTGTTGAGGAACCAGGAAATCCTCTGGGAGAATGAGTTCCAGACCCCTTCACCCCTTTCTCGGGGTTCAGCCAACTAAGAAGCATCTTAGATGAATAGTAATCTAGTCCATTATACTTCACTAAAGCTGGAGAGAAAAAGTAACTCAGCCAGTATGCATTGCAAGCACTTTAAATATATTATCTCTTTAATACTCATAACAACCCTCGTATCTTCCTAGGAAAGTTCTTGCCCTCAATCACCCTTGTATATTTCATCCTTGCCCTCTGAAAATTTATACTGGAGGGCTTGAGAGGATGCAGCCCTGGGGAAGTGAAAATGGTTAGGAGGGTGAGACTGGGACCATCCGCAGGGTTCAGGTCCTAGCTCCACCAAATGTTAGCTGTATTGTGCCTGAATAGCTGGGGACTCAGGGCGGGCATTACTTGGATATAGTGACTGTGGGTATCTCCACCCGATGACTTCGCTAGTTTTTGTTTTTCTTTCCCATCTTCTGCATATGTTCCTATCTAATCTTAGTAATCCTCCTAAGAATAAACAGATCACTGCATATTTCATAGGTTTTTTTAAATATATATTTTATTGGTTTTTTACAGAGAGGAAGGGAGAGGAATAGAAAGTTAGAAACATCGATGAGAGAGAAACATAATAATATGTTTCTAGGAGGTAGATATTATCTTCCTTTTTTATCAGTGTGTTTATTTATACATATAGTTATTGAGTGCCTGTTATGTGGCATGCTCTGTTGTAGACACGAAGGATACATCAATAAACAAATAGACAATCTTTGGTGGAGTTTTACTTATAATAGAGAAGACAGACAATTAAATGAATAAAATAGCCCTAACTGGTTTGGCTCAGTGGATAGAGCGTCGGCCTGCGGACTGAAAGGTCCCAGGTTCGATTCCGGTCAAGGGCATGTACCTTGGTTGCGGGCATATCCCCAGTGGGGGTGTGCAGGAGGCAGCTGATCAATGTTTCTCTCTCATTGATGTTTCTAGCTCTCTATCCCTCTCCCTTCGTCTCTGTAAAAAATCAATAAAATATATTTTAAAATAAATAAATAAATGAGTAAAATAGATGTACAGGTGGGCAAAAGTAGGTTTACAATTGTGAGTACACGAGTTAATAAGGCTATTGTAATAATCACAAACTGCATGTCTCCTCTCTCTCTCTCTCTCTCTCTCTACCTCTCCCTTTCTCTCTCAAATCAATTTTAAAAAACACTTCTTTTTTTATTTTAAAGAAAGAATAATGAAGGTCAGGAGCCTCAGGTAAGCTGACCCCAGGATCACTTGGAGATGGATGTGGCCAGGTATGACCAGGCTCAGGTTGAGCTTACAAAAGGGAGAGGAGGGAGGAGACCAGGCTCAGGTTGGGTTAAGAGGAACAATACTTGTTCATCGTTGGGGCAAATGAAAGAGCCAGTGAGTCACCTGAGTTTCAAAAGTTTCCCAGAATGGAAAAATACAGCACCTGCAAGGGGGCCCAAGGGGGCTCCTGGCCAGGATTGTGGTTACTCAGCTAGGTTCTTAGGTTACCTTTGTTGGTCTGGCCCCCTGAGGAATGCTGACAGGCTCAGCACCCGGTTCCCTAATTTGGCAGGGCCAGAGCGTTATGGACCTACCTAACAGAGGCCTCTAGATATTTGAGTCACCGTTCTGGGTGGAATATATTTCTCTCCACCCTGAAAGCCTGTTTGGCATCCAACTAGGATGAATTGGCCTTTTTCTTTTCCCTTTCCTACCCCTTGTCCTCAGAGCCTAAGGCTGAAGCAGTGACCTGGCTCCGGGCCTGTCCTTACCGGCAACCTGAGAGACAGCTTCCACACCCTTTGGCAGGCATGAATCATTTCGGGTAACAAATGAGATGATCCCACCCCACCCCAGGAAGCCAAAAAAAAACATTTTTCTTGCTGTACAATTCAGAACTCAGAACAATGAGAGCTGACATGGGAAAATGCTTGGCATACAGTAGGTGCTCATTAAATGATGCTTTCCATTTTCTTGACTTAGAACGGGGGTACGCCCTTCATTCTTGTCCTGTTTGGTGGCAGATTTGCTCTGGTGAGAAACCCTCTCGATCAAGGGCAGTGGCACCCATAGGTGCATTGTGCCTGAGTAGCTGGGACTCAGGGCGGGTACTGCAATACTTGGATATAGTGACTGTGGGTATCTCCACCCGATGACTTCTCTAGTTTTTGTTTTTCTTTCCCATCTTCTGCATATGTTCCTAGCTAATCTTAGTAATCCTCCTAAGAATAAACAGATCACTGCATATTTCATAAGTTTTTAAAAAATATATTTTATTCACTTTTTACAGAGAGGAAGGGAGAGGAATAGAGAGTTAGAAACATCGATGAGAGAGAAACATCAATCAGCTGCCCCCGGCACACCTTCCACCGAGGATGTGCCTGCAACCAAGGTACATGCCCTTGATCGGAATCGAACCTGGGATCTTTCAGTTCCCAGGCTGACGCTCTATCCACTGAGCCAAACCAGTCAGGGCTCATAGTTTTTATAACTGATTTCCTGCACTTTTGACAGTAATATAAACAGCAACTCTGACTCTGAAATCAAACCAGACTTAGATCAAAATCTGGACACTGATATGTATCAACTGTGTGATCCTAAGCAAGTGACTGAACATCTCTGAGCCTTAGTATCTGCATTTGTAAAATTATGATACTAAAAGGACCTACCTCATAAGGTTGATATGAGGAATAAATTCTGTGGTTTATGAAAAGAAACAAGCAGAAAGAAAGCACTCAACAACAGCTACATACTATTACTATTTTTAATATTAGTAATAACATTATTACTCCCTTCTCTTAAAACTGCAGAAATCACCTCCTGACAAATCAACATACAACAAGTGCTGGCAAGGATGCGGAGAAAAAGGAACCCTCGTGCACTGCTGGTGGGAATGCAGACTAGTGCAGCCACTGTGGAGAACAGTATGGAGTTTCCTCAAAAAATTAAAACTAGAACTGCCATTTGACCCAGTAGTCCCACTTCTAGGAATATATCCCAAGAAAACAGAAATACCAATCAGAAAAGATATATGCACCCCTATGTTCATAGAAGCACAATTTACAATAGCTAAGATTTGGAAACAGCCTAAGTGCCCATCAACAGATGAGTGGATTAGAAAACTGTGGTACATCAACATAATGGAATACTACGCTGCTGTAAAAAAAAAGAAGGAATTCTTACCATTTGCAACAGCATGGATGGAACTGGAGAGCATTATGCTAAGTGAAATAAGCCAGTCAGAGAAAGATAAATATCGCATGATCTCACTTATTTGTGGAATATAATGAACAACATAAACTGATGAACAAAAATAGGACTAGAGTCATAGAAGCATCCAACAGACTGTCCAACCTATGAGGGAAGGCTGGCGGGGGGGGGGGGGGCGGGCGGTGAAGGGGTAAGAGATCAACCAAAGGGCTTGTATGCATGCATATAAGCATAACCAATGGACACAGACGGGGGTGGGTGGTGTGGGCATGTTCTGGGGGGTGGAGGGGGGCCGGGGAGAGGTCAACGTGGGGGAAAAGGAGACATATGTAATACTTTAAACAATAAAGAATTTAAATTTAAAAAATCACCTCCTGATACTTCGGGACACCAAGGAAGGAAGGACTTTTCCCCATCTGATGTGTCTCCTTATAGGAGTAATACCTTGGAATCTCCATAACACTTAGCATAAAGTAAGCCAAAAGAACCAAGTGCAGAATTAAAGGTAGACAAGGCAGAGAAACATAGAACTGGGAGCTAAGAGTTCAGGAGAGCCAAGGTTATGATCTTAGTTTGCCCAACAATTGACATTGTGATCCTGGGTCTCATTTTCCCCATCAGAAAAAGAGAGGGTGGATTCTCAGTCCCCTCTACCTCTCAAGTGTCCCTATGTAGTCTCAAGTGCCCCTATGTCATCCACCCTAGCACTTCCAATTATTTCCACTAGGTGGCATATGAATGCCAAATTGCCCAGGCTACTTTCCAAATCAGAAATGATCTGAATTTAATTAATTTTTTAAAAAACATACCAAATATGAAATATTTGTAAGCTATCTCTTTATAATTTTTTAACTTATCTTTATTATTGAAAGTATTACAGATGCCCCCTTTTTCTTTATAATTTTCATAGTCAAGTTTATTGAGTTTTTTAATTATTATTATTGATTTCAGAGAGGAAGGAAGAGGGAGAGAGAGATAGAAACATCAATGATGAAAGAGAATCATTGATCAGCCTCCTGCACGCCCCTGACTGGGGATCAGGCCCACAACCCGGGCATGTGCCTTGACCAGAATGGAACCTGGGACCCTTCAGTCTGCAGGCTGACGCTCCATCCACTGAGCCAAACCGGCTAGGGCTGTTGAGGTATTATTTACATACCATAAAATTCTTCCATTTTAAGTGCACAATTCAATGATTTTTAGTACATCTTACAGAGTTCGGCAACCATTGAAATAATCTAATTTTAGAACATTTCATCAGCCAAATAATATTGCTTTATAAGCTATAATTTAAAAAATTATGAAATGTTTCAAAATCTGTAAAAGTAAAGAAAATAATACCCACATTTACATATCACATAGATTTAACAAATGTTAATATTTTGCAAGCATAGATTTTTTATTTCATTTAACTTATTGGGGTGACATTGGTTAATAAGATTATAAAGGTTTTGAGTGTACAGTTCTATGATACATCATCTGTATATTGCATTGTTGCCCACCAGCCAAAGTCAAATCTTCCATTATCATCCTATATAATAAAAACTAAGTGTCCGGTAGTCTGGTCGGCCATTCAACCAATCAAAGTGTAATATGCTAATGATATGCTAAGGCCTCTCAACCACTCGCTATGACATGCACTGACCACCAGGGGGAAGATGCTCTGACAGGTAGGTTAGCTTGCTGCTGAAGTCTAGCAGATATGGGCAGGACACACCCTTGAGCTCTCCCTCGGTCCCTCTCTGGCTGGCCAACCTCCCGAGTCCCTCCTCGGCCCTGATCCTGCACCAGTAGGGTCCCTTGGCCTGGCCTGCACCCTCTCACAATCCAGGCTGAGAGAACCCCCCCCATCTCGTGCACCGGGCCTCTAGTATATTTGATATTTGGACAGAGAGTGGGCCACAGACCCAGAGCCTCTGACAGGTAATGGTATTTATCCAGAGTTTCATAACAATAATTATTTATCTTTTTACTTTATTTTTAATGTTTTTTATTTATTTGAGAGAGAGAAGAAGGTGAGAAAGAGAAACATTGACTTGTTGCTCCACTTATTTATGCATTCATCAGTTGATTCTTGTAGTATGTGCCCTGATCAGGGATCAAATCTACAACCTTAGTGTATTGGGACGATGCTCTAACCACCTGGGCTACCCAGCCAGGGCCAAAAATGGACCCTTAATTTTGAATGAAGGAGACTCTGGGAGGTAGTGTTGCTGTGTGGTCAGTTCTCTGGTACAAAAAAACATGAGATAAGATTACAACCAGTCAGGAAATTCACATCACAAGCTAATTCTAAATTTTATATGCAAATACAAGTGCCCTAGAATAGCCAAGAAAATTTTGAAAAAGAGGAACAGAATAAGAGGACTTACATTGGAAGTCTGAGTAGAGTGATGAGGAGTCCACACAGGCACTGGAGGTGGGAGCAGGAGCAACCGAGCAGGGTATTCGTGCCCAGCTTCCTCATGGCTAAGGCACGTGTTGGTGGAACTTGCTCCCGGCAGCAAAAACACAAGGAGGTGCTTACCACAGGGGTTTTCACGTTCTCATCCTAAGGGTGCTCATCCCAGAAGAGGAAATGCTTCACCCATTTCCTCCCCCCCCCCACATCCCCGCCCCAAACAGCTCTGACAGTGGCTCCACCTGTCGCCTCAGGACATTCCAGGGACTTCTGCTCAGAGTCCAGTCTCCTCCCAGACCTCCGTGAGGGAGGTCACCGTACTTCAGGAAGCGTGATCATATCTTATTCCAAGTTAAGGCTATTAGTAAGAAGAGGAGAGAGAATTGTGGACGAAAGAGGTCACACGCGAACCTGACAAGCTCAGGGGAGGCCTGCATGGTGGCCTTGCAAACTCAGAGACCTAAAGTAACCACAAAGGATGAAATTAAACTTTAACTAAAAGCAGTGATGGTGGGTAGTCACCTCCTAGGCCAGTATCTTCACTGACAAGGTCAACCTTTACCTTCACTGAGCCTATCTGTCTTTTTGCATCTATAATAACATACCCTTGAAATGTCTGAGTAACTTGTAACTTTCCTTTTTCCAAACCCCTTGGGACACAACCTAATGTGTCTGGGTGCCAGGACAGAGACCACAAATTCCTTCATTATCATGTTAATTGTTCCTGCACCCACCTAAGCTTGTGTCCATCATTTGACTTTTTATCCAATCCCAGAGGTTTCTCCCTCCCCCTCTTTGCTTTCTCCTGCCTCTCTAGTCTATCACCAATGGATTTCACGTAACCCACCTACGTCCCCCTTTGATTGCAATGTATAAAAATAGAGGAAAACCTGCCATTTCTCCGGAGCATTATCTCAATCTATTGAATTGATTTTTAGACAGAGAGAAAGTGAGAGAGAGACATCTATTGGTTGTCTCTGGTACATGCCCAATAGGGGATTGAACCCACAACCTTTTAGTGTGTGGGAAGACATGCCAACCAACTGAGCCACTCAGCCAGGGCCAAGGAAGTACCCTTTATTATTTTTTCCTTTAAATCTTTGTTGAAAGTATTACATATGTCCCCTTTTACCCCATCGCCCCTCCAAAGAAGTACCTTTTAATGTTTTTTATAAATCAGGACATAAAGCGTGATGTAATTTTGCAAGTAGGAATTGAGTGCCTTCTATGTGTCTGAGTCCGTGTTGGGCACAGGGTCAGGAATATGTGACTCTAGGCAGCTGCTGGTAAGTCAATGTGGGAGGAAGGGAAGCGGTTGGCACTAGAGATTCAAGGAAAAGCTGCATTAAGTACATATTCTGTTAGAGCTTTAAGGCTGAGGCTGGGGGAGAGAGGGAGATGGTGTGTGTGTGTGTGTGTGTGTGTGTGAGAGAGAGAGAGAGAGAGAATTGGGGCTTCGAGGAAGTGTTGGGGAGGGGGAAGTTCATGGTGGCTTTTCAGGCTTGGTAATGACAGCTTTGGCTAGAGGAGAATAAATCCCTTCCCCCATCCCATCCTGGATAGGACCTGAATTTGACAGAACAGGGAAGGGCAAGGCAAACCTATCCCAGGGCCTTTATCAACATTCCAAGGCAGTGGATGCTGAATCCGCCTGAACCAAGAAGGGAAGTTCTGGCCATGCTCCCCCAGATTAGATTCAGTAAATCTGGGTTGTGTTTGCAGGTATGATGAATAGAAGGTGTCCAGGACCTGAAATTAAAATTTTTTTAGTTTTATTTTTTATTATGTTTAATTCTTCAATTACAGTTGGCATTCAATATTATATCAGTTTCAGGTGTATAGTACAGTGGTTAGACTTTATATTACTTACAAAGTGATCCCCTCAATATTTCCCATATACTTCCGGCACCATAGTTATTACAATATTATTGACTGTATTTCCTATGCTGTACTTTATTACATCCCTGCAGAAATTTAAATGTTTAACAAGCTCTCAAATGATTCTGTGCCAGGAGGTGAGGGTGGGGTGTTTCTTAAATTCTAGTTGGAGAAACACCGCCTAAGGGGACCTGCAGCTGATCTTTTACAAGTGGTCTCCTAGTAACCTTCTCAAGTCGAGCCCAAACCTTTTCTGCTGTTTGGTCAGAAATAATATGTTGGCAAACTTTTAAAATTTCTGCTGCTGGATATAGGCCAGGACAAATAAGGCATCCTAAGGAGTTAAGTGAAGTCTGAACTCGTCATTATTTCTCCTTTACTCCTTGCTCCCCTGGCCCATGCTGTCTCCCACTGTAAACTCTGCATTCAGAACTTCTGAGTCACCCATGCAAGGGAAGAAAGTGAGTTGATCCCAGGAGACAGGGTCACTATTCTTCTATTTATTTATTCAAAATGTATTTACACCAAGTTGGCAAGTGAGTGGAACAACTGGAACTCTCCTACTCTGCTGGTGGGAATGTTAAATGGTACAATTACTTTGGAAAACAGTTTGGTAGCTTCTGGTAAAATTAAAGCATAGACTTATCATGTGATTCAGCAATTCCATTCCTCAGTGTTTATCCAAGAGAAATAAAAATATATGTCCTCTCAAAAGACTTGTACAGAATGTTCATAGCAGCCTTACCCATATTAGCCAAAAACTGGAATCAACTCCCACATCTATCAATGCAAACTGTGGTACCTCCATAGAGTGGTAAGATATCATGCAGTAAAAGGGACTGAATTATTGATATGGTCATATGATCAACAAATAGCAGGGATGGACCCCAACCATATGCCAAGTGGAAGAAAACGGACACAGAAGTGGACATACTATGTGATTCCACTTACATGGAATTCCATTCTGCAGTAATAGCATATTAGGGGCTGCCAAGGGCTGGGTGAGGGGTGGGGATTGACAGATGAAAGATCAAAATAATCTATATCTTGATATAGTCATAGTTTCATATGTCAAATACATTGTACTGTGAATTTGAAATTGGGGCTTCATTGTTTGTAAATTATGCTTTAATAAAATTGAAAAAATAGGGTAAAAAAGAAAAAATACGTTATGCTCTAGATTATTCAACCAACAAGTCATGCAAAGCAGTCAGCAAATCTAAAAATCTGGTTCATCATTCTCTCATCAATACATTGTGTGCAGTAAGGAGTACAGGGAGAAATATGGATTCTTTATTTTTTTCTTGCTTACTTGCAAGATTATTCAATGTAGGAAGTGAATGTCCTTGTAAACCCAACCTTTCAGAGGCCACCACTGGGAATGGATTCTTCCTCCAGCTTATTTCTAAGCTTATTCTAACAGATATTATTAGGTAAATAGTTTACAATTATTAATACTATTTGTAATATTATTTACAAATAGAAAACCAAACATATTAATAAGATTTTATATTTGTCCTATTAAATACCAAAGTTTACAAACATAAAATCCTATTAAATCCTATGAATATGTTTGGTTTTTCAACTTTTTCATAAGACAATTTATTTTGCATCTCTTTCCATGCTTAATTCTTTTTTACCTTTTGTATAGTTTTATTGAAGTATTATTTATTTAACTGGTCTCCTTTTGAGGGACAATTTGTTGCTATTTTTCATCCCTAAAAGCAGTAATAGACATCTTTGTAATTACACAGCATCAGTATTTCAGATATAACTTGGCTTCCTAGAAGTTTCGTAGTCAAGTTGCTTGGCCAAAAGGCATAACAGTTTTGTTTTTTTAAATATATGTTTTCTATTGATTGTAGAGAGAGAGGAAGAGAGAAGGAGAGAGAGAAACATCAATCGGCTCCCTACTGGGGATCAAGCCCACAATCCAGGCATGTGTGACTGAGAATCTAACCAGCAACCTCTTGGTGCATGGGACTATGCTCAACCAACTGAGCCACACTGGCCAGCACAAAAGGCATAGCACTTTTAAGTAAGGAAAAATCATTCCCTTTCTGCTGCAGGATATATGGGTAGGGGAAGGAGATTTTGTTTGAAGGATTCTATTTAGTTCACAAGATTGATCTAAGATTTTGTTATAAATTGAATAACAATTATGGATCAGCTTGAGATTGGAATCACCACTATAACACTTCTTCTATGGGAAAATCTGTTTCAAAGTTCAGAAACCTGTTTACAAATAGCCTAAATTCACTGCAGGTAGAAACTACACGTGAATATTGTGACCCAAAGACTCACACTGTTAAAAAACAAAATCCACCTGAGTTAATTTGGAGTTTTAATAGGCCCTATCAAGTGATTCATGAGTTGGGCAGCATCCTATCTAGCAACTAGAAGGGTGCTCCCAGGGATTGTACACAATGGAAGGCTTTGCGGCAGGTGATTGTAGAGGCAGTGCACCCCAAGAGTGGCATCACCAAGCTCCTTCCCCAGGAACTGCACTCAGCATCAAGCTGCTCTAGCTTAGAACCGTGTCTGTGAGCATCTGTGCTCTATCTCAGCTTACTGTGTGGACTTGCTAGCAAGACGTGTCCTAAGGGAATAGCTTCTTTGACCTGCACCGTTTCACCTTAAGGAAGGTTTCACAGGAATGTTCTCCTTTCAGAAGCGGGTAAACCTGTATATTCTTTATTATATCACAGCATGTATCACACTTGTTATCATTACCATTGTGCCTGTCTCCCTGGCAAACTATTGGGAAGGCGGGAGCTTGTCCTGATGTTGGCCACTGAAGCTCCCGTTTCTTATCTGGGGCCTGTCGCACAGGGAGCACTTTACATTAGCTGAGCAAATCAGTGAGGCTGGTGCTGAAGCTCTGGACTTCATGTGTTGGTTATATTTGATTAAAAATAGCAAATTGGTTGAATAAATTATATCCAGACAATAGATTTACTATTGAAATAGAAAAATATAGCCTGGCAAGTGTGGCTCAGTGGTTGAGCTTTGGACCTATAAACCAGGAGGTCGCCGTTGGATTCCCAGTCAGGGCACATGCCCAGATTTCGGGCTTACTCCCATGTGGGAGGCAGCCAATCAATAATTCTCTTTCATCATTGCTGTTTCTATCTGTCTCTCCCTCCCTCTTCCCCTCTGAAATCAATAAAAATATATTTAAAAAAAGAAATAGAAAAATGTGTACTCTAGATAGATATGCTAATATTGAATAGATCTCCAAGAGATTATGTAGAATAAAAAGATAGAACAGCCTGGCTGGGTGTGGCTCAGCGGTTGAATGTCGACTCAGGAACCAAGAGGTCACTAGTTGATTCTTGATTAGGGCATATGCAGGGCTTGCAGGCTTGATCTCCCATTTGGGGCGTGCAGGAGACAGCCGATCAATGATTCTCTCTCATCATTGATGTTTCTCTCTATCTCTCTCTCCCTTCTTCTCTGAAATCAATAAAAATATATTTTAAAAAAGATAGAATATTGAATGGTACATTCTCTTTAACATACAATGTAATGCCCTGGCTGGGTAGCTCAGTTGGTTAGAGATCGTCCCCATACACCAAGATTGCAGGCTCATTCCTGGTCAGGGCACATACCGGAGTCAACCAATGGGTGCATGGATGAGTGAAACAGCACGTCGATGTTTCTCTCTCTTCCTTCCTCTCTCTCCCTCTCAAATCAATAAATAAAAATAATTTGAAAAAAACATTTAAGCACACAATGTAAAGTGTTTAAATATTAAGGGTATAGCTTAGTGACTACTTACTAATACATCTGTATTTACCACTCTGTAGATTGAGCTATAGAATGTTTTCAGGACTTGGAAGAGGAGTTCAGACAATCCATACAGTAGCAAGGAGTGAAACTGGGACTCAATCCTCTGCCTCAGCCGCTCACGCTTCCACAGCAAAAAGCAAAGTGCTCAAATATGGGCAGAACCTTGCAGATACCTTGCTTGCCAGAGGGCACTGTAATAGCAAAAAGAGTGACTAATAAGTATTAATGGCTCATGACAAGAGGACAAAAGACAATTACCTTAATATATTAGGCGTCTTAGTAATGTTTGTACAGTATTATTCACGCAAATATTATTAGCCTGTGCCACAGGCAGTTGATGGGCCCAGAACTGGTTAGGTCTCGGTTTCTCATTCCAGATGTGCAGGGGCTGCGACTTCCACGGATCCGCCCCCGTAGAGCTCTGAGGAGCCAATCGGCACACAGAAGGCGGGGCCCTGGGAGCGACAGCGGTGCTATCCAATGGGTGTACAGGCGGGGCCGCCTCTAGCCAATGGACGCGCTCCTCCGCGACGGTCGGAAATGGTGAGGCGGCTTTGGGGGCCGTTGTTCAGTGCGGGGTTTGACTGAAAAGGCTGCGGTGCCGGGGCTGCCGAATCAGCCCGACGTCCTCCTGATCCTAGGTGGGTGCAGCGGCGGCCCGCTCCTGGGGAGCTTCCCGTGGCCTCCAGTTCGGGAGGAGGCCGGTACCCGAGGGCGGGGACCGGGGGCGAGAGAGCTGTAGGCCCGGGGGTCGCGGCCGCTGGGGGCCAGATGCCCGCGCCGCAGCGTCCCCTCAGGCCGTTGGTGGAGGCGGCGCTTTCTCCTCAGGGAACCGGAGCCTCGACCGACCCCGGCGCCGCCGCCGCCGCCGCCGCCCCTTCCCGGCCTTGGCCCCAGCGGCTGGGGAGCGGGCGTCGCCCCGAGCGCCGCTGGGCCACCGCGCCCCAGTCGGAGCTGGGCCTGGGCCGCGAGCTGCCGGGGGAGGTCGCGGTGGCCGAGTGCGGTCTCGGCGACGGACGTCGGTTCGAGTCCCCACTCAGACCACCGTGTGGCGGGTAACTGTCTCCCTGGACTTTCGCCTTCGCGGTCTCTGAAGCGGGGATGACTTTCACCTGGGAGGGTCGTGGCCCGGATGATAATGATTTCCCTGGAAAACGGTTACAATAAATGTTAACTGCTGCTGTGTGCGAGGCTGGGCCCTCTCCCCCGGCTCCCACCTCCGACGTCGCTGGGGGAGGGACCGTTGGGCCTCGCTTCCCCGGAAGTGGTGGCCCCGCCCCCTCGGGCGGAGGGGCGGCCTCCGAAGCCGGACTTCTCCCCTCGAACCCTGCACCAAAACCTCGTGCCTTCGCCCGTTCACGCCTCACAGCGACCCTGGGAACGATTGTCAGTTGTCTGCGTGAGGAACTGGCGGCCCCGAGAGGCTAAGTCCCTCAGCCACCGAGGGGCAGGCCCGGAATGGACCTCCGAGAGGCCGACCCTGAGCCCTGAATGCCGCCCTCGAGCCCCTTGCAGTTAGAGAGCCGGGTACCTCGCTCCGCCCGGGGTTTAGGGGACTAGACTAGGTCCCACCGAGAATCAGCCCTGAGGAAAGTACCTAGGCTCCCCCTGTTGGGAACGTGATTTCTTTTCACAGGTAGGTGCTTCCCATCCCTAGTTTACATTTCAGACCTGGGTGGGTATCTAGAATCTTGTCACTCCCTAAATACCACCCAGTCTGGAACATTCAGTGTCCTTTCTGTCCTTCACGAGAAGGCTCCTTGAATCATTCTGCCTTTTATTTACGTTCTTCCAGATCTATGTTTACTTTTTCCTTCATTGTCTTGTAGGCCCGCTGCCTTAATGGGTTTTTCCGAATTCTCATCCGCTATCTTAGTTTAAATGTCATCTCAAAAAGTTCTTCACCATCCTTATCCAACGTAGATTCTCTCCACTCCCATCTCCCTTTGTCTATGTACCTTTCCATCAAAATACTCACCTTAAGGTGTATCTATTTCTTTGGCTTATTTTTCTCTTTTACTAAATTGGTTTATTGGGCAAGACACTATCTTTAATTTGTAAAGTATTCTTAATGCCAGGGCACAGCGTCTGGCACACAGGGTCTTAACATGAATGAATGAATGTGTTTTGAAAAGTGAGTTCCTTTGGAAATGTCAAAACCATTAAGGAGCTGTTTTAGGAGGCAGCATTTAAGACCATGTTTGTGTCATGGAAAGGCATAATCTAAAATAAATATTGGTCATAAAATTGCCAGCACTTTGCTTTCTGCATTGATATCTTGTTTAAAAAGAAGGAAAAACTGGGGGTAGGAGTGGTGGGGAGTGGGAGGGGCATTAACTGGGAAAAAAAGGAGATATGTAATACTTTAAACAATAAAAAAGAAAAAAGAAGGAAAAACTTTACAGTGAAGAAACTTGACAAACACTCCGAGTGATCAAAGTTAACATCACCTGTAATAATAAGCCTGTTGACATAATATGCTCTCTGATATAATGCACCAAGGTGAACACAGCATCACTTTGGTATTCTTGCCAGATATGTATTAATCATGAGAAAACATCAAATCCAAACTGAAGGACATGCTCCAGAATAGCCAATACACTTAACAAGGTTATGAGAGATGAAGAAACAAGAAATATCCCAGGTCAAAGAAGATTAAGGGGAAATAAAATGCAGTATGTGACCCTGGATTTGATCCTGAACCAGAAAAAGGGTATTTGTGAAATTTGAAGATCTATTGATTAGTTGCTAGTATTGTATTAGTGTTAGTTTCCTACATTTGATAATTTTACTATGGGTTATTTGGGTGAGAAGTATATGGGAGTTCTTTGTGCTTTTTTTTTGTAAGTCAGATTATTTTAAAGTGAAAGTTAAACAAAAATAAAAAGGTGAAGCCCATGTGTTGGGTATTAAATAAAATGCTTTAAATGCACTAGTTTTTTGTGACATATTCTGTGCACTGTTTTTTTTTTGTTTTTGTTTTTTTTTGTGTGTGTGTGTGTGTTTTGCTTGTCATCCTTAAAGCAGAAATGAAATTGAAAGTAAGTTCTCACTTCTACTTTTGTAGTTTCCCGGAAGAGCTAAAGATGGCTGAATTTCTAGATGACCAGGACACTCAACTGTGTGACAACTGGTAAGAAATGAATCTAAGAAATGTTATTGGAATGAGGATGAACTAACTTCTATAAAGGGTTGGTTTATTTATTGGCAGGTTAAAATTAGAATCATATAATTTGTCCTGTAAATATATAGGTCTAAAGCCTTTTTAACAATTTTGGATAAAATTGCCTATTTTGGTAATTAGACAAGATAGTTGGTTTAGCTATCATAGTGTGGTGTAGTGAGTGACTAGAGTGATAGGATGAAGCTGGGCTTCAGGGCTCTGGTTCCTGCTTTTAATTAGTTAATGACTTTTGGGAAGTCACTGACTGCTTTGGGCCTCACTTTTCTGACCTATAAATAAGGGAATTTATTTTTTTGCCTTTCTGAAAAATATCATCATGTTTTTTAAAAAGATACTAAAAATATCATAAGCCCTAGCTGGTTTGGCTCAGTGGATAGAGCGTTGGCCTGCAGACTGAAGGGTCCTGGGTTCGATTCTGGTCAAGGGCACATGCCCGGGTTGCAGGCTCGATCTCCCAGTGGGGGTGTGCTGGAGGCAGCTGATCAATGATTCTGTCTTCATCATTGGTGTTTCTATCTCTTTCCTTCTTTCCTCTCTGATATCAATAATAAGTATATTAAAAATATATACATAATAAAAATGTTGGACTAGGTTAATTTAAAAAAAATATATGTTTTTATTGATTTCAGAGAGGAAAGGAGAGGGGGAGAGAGAGAGAGAGAAACATAAGCCCCCTACTGGGGATCTAGCCTGCAACCCGGGCACGTGCCCCTGACTGGAATCGAACCCGGGACCCTTCAGTCCATAGGCCGATGCTCTTATTCACTGAGCCCAACCGGCTAGGGTGGTTAATGTGTTTTGTTTGTTTGTTTGTTTTGTTTTTAAGTATGTTGCAAGGATTTCCCTGAGTGGCTACAGTGGCTGGTTGTCTTTGGGTTGATTGGTAGTAAGGGTTAATGATCTTGGCTCTATATATAGTAGTGAGAGAGCAGTTGAACCAGTGTAGCTGAACTGTTTTTATAAAGAATTTTTCTTGAAGAATGTTCAATTGCTTAAAAAAAAAAAAGTCTAAAGTCTTCTGGCAGTCCAGATTAATCATTATCATTTCATGATTCCAGAACTGTTAAGTGAAGACTGGGTGTAGTCTCGAATGTTGAGCTTTGTGTTTTGGAGTTTTTTAACCCACGTGAGTGACAAGAAAGAGCAACTCTGCTAAAGTGAAACTTAGGAGTGCAGCTAATCTGATTCTTGATTGGGATTTCTCAAGAGCACTGGTATATTTTTGTGATATACAAGTGCTCTTACTAAAAGCTAAAGAAAGCAAAAGTGCCTGTGTTATGTTTAACTTACTAAATTGTGGCAGGAGGAAAGAGATATATTTATTTTTAAATATATTTCAATTGATTTTTTACAGAGAGGAAGGGAGAGGGATAGAGAGTTAGAAACATCAATGAGAGAGAAACATCGATCAGCTGCCTCCTGCATACTCTCTACTGGGAATGTGCCCGCAACCAAAGTACATACCCTTGACTGGAATCGAACCTGGGACCCTTGAGTCCGCAGGCTGATGCTCTATCCACTGAGCCAAACCGTGTAACAGGGCAGGAAAGAGATATTTAATAAGGGAAATAGTTTGATGTAGATTGATGAAAGGTTCAAGTCAAATAACAATTTTTCTTTTTTTTATTGCCTTTTTCTTCTCAGTCTTTTGGCAGAATTAGGATATAATCAGAGCAACTGTTGGTCACAATATTCTTTCCCTGAATGGAATTAAGATTTCATTTCTTAAAAACAAATTTGTATTTTAGCTTTGTTTGAATTTTATATATACTGTTACTAATACAAAGTAATCAATGATATAAATAATTACAAGCAAACATCACTGTGGTTTTATAAGAAAACAGATATATGACTTTAGCATCAGTTAAGATACTCTTTTTAAAAAAATATTTAAAAAATTGACTTAAAGAGAGAGAGGAAGGAAGAGGGATATGAGAGTGAAACATCAATTGGTTGCCTCCTATTACGCCCCCTACACGGGATTGAGCATGAAACCCAGGCATGTGCCCTGACTGGGAATCCAACCAGTAATCTTTGGTGTACAGGACACCCAATCAACTGAACCACACTGGCCCGGGTGAGATAATCTCATTTTATCAGTCCAAGGAATCTCAAACCTAGAACAATCTATAAATAACTATGCCAAAGGAATTTAAAAAAAAAGGGGGGGGGGGAGGTAGTTAATGGAAAGCTAATGAAAACAAGGTTATTCAAAGTGAAAGCAATTTATTTAAAGAAAAGAGCAGATTAGTATGGGAGGCTGACTAAGCCAGCACAGACCTCCCATCTAAGTAACGCTGTCTAAAGTCCGGGTTTTAAATTTTTGTCTTTAGAGCCATATTCCTATTCTCTAAGAAAAATTAAGGTACTCTTCAAAATATGAGCTGCGATTAGACCAGTAAAAAGAGTAGTTTGGCCCTACCCGGTTTGGCTCAGTGGATAGAAAGGTCCTGTGAACTGAAAGGTCCCAGGTTTGATTCTGGTCAAGGGCAGGTGCCCAGGTTGTAGGCTCGATCCGCAGTGGGGACTTGCAGGAGGCAGCCGATTGATGATTCTCTCTCATCATGGATGTTTCTCTCTCTCCCTCTCCCTTCCTCTCTGAAATTAATAAAAAAAAATATTAAAAAAGAAGAAGAGCCCAAACTGGTTTGGCTCAGTGGATAAAGCATCGGCCTGCGGACTGAAGGGTCCCGGGTTCGATTCCGGTCAAGGGCATGTGCCTTGGTTGCGGGCATATCCCCAGTGAGGAGTGTGCAGGAGGCAGCTGATCGATGTTTCTAACTCTCTATCCCTCTCCCTTCCTCTCTGTAAAAAAAAAAAAAAAAAAAAAAATCAATAAAATATATTTTAAAAAAATCATTTATAAAAAAAAAAGAAGAAGAGTAGTGATTAGAAAAGATGTTTTTGCATATTAACTCTTAAGGTGTCTTCTGATTGGGAGGAGAGTGGTTCTAGAGAACTGAAGCTTCCTTCAGCTTTTTATTTTATTATTTAAAAAAAAATTTATTGATTTTTTTACAGAGAGGAAGGGAGAGGGATAGAGAGTTAGAAACATCGATGATAGAGAAACATTGATCAGCTGCCTCCTGCACACTCCCCACTAGGTATGTGCCTGCAACCAAGGTACATGCCCTTGACCGGAATCGAACCTGGTACCCTTGAGTCTGCAGGCCGACGCTCTATCCACTGAGCCAAACCGGTTAGGGCCAGCTTTTTATTTTTGCATGTATTAAAGGATTGGTTTCTGGCTTGTTATGTTTATTGTTTGGGAGGCTACTGGAAATTTTTCTTTTTTTTTAAATATATTTTTTATTTCAGAGAGGAAGGGAAAGGGAGAGAAAGAGATAGAAACATCAATAATGAGAGAGAATCCTCGATTGGCTGTCTCCTGCATACCTACTGGGGATTGAGCCCGAAACCCAAGCATGTGCCTTTAACCGGAATCAAACTCACGACCCTCAGTTCCCTAAGCCAAGGCTCTATCCACTGAGCTAAACGAGCTAGGGCTGGGAATTTTTCATGAAGTCTTGGCTCGCCTTTCAATCATTTCTATCTAAAATGAAATTTTATCTTTAACTTGCTAGTTCTACCTTGGGGTTTTTAGCAGTTCTATCGATATATAGAATTGTGTTCTCATTTATCTCACTTTAAAACATCTTTATTTTATCTGTAGGTAGGAAGCAAGTATATTGGTATTTTGTCTGCGATTTTATTCTGGATGACACACTTATAGGCACATTCTTTTAATACAGTCTTTACTTTAGCTAGCCTGTGAAATTGGAGTTTTCTAATTGTCACATCCAAATGAGTAAAAGGTTAGGCCTTTGAATACTATGTGCCTCTTGTTTGAATGTATATATACTCTTGTTAAATTTATTTTTTATTTTTAAATTATAGTTAACAAAATATATTAGTTTCAGGTATACTACACAGTGATTCAGCATTTATATACCTTATAAAGTGTTCATCACAATAAGTCTAATGCAGAAATAAAAATTTTGGACGCAGAAAAACTATACCATCTAATAATTTGAGCAGTGAGATGATTCCTATACCATCCTGCTAAAAAAAAATCATTGCAAAGCTGGAAAGTAGGATTGTTAGAAGAAGATATTATCCAGGATACTTGCCACACAACCAAATGAAACACGTGTCATTAAGTTTAAAAAACAAAACATTTCACCCTAGCCGGTTTGGCTCAGTGATTAAGTGTTGGCTTGTGGACTGAAGAGTGCTGGGTTCCATTCCAGTCAAGGGCACATGCCCAGTTGTGGGCTCGATCCCCAGTAGGGGGCATGCAAGAGGCAGCCAATTAATGATTCTCTCTCATCCTTGATGTTTCTCTCTCTACCTCTCCCTTCCTCTCTGAAATCAATAAAAATACATTTTAAAAAACTACACAAAACATTTCTAGACATTCAGTTGCACTGATCCCATCCATAAGCATGGCCTACTGAATTCTGCCAGGCAGTAGCATGTGGCTCCAAAGACAGGGCCTAGAAAACATTGGTCCTGCCAGATCATTCTTATTCATGATGCTTCCAAGTGTTACTTTGTTTTTAATCCTCACCGGAGGATATTTTTCCATTGATTTTTAGAGAGAGTGGAAGAGAGAGGGAAAGACAGAAATATCGATGTGAGAGAAACACATTGATTGGTTGCCTCCTGCATGTGCCCTGACCAGGGCCCTGGCCGAGGAGGAGCCTGCAACCGAGGTATGTGCCCTTGACCAGAATTGAACCCAGGACCCTTCGGTCCCCAGGCCAATGCTCTATCCACTGAGCCAAACTGGCTAGGGCCCATGTGCTGCTTTGAATGGATTTAACACTGTTAGTGTTTTTTGCCAGATGTAGTCAGAATTGATACCTAATTCTTGTACTAAAGGTGGCCCATCCTCAGAGTTGTTTCCATAGAATGGCTGAGGTGTAGTTGGACTGTATGCCTAAGTTGGCTGGAAAATCTGCCCAGTGTATGGCTGTTGTGGTTGCATCATGTCTGGAGGGACAAATTGCCCTTGCTCTGAGTAGTCATAGCCAGCAGACGGTTGGGCCTTCCACAATCATAGGACTGCTGCTATTGGTCATTGATGTTGTGACCTCTCTGATAGAAAACCCTGTGTAAGTTATCAAAGCCTGACATTGCAAATGATCAAACGTAGAGAGGTTGATGCAGTAGCTCCAACAGCCTGGCTTGACCTTTAGTGGAATAATTCTAATCTCAGACTGAGAGTGAAAATAAATGGTAGGCTTTTTTTAAAAAAAAATAATACTGAAGTGTACCATTGTGCTTTGGGGCATGGATGGTTTTGGAAAAGCCTAGCTCAGCTCTTTTTGGCATCTGACTGTCTGACTTCATGTTGTTGGTTGTGATCAGCTCTGACATCTAGAAAGTGAGGTTGAGCTTTTAGAATTAGTGTATAGTAGTGATAATTCAGAGTGTTGCACAGAAGACTCAAACCTTTAGGAGTTGATTCTTGAAAGGCAGGGGTAGTAACAATAATAGCTAATAGACGAGATATTCGCTAAAGAGAAATAATGGAGAATAAAGATTGGACAAGACAATTTTCACATGATTAGAACTGTGACTAGATCAGTCAGTAATGCTTGCCTTTTTCTTTGATCTAATTCTGTAGCAAAAGGGAAATTCCTTTGTGTAACTTTACCATCCATGAGATCCATTGTCAAAGGAACATTGGTGTGTGCCCTATCTGCAAGGAACCATTTCCCAAATCTGGCATGGAGACTCACATGGCTACAGAACACTGTCAGGTAAACCAGTAAGGACTCAAATATTTTTATGTATTATACTTGCTACTGTGCAATAGCAAGTGAGCAAGTTATCACAAAGCCAATTTATTGATTTTTACTTTTATCCTAGGTAACCTGCAAATGTAACAAGAAGTTGGAGAAGAGGCAGTTGCAGAATCATGAGGTTAGTTTTCCTGTACAATGAAGGGAGTGAGTTACTATGGGGCCAAGCGTGAGATTACAGAGCCACATGCGGAACAGAAAGCTAGTTTGGCTGTCTGTTCTCTACAAGATCCATGCACATCGCCTCTCAAAGCCTCTTTGAGGCGCTGACTGTTGCCAGATCCGCTGCATGGCTGTTGTGCCCCATGCTCAGGCCTCAGAGTCTGTCCCTTTGGAACTGAGTCTGTCATTCTCATTCTGGGATTTGGCTACTTGCAGCCTCACTGAGTGCCAATCCAAATTGGGGGTAGCCAATGTGGTATGACCCCCTTGAGTCCACAACCTGCCTTATATCTTGTAATTTCATTTTGACTTGATCATCTGGATAGCGTGCTGTTGACACCTAAAGAAATTTCTCAGAGAGCATTTGGTGAGAGAACATAGTATCATTTGGTCCCTAGTTGAGATAAAACTGTCTATTGTTGAAAAATTTATTAAGATATGCAACTTAAGATTCGTGAATTTCATTCTGTCTCAGATAAATGAACAACTTGTTAATTTATAATTTTAAAGGGTAATTTATATTCAAGGAAGAAAATTAGAAAAGATATAAAAAAACAAGAATCACTTGTAACCCCACAGCTTAGAGATAAATGTCTCACAAATACTTTGGCACTCTTATTACCTTCATTATTTTTTCTAAGCATTTGACCTATGATTGAGGTCACATTAACAATAATAATAAGTATTTCTTTGGATCTAACATCTACCTGCTACATAAACAACCTTCAATCAACTGCCCCCGCTTCTGGCTTCTCTCCCAGCTATTTCTGGGGTTCACATTGGTGATATAGCAGTCATTTTAAAGATTTGAGTACAGATTATTTCCTAACATTCCTGCAAGTAAAACTATGACAGTGTAGGCCAGAGATTAAAGAGTTTGAAGCTTTTTCCTTTAAAAAAAGTTTTTACTTTCTATGCTGTTGTGAGTTACTAGCACTTTTTAGAGTTGTTAAAATACTTACCATATTATCTAGTAAGTGCCAGTGATTATTTGCTTCTTTTGCTGTTCAGTAACTTAAATCCGTGACATGTCCTTCATTTTCTGAGTACAGTATATTCACTGGTGATTCTTGGCTTATTTGGTCAATATAAAAAGTCAGTGCTATAATACAAATAGGCATATTAGACAAATCAGTGTCTTTCTAACAGGAAGTCTCTTTACCAGATCTTAAGACAAATTGGAATGGCAAGGATAAATTGGGCTGGTGGAACTTTGACAAACCTGTCTAAATTGTTAGGTTTTTACTCTTTGCTCCTGGGCTTATCTGGCTGATTTTGGATTACTTTGTAATGTGTGCACAAAATAAGTCAGGGTGGTTGAGTGAGTAGGTTCCTTCTAAAATTTTCTTCCCTTTGTGGAACCTGGTGGCAGGGACAAAGCGAGAAGCCCTGACTTAAATTCATAGAAAAACATGGCAGGCAGGTGAAGCTAGGGTTGGAAGAGCATATTGAAGTAAATACTTTTTTGCTTTCCTTGCCCTGTACTGAAACATGGCCTCTCCTAGATTTGCATATTAACTGCTTCATTACTCTGTGTTGTAGGAGACTGAGTGTCCTCTGCGGCTTGCCCTTTGCCAACACTGTGATTTGGAACTTTCTGTTCTCAAACTGAAGGACCATGAAGATTACTGTGGTGCCCGGACAGAGTTATGTGGCAATTGTGGACGTAATGTCCTGGTGAAAGATCTGAAGACTCACCCAGAAGTTTGTAGGAGAGATGCGGAGAAAAAGAGGGATGAGGTTGCCATGCCTCCTAATGCGTATGATATGTCTTGGGGTCAAGATGGAATATGGATTGCATCCCAACTCCTCAGACAAATTGAGTCTCTGGATCCACCCATGAGGCTATCTCGAAGGCCCCTGAGAGCCTCAGAATCGGAACTTTCCCATAGTAGGACTACCAACCAAAGGAACACGACAACCCAGTTTCCAATTCAGAATAATCTATGTGAGTTGTATTTGGGATTAGAAGGTTATCAAAATCTGTTTTAATTCTCACAGGAGTCTCATGAGGGTAGGTAAGTAAGTGGTAGAGCGGAGATTTGAATTCAGGCAATCTGACCCCATGCTGTAAACCATTCTACAGTGCAGAAAACACACAAAGTGTTTAGCACAGTGCCTGTCTCATAGCCAAAACTCAATATTGTTTATTAATAAAATAGTATTGGAACCTTTTATCATGGCATAATTAATATTTGGAATCCTGTGAGAACTGGAGGGCTGGGCCTCTTTTATTCCTGCATAGATGCCTATAAACCTGCAATATTTGTAGGCATGGACTTGAGCTAAAGCATGGCATTTCTAATGTATCTTGAGAACCAGTTTACTTTCCCCCCCCCAGTGGAAGAACAAGAAAGGAATAGAAGCCAACAGTCCCCCATAGCGGGTGGTGAAGACGGTTCAAACTTGGACTTCATGTTGGCCCTGAGTCTGCAGAATGAAGGCCAGGCCCCCAGGTTGGCAGAGCAGGACTTCTGGAGGGCTGTGTGTGAGGCGGAGCAGTCCCTTGGCGGTTCCAGTGCTCTGAAGGACGTAAAGGGTACGTTTGTTTGATACTCATAGCCTCTGTCTCCACAGTGTGTGAGTTTTCTTACATTATACAATTCATTTTAAAAATGAAAGTTTTTCATGAGATGAAATTTGCCTTTTTTGTTTGGTCATTGCTTTTCCAACTTGTTATTTTTAAAAACTGTCAGGAAATAGTATAGCAAATATCTTATATACCCCTCATCTTTATTCACCATTTCTAGTATTTTTCTTTGATCTTTATAATTTTTCCCCTTGAGCTATTTGAGAATAAGCTGCAGATATAACATTTACCTCTATATACTTCAGGATGTATATTTCAAGAACAGGGCATTTTAAGTAAATGCACGTAACATTATATATGTTTTTCATTTTTCTTCAGTGTGTCTCATTTTCAAAATAACCTCTTATACCTTAGTCATATTACAATTCCCTTTTTAACATATCTTTAAATGTGTTATTTTTATATTGTGTCTGAAAATATATCAAGCTCTTGTGGTCTTTGTTTTTTCTATTGATTCACTCATGGTGGCTTAGTGCCTCCCTCTCTATATGCACTCACAGGAGTTAGCCTTGAGTTTTCTGATGTGTTCCTCAGAGTATAGATGCTTCTAGCAGGCACCTGGGGGTACTATTGACGGGGACAGTTTTAAACTGAATTTTTGGCTTGGGTTTTTAAAAATCATAAATGTAGATTTTGGACTCAGATCCATGTGAAGGCCAAACTCAATAATAATATTTGTAACTCCTAGTAACTTTTAAGAAAAAAATTTTTTTAAGTCAGAGAGAGGAAGGGAGAAGGAGAGAGATAGAAACATCAATGATGAGGGAGGCCCCTATTGGGGATGGAGCCTGAAACCTGGGCATGTTCCCTGACCAGGAATTGAGCTCCAACCACTGAGCAACACTGGCCAGGCTTCATAAGTTTTTCCTGAGGATTGAAATCAGCACAGAAGGCTGATTAGTGCCTAGAGTTATTGTACATTTAAACTTCTTTCTTAATGAGAGTAGTGGGTAAGTGACTAATAGCTACTCAGGGAATGGTGGCCAGTAAGTCTTTTTCCATAGTGGCAGTTTTTACTTGGGGTTTGTCTCTTGGGCAGTTTCCCTGGGAGGATTTACAGCCCCACAAATTGCTCCATCTCTGAAATGTCAAAGGGAGTCACACTTTTCATTAAAACCCCACCAGGGGAATAACAGGTTGAATCAAGTTTGTTTTTATTCATTGGCATCTGTGTGGCCTCTGATACCCAGGTGCAGCTGATGAGACCATGTTGCCTTGTGAATTTTGTGAGGAGCTCTACCCAGAGGAATTGCTGATCGACCATCAGGTGTGTTGTGAATTACCCGAGGGTTTTAAGTAGGAATGTGTGCAGGCCATAGTTGGTGTTGCAGGCCACATGAGGTCTTGAGCAAATTATTATTTTTTTTTTAATATATTTTATTGATTTTTTTACAGAGAGGAAGGGAGAGGGATAGAGAGTTAGAAATATCGATGAGAGAGAAACATTGATCAGCTGCCTCCTGCACACCTCCTACTGGGGATGTGCCCGCAACCAAGGTACATGCCCTTGACCAGAATCGAACCTGGGACCCTTCAGTCCGCAGGCCGACCTTCTATCCACTGAGCCAAACTGGTTAGGGCGAGCAAATTATTTTAATAGGCCTGTTGTAGGAGTAGCAACTGTGTTTTACCATGATGTGGTTGACATATGGCTATGAGAACTTAGTCTTGTTCACTCTTGGAAAAAGTACTGCTCATTCCAGCAGGCCCAGTTTGCTCCCTCCATGTGGTGACTACTCTGTCTCTACTGACGATATGTAATCTGGTCTCATCTCATGCCACATTTTGTTTATTGGAGCTGTACTGAAGTCCTTGCAGTTCCCTGGAAGGGTCAGGGGTCCTTCTTGCACTTTACTTTTTCGCTTGGAAGCCATGTGGCCTTCCACCCCTGCCTCCTCAACAGACCCCTTACTCGTAGACTTGTTTCAGACACAACCTGCAAGAAACTATCCTGAGTGACGCTCTGAAGACTAGGTCAGAGGTCCTACCTATGTGCACCCTAAAAGTTCTGTGCCCACTTCTCTTTTAGTCTGTTACCCTGTGAATGTGGTCTCCTGATCCCCTGTCGTCTGCACCATTGGCTGAGTTCCTTGAGGACAGATTCTGGGTTTTCCTAGTTTCTGAATCTTAATACCTGGTATATGAAAGGTGTCAGATATTTCTTAAATGAACGTTCTTGAGCCATTTAGGAATGATTAGAGAATAATAGACTTTGTTTTAGGATTGCTTAGTGGAGGAAACTACTTTTCCCCTCAACACTCTTGCTCTGTCTGATTTGGATTGGCCTAGTCTAGCATTTCCAAAGCTTAAGCAACCCCATAAGTGGAATAATACATATTTGAATAAACCTAGTTTTTGGTTTGGAAGCAGCATAAGAAAATCCACTTACAGGATAAGAAAGAATATTTGGGTCCTCTCTTGCTATGTGGTTGTGAGAAGAATCTTGAATCTTTTCCAATTAGTTTAAAAAGAATAATCACATGAACACAGTAAAAAGGGGGAAAAAAGCACAGAAATGTTTAAAATAAAGGTAAAGTGAGCATTCCATCTGCATTTCCTGACCCTTTCTAGTTCCTCTCCTTAGTATTAAGTCTTATTAAAATTTTATGACTCCTAGAAAATGTTTCAGTAATGTATTTTTTCCCTTAACCTTTTTTAAACCCCTTTCCCCCTCCCCCCATTTTTTTGAGACAGACAAGCTGTAACCCTTCCCGTGCCTTACCTTCATTTAACATGGGTAGCACTTCCCCCAAAGAGGTGGTGGAGGACCCTGATGTCATCTTCCAGAGGTTTCTGCAGCAGGCTACAAGTAACCAGTTCAACTCTTTGATGGGCCTGAGCAATGCACCCTCTGTGGAGGGCAGCATCATCATCCCATGTGAATTCTGTGGGGTCCAGCTGGAAGAGGAGGTGCTGTTCCATCACCAGGTAAAAGTCCCTGAAGAACCCGTCTGCTTCACTCCATGCTGATCCCGTGAGTGAACCTGGGGCTTTCAGAGCTGAGAACGCTGCTTTAGTGTTTAAGTTGCATGCGTACCTGACTTGGCTACTGGACATGCCCTGTTTTGTGAGCTTTCTTTACCATCTGGCAACTGACGCCATCATGTCACTAGCTAAGGACCATGGAGTCAGGACTCCTATGCAGGTGTGGAGGACTTGTCAGCCTGGCTGAGATGAGAGCTCTCCTGATGTCACTAACATATTCTACTTTTGACCAGGCAGATTCTTCCTGTTGTGGTATTTGAGGCTTGCATTTCAGGAGACCTGGGGGCTAGTTCTACTATTGACCATGGGGTAGATCCTGTTTCCTCACTGAGGATATCTGTAAATGAAGGAGTTATACTAGACAAGTTGAAGTCCTTTCTCAGCTTTTGTAGGATTCGGATCTGTTAATAGGGAATACAATTTTCTGCCCAATCCCTGCTTGTTATAGGGAGCTAACACTCCAGGTGTGTTCAGGATCGTTTCTGTAGTTGATGCCATATAGCTGTTGCTAGACCACCACCCATTTCATTCATGTAAATAAAGACTTATGCTTTTAGGTCAAGCAGTAGATAAAAGACTGCTGGTTGTCTCCTACAGGAGACTCTGAAATAAGCAACTATGCAAATACTCTGTGGTCAAAGTATAGATAGTCTACTTTTTAGGGCTCTCGACACCAGCCATTCCTTGATCCCTGCACAGATCAGGCAGGGCTTCTTCAGTACCTCGGGTGCTAATAGGAACGATTGCTCCTTTCTAGATGCGTTTCCTTAGTCTCAGGCCCTTCCTCTCAGTGGTTGTCAAAGACCCGGATTAGGTGTGTTCCCCTAACCTGCTGCTCCTTCCTTCCTTCTCACTGCTCCCTCTCCAAGAAATGACTCAGCCCAGAGGTACTAATTTTTTGTTTTGTTTTGTTAGGACCAGTGTGACCAACGCCCAGCCACAGCAAACAACCATGTGACGGAGGATATTCCTAGACAGGATTTCCAGTCTCGAGAGACCTCACCAGAGTTGCCCAAGAGGCGTGTCAGACACCAGGGTATTAGCCAGGGCTGAGCCAAAGCTGCAGGTCTGCTGCTGACTCGGGCCTGTTTACCGTTTCTCTCATCCGCTACTCTAACATGGGGGTTCCCTGAATCCTGAACCAAGCACAGTAGGATCTCACTACTAGCAGTTGTGGTCCCATGTTAGACTGAGCGGTCTTGAGTGTAGGTTTATAGGGTACTGGCTTGGTAGTGATTTCAGCTGTAGCTTTCTCAGTGGACTATTTGGAGATAATTTTTAGACCTTACTGTGGCTGCCCTGGGCCCCTACCTCTAGTTGAAATTTGCTTAGAGTATTCAATCATTATCATTATTATTATTAAAGAGTCTCAGGGACTAGGCAAGTAAACTGTTTTTGAAACTCACTACAAAGCCAGTTAGACATTGTTTTTCAAGGTTTGCTTACACATGATTGTTGGTTAGTTATATGAGGACTCAAGTAATAAGTATATAGTGTGGACAAAGTTGTTCCCAAGTGTCCGGAGACTTGGGTTTCAGCAGCCTTTAGAGGAGAGGCAGTTGTGTTCTACCCAGAATCTTCATGTTCCTGCTCCAACTCTAGCACTAGGTGGAGCAGTCTTTTCCCTAAAACTGGTTCTCTTCTCTTTGCAGGAGACCTGTCTTCTGGTTACATGGATGATATTAAGCAGGAAACGGCTAAAGTGCCCACCTACCCTCTTCCCCCTAGCAGACCCATTAACAATATGATGGCTACCTGTAACCGTGTGTCAACATCCACATCAAGCCCTAAATCTGGTTCCCAGCCCAGCGTAATGAAGCTCAACAACTTAGACAGCCAGGACATTCAGGGGCGGAATCGAAACAGCCATAATGGGGCCATGGCTACTGGGCACGTTCCAGTGATTCGCTCTGTTCGAAACCTCTACCCAGAAAACCTTGCGCCCTCTTTCGCCCGTGGGCCTTCAGGGAGACATGGGTCAAGGTAATAATAGCTTGGGAGACTATGAGAGTGTGGACTTTGCTTGTGCTATGGCCGATTCCAAAATGTCCTTTTGCTATTTGTTGTTGGTTTGTCTGCTCACAGAGAGCTGCTGTGTCTGGTTCCAGCTGTTTGTCTGCTGAGTTGTCTGGCGTTTGCTCAGGGGCATCTTAGAAACTAGTTCCCAATCCTTCTCTTTCAGTGGTAGGAGTGAAGGTGGCAGGAACTCAAGGGTCACCGCCACAACTGCCAGCTTTCGCAACAGGACTGCAAAGGTAATGGGGGATCCAGCCTCCAAATGCTCAGTGAGGACTCGGGAGCGGGTGGGTGTGGTAGGTGTGGTTCTTGAAGTCAGAGGAGCTGGGCAACAGGCCGCTTGTGGCTGAAGGGCTGTTCGTTTGCCTTTTGATGAAGAGGTTTCTATGGAAGCTTGACATTTTCAGAGCTCTGAAGGTGTACTGCCTGAATTTTCACTTTCTATGTGGGCTTTTGTTTGTGTTCGGTTTTCATTAGGCAAAACCCCCCAAGCAGCAGGGAGCTGGTGATGCCGAGGAGGAAGAGGAGGAGTAATGGTGTCTGCGAGAACCTGCACAGGGTTCCATCTTCTCTGCGCAGCCGCAGTGCAGACCCTGCCTCTCGGGCTCTGTGGGCAGGGGAGATTTTAGATTTACCTTTTTCTAAGATATGACCATTTTGTGTCTTTTGAGATTGTGATGTGGGAGTTTGGGGGTTGGAGGGAGGGCTAGCAGGGAGGCTGTTAAGAAATGTTTCAGCTTTAGCTGCTGCCTTTTGGCAGCACAAAAATACAACTTATTGCCTCTCAGCCCACCAGGGCTCCATCTTTTGACATACTGTCACCACTGTTTCCTGGTGCTGTGTGGTCCTGGTGGAGAGAGGAGAGGGTTGTGGAAACCTGATTCTTTTTCCTGCAGGGGCCTAAATTTGGGAACTTTTGGGTAACCTGTGTGCTGCCCCTCCCCACTCTAGAATTGGGACTCTGGTTTGTGTGTGGAGCAGCCCTGGGAAAGTGTTCAGGTCAGTTGCAATATATGTTAGGAACAGGCTTTTGGAGATGAGTTGAACTAGAATGGACTCCGGCTTTGTTTTAATCTGTTTCTTTGGCATTTGGCATCACTGCCTTCTGTTTGGGTGGGGAAATGGCTCCTTTTTCTTGACTGCCTTCTGATGGAGACAGTGAGGGACTTCCTGTCCCTGCCAGGGCCTTGCTGGGCTCTCCCCTCACTGGGACTGAGCCCTAAGCTCTGTGACTTAACTCTAAACCAAGTATCAGAGCCCCCATCTCCCTCTCTTTATTTTATTATTATTATAATTATTCACATCCTTGTACTAGAAATAAAGTTTGTACTTGAAGTTTACCTGAGTCTTGTGGTTCCTTCTCCTGTGCACTCTGGAGACCTCAGGGAGTGTGGGGGAAGGTGAGCAGGACTAGGCTTTCTCTGCTTCCTGGAACCCTGGCAGATCCAGGGTGAGCTGCTTCTCAGAGCCGCCATGGAAAACATTAAGGAGGTTCTTCAAAAAATTAAATAGAACTACCATATGGTCCTGTAATCCCACTTTTGGGTATTGATCTCAAGAAATCTGAATCACTCATTTGAAAAGACAGGGGTGCCCTTATATTCATTGCAGCATTACTTACGTTACCCAAGACATGGAAGCAACCTAAGTGTCTGTTGGTAGACATGGGTAAAGAAGATATGGTGTAAATGTACAACAGAGTATTACTCAGTCATAAAAAAATGAAATATTGCCATTTGCGACAACATGGATGGACCTAATGAAGAAACTTCAGAACAAATGGATGGTTAGATGGGAGGGGGTTTAGGAGGATGAGTGAAAAAGGTAAAGGGGTTAGGATGTACAAATAGCCACTTATAAAAACAGTCAAATGGGTTGTAAAAAGTAGTATAGGAAATATAGTCAATAATACAATTATGGTATCAGGTGGATACTAGATCTGTGTGATCACTTCATAAGATGTAAATGTCTGATCACTATGTTGTACACCTGAAACTAATAATATTGAATGTCAACTGTAACTGAAAATTAAAATTTTTTTAAAAAGAGTAGATGATCACACAATTCTTAGGGAAAATCAAAATTAGATGAAGATTATTTATTGGTGAGACTTTGTTCCTGTAGTGAGCTTTCTTTACACAGCAATGGTGTAAATAGCATCAAATTGAATGAAAAGTTTGTTAAATGCAACCATAAATAATTATAATAAATACACATCAAGTAACTTTACAGCACATGTGTTTTAGGGCCAAGGTTTAGATCTGTCTGGACCTCAATGTGCTCTCTGGGAGAAGCAGTCATGTTAGCAGCAGGTAACTCACAGCTATCATCTAATCAAGTGATTGGCCAACAGAAGCTTCCCAATCCCCTCGTGGGGAGGTAGCTGACAGAATTCTGAATTCATTCAAGGGATGGGAAGGGTTAGAGGGAACTAAGAATTTAAAAATACAGGAGGAAAAACCACTTCTAATAAATCCAAAGGCTCTTTCATTATGCAGAAATGAAACAGGATCCTTGTCAGGACTGCATCCTGCTGTGACTTCAGTCTAGGGGGCTGTGCCACATGAGGCAGTGGCCAACCATTCTCCAGACGGGGACACTGCAGGCACTCGCCTCCAGACACTGATCCTGCATCCAATATAAGTGATGCAACTGGACAGTTAACCCAAGTTTATCTTTTCCTTAGGGGAGGGGATCTTTTCTACAATGGTCCTTAATGCAGTTCCTAGGAATAACGGAGGAGAGGGATGCTAACGGCTCAAAAATCCACGTTTCCATCAGGCAAAGGAAGGAGGAGCACACCCTCCTCTCACCAGCATTCACACTCCAAAACCACCTCTCGGCACTCACTCAGAACTTCCAATATTCACAATATTATACAATAAATACAGTGATGAATTCTGTGAGAACTGGCAAGGCCCAAATGACAGTCCAACAAGACGGCATATGCTGCTCTTCAACAAAGTACCACTGGACAAAGACCCAGGTGGGGCACAAATGCTGGGGCAGTGGGTGAGCTGGGGCAGCCCAGCCCTGGCACACATGGGGCAGCGAGGGGGGTGCTGGGCGGGCCCAGCCAGAGGGGCAGAAGGACCTCCCTTGCGTCTCCATCTGGACTGGAAGGTCTTAGTCACTGAAGCAGACCCCGAATTGAGCAGAGCACCTCAGACAGCTCTTTAAAGTGGGCGTGGGACCCTTTCCTCAGCTCCTCACATCCCACCACAGCGAGGAAGGGCTGTTTCTGAGCACAGGAGGGGGAAGGCTTGCATCACGTGTTTCCTATCCAGTCCGTCTCAAGCACTGTCCCTCTCAACTCCTGGAGCGGGGACGCACCCGCCTGGCTCTGCGAACCAACGTCGGGAATGAACCCTTTGGTCGCCTGCTCCTGAGAAGCACTCGGGGAAACGCAGACCAGGGTCCCAGAACTGACGGAGAGCAGAGATAGTCTGGGAAGGGATGTGGGGACCACTGTGGACTTTTCCTCAGAAAAACCCAGACCATTAACAAGGCTCTAAAGATGAACACATAAACCCCCCATGTTTGGGTAACTGGTCCAACCATGGAAGGAGGCCTGCAGGAGCCGTGTCCAGGAGAAACTCTGGCTCCAGGTAGGTGGGGCAGGCCTGGCCACAGGCTTGTTTGTGGATGTGTTCTCGGAAGGAATAGGACTCTGAGTGGGCGATGGCGTCTCATCGCCAACTTCCTGCTGGGTGGTTCTGTGATGTGGAACCATCTGGGGCCCGAGGGCATCAGAATCTGGTGGCCACGAAGGACAGTGTCCAGGAAGATCAAATGAGACACAAACTGGGAACTAAACTACCCTATAAACACCATGAACGGTAGCAAAAGAACCAACCCATCACAAAACGTACAAATACAAAAGGTTAAGTCTTCCAGGAGGCCCTGGAATGTGGACAAAAGTTCAGAAAAGCAAAATGTCGCCAACTCCTCACGCAGGGCCCTCCCTGGAGGGACATGCCTGCGGTGGCAGGCTTCCCAAGCCGGCAGAGCAGTGCCTCGGTGACAGCCTAACTCTGGAGCTCCCTCCCTTCAGCCACTTAGGGGGTCTTCGCGGTAGTGAATGGCACAACGCAGTTTCTCCAGCATGATTTCCAGAGAGGAGTACTGGGGAAGCTTGATCATGAACATGCACGTCTCCACGCGGATGTAGCGAGAGTCTGGGGAACCTATGGGAAAAATGGGGTCAGTGTTAGAGGGCTGGGCTGGGATCCCAGGGAGACCTAGGCCTGGCTGGCCCTCACGTGGCACGGGAGGTGGTGCAGGAGAAGATTCTGGAGGAGAAAAGGCAGACACACTACTGCTGTCCAGCACAGGCACCAGACTGCTGACCTGAGAGGGAATCTTATTGCAGACAGCAAAGGGTTTGTTTTTTAATTAAATTATTTTGCTGCATTTATTTTATTTTTTCAAAAAGTATTTTTAATCCTCACCCGAGGATATTTTTTCCATTGATTTTTATTTATTTTTTTTTGTTTTGTTTTTTTTAATCTTCTTTCCCATTGATTTTTAGAGTGAATGGGCGAGGGAGAGACAAAGAGAAACACTGATGTGAGAGAGACACATAGATTGATTGGTTGCCTCCCGCAATGCCCCCAACCAGGGCCGGGAGCCTGCAACTGAGGCACATGCCCTTGACTGGAATCGAACCCAGGACCCTTCAGTCCGCAGGCCGATGCTCTATCCATTGAGCCAAACCAGCTAGGGCTATTTTGCTGCATTTAAAAGTTGAAAGATTAAAACATGTCTAGATTTTTAGCTTTTACAAATATTGGAAAATATATCACATTGGACCTGTATTGTTACCTGGTGAAGGTCAGGTTTGGGAGGCATGTTACCCTTGGCCTTTCCCCCACTTACGTCTGGGCTTTAGTGTTTGGGGTCCCTGATCTGTTGTTCTCCCTCCCTCATGCAGGGCCCCATTCTAATCAGAGAAGGGCCTTCTCCCCACTTAGCACATGACCAGGGAGGGCAGTACCTGCTGTGCCATCTGGAGGGGCGATCTTCATGGGGTACGGGGGCACATGGGCTGTGTCGGGGCCCCCGTCCTTGCAGGGGCAGGTGAACGGGATGCGTTCCTGGTTGCAGGCAAACTTGATGAACTTGCACAGCTCCTCCTGGGCGAACATCTCCAGGGCCCCCCAGAAGAACTCGATGTGCTGGTCCGTCTCCATCAGCCCCACCTGGTACATGGTGTGGGCCTGGGAAGAAAGGTCCCCCGATGTGAGCAGACCTGGCCTCTGCTGACCCAGGGCCTCCCCAGGGCAGGCCAATCCCAAGACAGAGTGCAGCGGGGAAACGATGGCACAGGACCCAGGGCGAGGACTATGAGACAGTGACCACGAAGTTAGTTGTATCAGTGCTGGTTTGTGTGACTGTGGCCTGGGCACCAGACCTGGCAGCAGGGCTTATACACGTTACCACTCTGACCCCACTGGGCAGGTCCTGTCACCGTTCCCACTAGAGGTGAAGTCACTTGGGCAAGGTCTCTCAAGTAGGAAGAAGCAACCCTGGGACACAGGGCCCGGTTGAGGGAAGCTGGCATGGGCTGAAGCATGGAGGGGTCTTGGCAAGAATAGTCCATCAGCTCAGAATGGTGGCTTAAGGCCTGGGCTCTGGAAGCAGGTGATCTGGCTACAAAGTTTGACTCTGCCACTTGCTGGCTGTGTGAACTTGGCAAGTGACTTATCTCTTAGCTTTAGGTTACTCAGCTGTGAGATAGGGTTGAGCATAGCTTCTCCCACATGCGAGGAGGAGGGTGCTGGGGCACAGGAAGTACTGGGACAGGCCCTGCCTGCCCGCCCAGCCCCAGCACTGACCTTCAGGAACTCGAGGTTGATGTATGGGAGGCCGCAAGTCCGCAGCTCCATCTCCAGAGGGCTGAGCGTGGTGAGCAGCTGCAGGGGCACAATGGAGCCCAGGCCCGCCCGCACGGCTGTGGTGCACTCGTCGTTCTGCAGCTCCCGCAACCGCAGGCTCCGGATGGCGGCTGCGTAGATGTCCTTGTTCTCCCACCTGTGGCGTCAGGGGGACACGGTCAGGGCGGAGGCCGAGGCAGCTGATGGGGTTGCTCCTAGGTGCCCAGTTACCCAGGTTTCCCAGTCTTGGCAGCTCAATGAACTCTCCTATCCCACCTCTGGTGTCACCCACCTCAGCTGGTATTTTCTAATATAAACGTCCTTCTGCTGAAGACAGTCCACCATCTTTCTTGATGCCCAGCGTCCTGCCTCATTTCCCTCCCGCTGGTGAAAGCTGCCTGTCACCTAACCGGGACCCTTGTGCCGCTGTTAGACCCCGCCGGCCAGCTTGGCCAGTCCCCTCCGTGCACACACACTCACGCCACAGGGATGTGCCGGCCGCGGCTGCACAGCTCCACCTCCTCGCCCGTCATGGTCAGGTAGGTGAACCGGCAGCAGGGCTTGTTGGGGCTGTCGGGGCTCTCAGTGGCCAGGTGCTGGGAGGCGATCTCGGCGCACAGGGCCTCCAGCTCGATCTCGTCGTTGATCTGGAGGCAGAGGCAGACAGAGGCTAACTGCCCGCCCGCTCCCAGGCCCCCAGGAAGACAACCTCGACCTCCAGATGGGCAAAGAGCAGGCACAGTTTGGGTGGGGGCTACCCTTCGCCATCATGAATGGCACGTGGCATGGGCCTGGCCAATCAGAGCCTGCCATCAGTTCAGGGTTGGGCCTGTGAGACCCCAACTGCAGGGCTTGTCCTATTTCTGTTCGGCAGCAGCAGCCTCATTCACGGATGTGGACATGATCGTGAGAGGGATCACCTTGTCTTGCTGGGGTCACCTCAGACCAGGTACTGATGCTGTCATTTGAGCACCTGGATTTGGTTTGAAGCTGCAGGCTGATGCTCTGTCCACTGAACCAAACCGGTTAGGGCTGTGTACATTTAGTTTTAATAGCAAGTCATTAAAATTTTTTTTTTTCCCTAAGCTGGTTTGAGTTGGGTTTTCTATCACTTGCCAGCAGAGAGCCCTGACTTAACCCCATCTGCGGACGATATGTGGGCTCCTCCACCATCTGGCACACCAAAATTATGTTTCAAAAGACAGCGATGTGCACACTGGGCTACTGAGATGACAGGATCTGACCCAGCGGAGAATAAGCTGCTCCTCTGGGTGGTGAAGGTGCAAGTAGGGGCTGCGCACGCAGTGTCCTGTGCAGCAACCTGCCTCCGTGGTGAAGGCTGCAGGCAGCCCGGCAGAAGCTGAGAGCGTTTCTTCCTGGGTCGTGTGCCTCCCCCTCCCCGTCCCCCACCCCGTGTAGATCTGGTGTTCCTGGTGGCCTTGCCCAGCCCCTTCAGACAGAAGCCTTGCTGGACTATCTGCCTGGACACCTCTTACACCCCTGCCTGCCCCAGGCCCAGGCTGCCACCCACAGCCCCAGGAGGACTTGTCAGAGCAGTGCCTGGTGGGCACTCACAAATGCCCAGACCATGGGGAATCCTGCTCTGACCGTCTGGACAATCCATCCTCCCTTTTGCTGCTGACAAGCCAACTGCCATCCAGGATCTTGGCTTTGCTGCTCCCTGGAACAGTCTGCCCTCAAGTGGTGGCTAAGGGGACGACTACAGAGCGCCTGGCAAAGAGGCCCTCAGAGGGTCCCTCAAGTTTTGTGCCAGAATCAGCTGACAACCTCCCTCAGCTGAGGTCCCCATGGACAGGCACAAAGCCAGCTCCCCTGCAGCACAGGCAGCTGGCCTCAAGGAGAGGGGTTAGGTTGGAGGCCTCGGCCACACCACCGGCCGTCTCTAACCTGAGGAGAGGGGTGAGGAGAGAGGGCCCCTGTCAGTGGACAGACCTGGGCCCAACTGGTACCCTCGTTCCAGCCAGCTCCCCTCTCTGGGCCTTATTTCTCCCCTGGCCTGTGGGAGGAAGTCTGAGGACAGCCCCCCAGCAGCCCGGGAGCCCAAGGCAGACCTATCTCATGCCTGCTGAATGCACGGACGGCCCTGAGGGCTCCCACAGGCTCACCAGAGCCTGGGCACCGGGGCGCTGGTCTTTGTGCAGAGAGGGATGGTCTCTCGTCCCACTGCACCAGGGGAGGGACTAAGAGCTCCATTCCCTCTGCCTTCCCTCCAATCTCAGGAGGCCCCAGAACTGAGTTGTGCTCTCAGTGAGGTCCTGAAAGCTCTTTCAAGTGAAACTGGTCTGCTTGTAGCACTTCCCACCCAACCCCTCTGTTCACTCGGGTGCCGGGAACTCTTCCCCGTGTCCCTGGGAGGCCTAGGAGGGCTGGTCAGGCCACCCGCTGCGGCTGCTGTGGTCAGGGAGGGAAGCCTTGTGGCCAGAGATGGCAGGCGTTCCTATGCTCCTCGGGAGATCCCACCGGTCTTTAGTTGGGGCCATAGAGGTGGCAATAAGGGAGGGTCCAGGGCACTGCTCTGGGGCCCTGCTGTCCCCCAGAATAAACGTGCTTTTCACTTACACTTTCGAATTTCTTGACGTAGTTGTACGTGAGTATGTCTGCTTCCTGCAGGTCTTGGTCAGGGTCCAGGGGCTCCCCTACCAGTGTCTTCCAGAAGGAGGGCAGGAGGTCCAGGGGCAGAGGGACATCTGCTCGAATTGCGATTCCCAGCAGCTGCCCCAGGAAGTGCAGCAGCTGCTCCTCCCCATAGGTGATGGGGCTGGGGGTCAGGATGTACTTGCCCTGCACATGGAGGCAGAGATGGGGTGACTGAGTGGGCGGGGAAACGTGTCCCAGAGCTGGCCCAGCCAGGCAGGAAGGCCTGTGAAAGGGCAGAGCTGATGAGGACACACCCTGAGCCACTGGCCCTCGGGTGCCTTACCTTGTTCTTGTTGACGGCTGAGCTGGGGCACAGCAGCAGGAGGGACAGCGAGGAACTCTGCAGCTCCTTACACACCTGCCACAGGAAGTGGCGGAAAGAACCGCCTGCGGGAGGGACAGACGAGCCCCATCAGCACTGGGGCTCCGCCAGCCCCCCTGCCCCGCACGCCCTGTCCGCGCTGGGAACAGCACTCATCGGCCAGCCGGACCGCAGCAGGTGGAGTGGAAAGGAAACCTGCCTGCGGGCTGGGCGGGAGACCTGGGGTCCAATCCTGCCATGTCACCTACTAGCTGGGTGGCCTCGGTCCCTCTATCAGATGGGAACAGGAATTCTGCCAACCTCACAGGCCGGTATCAAGGAGTCAAACGCAGGCCCTATGGAGGCAGCTCTCACAGCTGCGAGCTCACAGGTTTGCGGGCTTGTGGCTCCATGTCCACCTTCTGTGCCAAGAGCAGGGCACCTGTTTCACTCAGCGCTGCGCCCGCCAAGGCCCGGGTGCTCAGTGTTGTTCAGTGAACGCAAAAGCGAATGGATGACGCGTGAACACATGCAAAGAGCATTGGGCAGTGATCAGCTTCCCGTGGCTGCCACTCCCAAGGTGCCTTTGGGTTTCTTGCAAAATTCCTCTCTGTGGCTGGGCCTCCTCTCCCCTGTGTGCTCCTGGTCAGTGCCCCACAGTCAGGGAGCTGAGGACAACTGTGCATGCTTGACCAGAGCCATGTGGGAGACCTGCTTGGGGACAGATGTCAGGGCCTGGCCCTCACTCAACTCCCACGAAGAGGCAGATCTGCCTGCTGAAGCCACCAAGTCCAAGGGCGGGGCTTTGGAATCGGACAGACCTGGGCTGAACCCCAGTAGCTGCCTGACCGTGGGGAAGCCACTTAACGTTGAGGGGGCCCAGGTCTGCGAAGTGGGGCAATGCTGGCCTCTTGTGACATTTAGGTGCTCTGAGAAGGGCAGGGGTTGGGCAGGGCCTGGCTCGTTCTGAGCACTGGGCGTCGGGGAGAAGGCAGAGGGCACCCAGTGCTGTTGGGACGGTGCTCCCAGGCAGTGGGGAGGGAGACGGAGCTGCCCCAGCAGCCTCCCCGAGCACCCAGGTGAAGAGCTGGGCTTCTCCCACCCAGACTGGACACATTTCCTGACTGTTTGGGGCTAAAAGTGACCGAAAGGACCATGAGGGAACATTTTCTGAGTTGCTTTTCCTCATCCTTACAGAGTGAAATGACAGAAAGTCCATTTCCGAAAGGGGCTCCAAATGACCTCTCTCTCACGGAGCACTTATAAGCTCTCAGCCCAACCAACCCTCAGCCAGGGGCGCCCCTGGGGCGGAGGTCAGTCTGCACCGAGGACATGCTGCCCGGCGCAGAAACAGCAAAAGCAGAGGTGCGTCCCTGAGCCCGGCTGGCGGACAGTTCCCACCTGGGGGCAGTCCTGGCTTCTGCAGAGCAGAGGATGAGGATGTGGCTTTGACTCTTGCTAATGGGGGGACTCCTGGCAGTTTAGGCTAAAAATCAGCACAGGAAATGTACTCTAAACACGGCTCCACCCTCGACTGAGTGGATGGGGCTTGATGGGGCTGCCACTTACTGGTGCCATGGACCTCCTCCCCGGTGAAGCGGATGTTGAAGGCATAGGTGGGGTCGCCGCCACTAGCCAGTTTGACACAAAGCTGAGAGGATGGCACGGAGGCCAGCTGCCTGGCAGCTTGGCAGAAGTAGGAGTTTTCAGAAGCTCTGATCTCCCCTGGAAAGAGAGAGGAACTGAGAACACCCCCAGCCCGTGGCAGTGTTGGGCCCCTCTCCCATCTCTGCTTGCTTCTCAGCCCTCACCCGGCCCCTCTCTGCTCTGGGACATCTTCACTTCCCTCCAGTGGTGCCCTGGTGGAGTCACTCTAATTGTCAGCCCCTCTGGTCCCTCCTTTTGTCGCCTGGGGAGGTCACCGCCCCCCCCCAGGCCCCTCTCTGTGGTGCCAGAAACCCGATGTCAGCAGGTCCCTGGCCAACCAGAATGAAGTCTACCTGTCCCACCCTCCCCTGCAGTGGGTGTGGCCAGGGCGAGATGTAAGGAAAGGGTCCCTCCCCCTTCCTCCTGCTGCCTGGAGGGCAGAGCTCTCTGCGTGCGTGCGAGGGGCCTGCCGGTGGAAGCCACGTGAATGAGGACTGGCCCCCAGCCCTGGACTCCCTTCTCCTGGAGGCTCTTCCATGTGTGCGAGCTCACTTGTTTGTGAATGCAAGCGCTGCTGTTGCACGTTCTGGTCTGTGTAGCTGGTCTTACCTCCCACAATTTCCAGGGGGTCCAGAGTGATCTCGGGCGCCGCGTGGTCAGCGGTCCTCTGCGCGGTGGCATTCAGCACCCGGTTCATGACAGTCACCTTCGTGTCATAGAAGATCAGCCCTGACGGGAGGAATCGGAGAGGCTGGGGTGGGGCTGCTTCTTTCCTTCCCTGTTCCCGAGGCCCCGTGGAGGCCACGCTGTGTCCTCCTGGACGCCCTTCATTCAGGCCCTGGGTGGGGGCCTCAATGGTCTTGATGCAAGACACTTGGTTAGGATCTACCTGAATGTTAACTTACAAACCTGTGGACTCTGTCACGCCCAGGAGACACCATTGGTGGAAAGACAAACCCAAACACATAGTGAACAGAGAGGTTTGCTGTAGCATTTCCTGAAACAGCAAAAATAAAACCACCCCAGTGTCTATCAATAGAGAAAGGCTGTGAATAAGCTGTGAGCGCCGACAGGTGGTCTGTAAGGTGAGGCGGTTCTGTGGATGCCCACAGAGGTCTCCGAGGCAGGTTACCAAACAGGAAATGGAGTTGCAGAACAGAACGCATAATACACATTCGGATTTTAAAAATAAGACAAAAATGGGTCTATTTGTATGTGAAAAATCTGGAAGGACACTCGTCCGTTCATGGCCGTCTCTGGGAAGCAGAGCTTTAACTTGTGTGTTTGCCGAGCACAGAGTAACTGCTCTCGGGTGGACCAGCTGCTCCGGAGGAGAGCTGCATGTCAAGTGTACGGCTGGGTGTGGGGGTGTCATCCTGGGCAGTGGCCTGGATGTGGGCAATGGCCACGTGACATGACATGACAGTCTGTCAGCCGGCCCTGGAGGGCCCAGGCACTGACCTTTGGCCTCCTTCAGCAGGGCCGCGATGCTGTGGGTGTACATGGGCGTCGGGCGCAGCTCCACCAGGGGCAGGAAGAAGGTCTCCAGCGTGGTGTTCAGGGACTGGAGCAGGGCGAAGCGCAGGCGCAGGCTCTCGATGGGCACGTCTGTGGGGCAAGGGGGCCAGTTAGGCTGGGGTCTCAGCAGAGCAAGGCTGAGACTCCATTTGTGAACGAACTCAGGTGGTCCTTGCCCACAGTGGGTTTCATCCCCCAATGTGCCTGAGACAATCAGCGGGAGGCCCTGGGTTGACTGTGTATTGTATTTTTAAACTTGTAATTCTGAAGTAACTGCTAACTTATAGGGAGTTGCAACCACAGTGCAGAGTCCTGTGCGCCTCCCCCATGTGAGCTCTAACCCGGAAGGAGGGCTTCTGGCACACCACCCTTTGTCTGTCCGCACACTGGTCCCCTCTCCATCTGGGAGAGGCCGGTGTTGGACAATTCCGTGCCCACGACTTCCTTCACAGTATCCAGGAGAGAGCGGAGTGTGGCTGTGGGGTGTGCAGGCGCAGCAGCAGCCTGGGGTACACGTGGGGACAGGCACAGAAACAAGCCCGGCCCATCTGCCGACACGTGGCAGCGGCCATTTTCCAGGGCGCATAGAGAACGTCCTTTTCCTGTGCGCATTATGTGTGTGTTCCTGGTACCGTCCTGGGGGCTCCCCAACAGGGCAGGGCAGTGCACGCGGCGCGTGTCCAGAAAGGCATTTCCCCAGGGCCACATACTCAAGAGACAGGCCACTCTGGGGTCGGTGGTGTCTGCGGGGTCCAGATACACCTCGTGGGGGTGGAGCCGCGCGGGCGTGATGGCCAGGTGGCGGCACAGCCGGTTAATGTACTGCACGAGCGCCACGTCCATCTCCAGGGTCCACTTCCGTGAGGCCTTGTGCGCGTGGCGGACATCGATGCAGGCGCACCTAGGGGGCAGAAGGACGCGGTGGGGCGGGGGCTTCTGCCCTCCAGAGCCCATGACACACAGGAGCGAGCCCTTCTAGCTATTACAGACACGTTGCTTTAGAATTAGTTAGCTGTCCAATTTGTTCCCTCCCCTCTTAAAATATAATTTCTCATCCAAAGTGGGTGATTCCCCTTTCAACAAAATCCCCAAACTCATCTGTTTACTGGTTTTTAAAACAAGTCAGAAAACATGTTGCCCCATGAAGCCCAGGCCCAACTGCAATCCCCTCTGCGCCCCAAGGAAGGTACAAAACAGTTTCTCCACTCTGCAAACAGACTCATAGAAAGCATTCTTCTCGCAGCCGTCCCTTCTCCATGCCCAGCACCTCCTGATGGGGTGAGGGAGCTGGAGGGAGAGGGCAAGGAGATTGTTTTGGTTTGCAAACACCTTGTCTGCTTGGGGCTCACTTAGAACTAGAAAGAGGAAAGCAGATGTGTCTGACCATGAAGACTCAAGAGCAGTGACCTTGCTGTGCCTGACAGGGATAGAGGGAATGAAAGACTCAGAGGGAAAAGGTTCTTTGGAATAAGAAACCGTCCCCATTAGGGACTGAAATGTATTTCTTCCCTTCCCTCCCCCACTCATATGCTGAAACCCACTATGACTGCTGTATTTGGAGACAGGGTCTCTAAAGAGGTCATTAAATGAGGTCATAGGATGACCCTAATCTAGTGGGACTGGGGCCCTTACAAGAGGGACAGACCGCAGGGATGCCCTCACACAGAGGACCATTTGTGAGCCAAGGAGAGGCCACAGGAGAAATCAACGCTGCTCCACCCTGATCTTGGACGTCCAGCCTCCAGAAATGGGAGAAAATGAATTTCTGTTGTTTAGAACAGGGCTTGTTTTCAAATGGGTATGGAAACCCACTTTACCATATGAAGAATTAGAAAGTAAATCAATAGGCATTAAAAATGGCAGAGAGAATGGCTTCACAGGAAGTATTTTCTTGGGGAGGCACCCAGGGGCTGAAAACCCTTCTTATAGGGGTTGAGGGACCTCTTACCTCTCAAAGTGGAGATCATAACCACAGGATAAAATCGCCCTCCAGACACTACGGATGTCTTGCTTGGCTCGGTCAACAACAAACTTGTGAAATCCTTCCAAAGTCAGATACTTTTCCTCTGGGACTGATGGAAAGTGTCTGTGTTAGGAACTTGGTGAGAACTGCGCACAGTGGGGCCGCACAACATGCTCTGGTTGCATCCTCTTTCAGGGCCAATCTATCTAGTCCCCTTCTATCGCCTGTCACTCCAGCCATCTCCACCCACTGCTACCTACATGCATCACCTAACCTTTTGGGGTCCCCAAGCCGCAGCCTCATGTCACCTGTCCGGTCACCAAGTAGTGCGGTGCTTTTCCGACAGTCCCTTCTCTCTCTAATCTCAAACACTCCCGACTAGTTTTGTGACAATGAGAATAGCTTTCTCCAACTCTGCCTGGGCCTTTAGGAGGCTAAAATTCTAATGTTCCAGGTAAGAACCTTCTGAAAGAGAATTCCCACGCAGATGTCCAGATTTTACTTTCAGTTACAGTCATCTAGTCTTTGCCTGGATATGATACTAGAAGCCCAGCATGTGAAATCGCATGGCCCCGCCCACCTGCGCTCACTGCCCACCCACCTGCCACCGCTGCTGCTGCTGCTGCTGAGCTCGCAGCCCTAACCCTAACCCTAACCCTAACCCTAACCCTAACCCCACCAGCGCTGGTGCACTCAGCCTCCTGGTGACCAGTCTTCGGTCGTTAAGGCATGACGGGATTACGACCAAGGGGTTTTTATAATAGAGATTTCTGGAGCTGCTATTTTGACTTCCTTAAGTTCATGGTCATCAAAGCAGCATTCTGGGCCAGGTATGTCGCCCCAGTGTCTTTGGAAATGCTGCCCCTGCCTAAACTAAAGCCAAGGGCGCCCAGCTAGTCAGGCAAAAGCAGAGGTTGGTTCCCGGTGGACCGCACATCCCCAGGAGGAAGCCGCTCCCAAGCCTGCATGGGCCCCACGGCGCTCACTCACCTTCTTGCTTTTTGGTGGGTGACTTTTCGGGGTCCTTTTCATCTGGCTTGCTCTTTTCCGGGGACTTGGGCTTCACAGTTGGCTTCTTCTCACTTAAAGCAGATCTGCTGTAGACCAAAACACTGGAATCAGAATGCCTGCGCCACCCCTCCTCCTGAGAGGAACGTGGAGCCTCACCTATGCATTAGCTCACACCCCCAACTACGGCTTAGGGTTCAGACGGGGCTGGGTTTGAGATTAGCTTTGTTCTGATCCAGAATAGATTACTGAGCAAATTATCAGGACAAATGATATTGTCAAATATGAAAAACGTTGAATAAACACTTTTCAGGTGTGGTTCCAGGAAGAAACCAGGAGCACATGTAGCTCCTTACATTTAAATTAGTAAAATAAAATCACAAGTTCAGCTCCTTGGCTGCACCCACACATTTCGGGTGCTCGCACGTGGCCACGTCTGGAATGGCCCAGCCGGGAAACAGCACAGCTCCAGCCCCACAAGAAGTTCTAGCGGACAGAACTGACTTAAAAGCATGATTTATTTATAATGAATAAAAAGACCCCTTATTTTCTGATTATTTAAACAATTCCTCTAAAGACTTCTGCTAGGTAACACTTTGCTATCAGAACTTCAACTACGAGTCATAAGCCCATATCTAAAGAAAATTCTATTAATATGTATGCATATCCACATGGAATAGTATGTAGCCATTTACAAAAAGGAATGAGGCCCGGCTGGTATGGCTCAGTGATTGAGCCAAGAGTTCACCAGTTCAATTCCCGGTCAGGGCACATGCCTGGGTTGCAGGCTCGATCTCCAGAAGGGGGCGTGAGGAGGCAGTCAATTGATGTCTCTCTCTCATCGAAGTTTCTATTTCTCTCTCTCTCTCCCTTCCTTTCTCTAAAATAAATAAAAACCATATTAAAAAGAAAAAATGACAAATTTCTTTTTGTGCAAAATTAGTAAAGGGAAACAGCAAGGACTGGCAGTGAGCACAGCTCCCCGCTTTGGGCGTGTATGCATTTGCTTGTGTGTAGAGAGTTCTGGAAGGCTACAGAGGTAACACTGGCTGTCTCAAGGGCCGGGAGGCTTGAGGATGGATGGAGAGAAGGGTGGCTTTTCATTGCATATACTTGGAAATTTTGTACTATTTTAGCCGTTTAACATGTAAAAAGAGAATAGATATGCATAAACACAAGTTATGTACTTAAATGTTAATTAAAAGCAGTCGCTATGCTTGGTAGTTCAATTTTTTTCAATATGCACGTACTCAGTCCTAGCTAGTTTGGCTCAGTGGATAGAGCATCGGCCTGTGGACTGAAGGGCCCTGGGTCCGATTCTGGGCAGGGGCATGTGCCCGGGTTGCAGGCTTGATCCCTGATGGAGGGCCTGCAGGGGGCAGCCGATCAATGATTCTCTGTCATCATTGATGTTTCTTTCTATCTCTCCCTCTCCCTTCCTCTCTGAAAGCAATAAAAATATATTTTAAAAGAATGCACATATTCATTTTATAGTCTTTGCACAATAACTACACATTATTTGTGTAGTTAACAGAGGTTAGGAGTTTTGAACAAGTCTGTACATCTTAAATGTTTTATTGTTTAGACTGGAGTGCTGTCTAGCCTGCATGGTCCAGATTTGACTATTCCTGTGAATAAAATGAAACGCTCTCTCAGTTGACAAGTCGAGGACTAAAAGGGCCCCAGCAGCAGAGAAGGGCCAGGATGTCTGGCCTCCCAGGAACCTGCCAGGAGGTGGTCCCTGTGTCCCCCTGCGCGGCCCATCTCCTGGGCAACGAGGGCGCCCACCTGACACTGTTGAGCACGGCCTTGTCCTTGGTGGGTGGCTTGGTGATGGGCCGCTTGGTGCTCACCACCTTCACGGGGTGCTGCTCCTTCCCCGCTTTGCTGTACTTGCTCTTGTCGAACTTGGGCTTCGGCACGCCGTATTTCCTCAGGATCTGTGGGGCACCAAAGGGGACGGGGTCCTCAGGCTCCCCCTGAAGCACACCCTAGGCTCGGGACAGGCACATGCACGACGGAGAGGGGCAGCTACCTGGGTGAGCTGGTCCTCCAGCACCTTCTTTGGAGGCCGGACATTGGTGAAGAAGAGGTGGAGGAGGTTGCCTGGTGTCTGGGAGTTGATCTGCTCTTTGCTGAGATAAATGTCAGACACTTTGATGGGCTTGGCCGGGGTCAGGCTCAGCATCTGCTCTGAATGGGCACAGCTCTTAAATATCTCCGTCAGCACCTCTCGGGCCCCGGGCACCAGCTTCTCACCTGTCACAGAATGAGGGAGGGCAAAACAATTCTGCCGTGAGCGTACCAGGTCAGGATGCACCCCACAGCATTTTATTTATTTTTCATAAACAATTTACTTTTAAGAGTGGGAAAGAGACATTCAGTGGTGATGATGAGCCCACCGAAGCCTCATGTCCCCTTTGTGGGAACACACCTCAGCTCCACGCCCAGACTTCCTTGCTGTAAGGTGTGGCCCTGTAACCTGGGACGGTAGCCACTCCTCTGCACTCGTCCCCTCGCCGGCTGCATGCAAATGACAAGCCTCCTGGGTGGCAGACCTCAGCGCTCACCCTGGACTCTTCCATGTGGAAGACATAACTTCCATGGGTTTGACCATTTTTAGTGCAAAGTACAAGCTGTTAACAGTTATTACTTGTTAGAGAACATGTTTTAAAATTGACACACTGAGCAGGGTTTTCTGATATGAGCACAGAGAAAATACTTATTTTTTTGTCCCCAAACAAGTGCATCAAAAGGTTCTCTCCCCTTTCTTGCAGGGACCCGTCTGCATGCCTCCCGTGGCCAAGGCCCCTGAGAGCTGACTGGTTTCTTCCCCCAGCCGTCCTCCTTATCCTTTCTCTCTGGGGGTGGCACAGAGCCACACCCAGGTCGGGCCCAGCTAGGAGAACCAGGGCACGAAGGCATGGCAGGGGTCTGGGCTGAGGGTGGAGGGACAGGTGTGAGGAAGATGTAGTCGAGCCCTAGAGCTGAGTTAGCAGAACCACAACTTAAAGAATATTGAGAAAACGCATGTGGCAAGAACAAGGCAAATGCGTCACCAAAGACTGTGTACCTTATGTGGAAGGTTTGACTCTAACAGAATCGGGAACTAGAACTAAATTCAGATTCAAAATACAAAAAGACTGGGAAAGCACTAATTATGGCAGAAAAAGACCTCAGGCTTCCCACAGATCTGACACTTCCCACGTGGGCAGCTGAAGGGGCGCAATGTCCACCAACAAGGGAACAGGCCCGAGAGCGGGCGGAGAGCAGGACAGCGCCCCAGGCCTCTCAGGCACAAAACTCCCCTACACTCAGCGATATACATTTTAATGCAGTATTTTAAAAATTAAAATTAATACAAGAATCCATGATGAGCAAATATTAACAGTACTGTACTGAGCCATATTAAAGCCTGTTGCAAAAGGAAAAATCAGAAATATTTAAGTCTGCAAATCCTGTAAAATGTTAACATCTTGTTCATTATACATTAAATTTGACTTTTATGAACATTTCATTAAAATGTTATTTATCTAGATTATTAGCTTTTTGGGAGCCCCATTAAATTTTGTGGCCAAAGCCTTACCTAACCCTAGTCCCAATGCTGAGGGAACATTTCAAAATTTCATGACAGGGGAATAAAATCTCAAACAGTAACAACAAAATTCATACACAGGATTACATTTTTGTACACAAAAACCAAAACAAACTCAATAACCCTATTATAAAATTTCTAACAATATTAAAACTTTAGAAAAAAGACCATGATTAAAAGTTGAGAGACTAGTAGTATGAAATACAAACAAGAACACAAAGAACTGTAATGACAAAACGAAAGAAGACAAATCGCTGACGCTTCGGGAGTGCAGCTCGGCCGAGTGGCTGGCTCCTGGCGGGCCTTCTGCTGATTCAGCTCTGGGGCCCCCGGCAGAGGCCGGGTCCTGGGTGCACAACAGGAGTGGGCAGCCAGAGAGCGTCCACATGCCTCAGCCGCCAGAACAACAAAGAGGAGCTTGTGAAAAAGGAGCTGGAACTGTTTCTTCCCCAATAATTAGTTTTACAAGATGAGGCATTCACTGTCCTCAAACCCACGACCAAACCATCACCAGCAATGAAACTGGTACATTCTAGCTCGAGGACAGAACAAAATAAATACACTTGAAGTTGAACAAGGGGGTGCCTGGCTAGATAAAAAGAAACATGACTTGAATGCAAGCCCACATCCAGGTCTGCAGCCGGCTGTGGCGGTGCCACTCCTGGTGTCCTCTGCCTGCCCTCCAGCCCTCCAGCCCTGACAGCACGGAGCGGGCAGGAGTGCTCTCTCTACCTATGAAGACGCACGCAATGAAGCCTCCATTAGTCAAGCGATGAACCTCTTGTCCGTCTCCCAACACCCGAATCATTTCTTAAGTCTGCAAATCCTAGGAGTGCCCCCAGAGTTCCTCTATGAGACGTTAAAAATAGGGGACATTGGGAATGGGGAAGGGGGATAATTTTCATTCAATTTTTCCCGTAAATTTGAAACTGCTCAAAAAAAAGAATATTCATTTAAAAAACCCGTAACCCACCTTTAACTGACTTGTCATTGAAATAATCTTCTAACCCCGGGCTTCCCTGAGTGTCAAACAAACTCTGATTTACTACAGACACAGTGAGAATCTCTTCCGTTGACATTTCCATCAGTTCGTCTTCACCGTCCAAACTTGACAAACCGATCAAATCATTATTGTTAAATAAACTTGCTCGGATTTTCTCGATTTTGGCTCGGGATCTTATCTGTGTGAACAAAGAAAAGGGTCAGGACTGGAGTAGAGAGTGACCGCCTTCAAAAGGAATGACCTTGGCCTCCTACCTGCCCTCCCTTGGACTCTCCTCATCTTCAGTGTTGGGCAAGCAGCCCATCCTCCCCTGCACTGACAGCACTACCTTTACGGAAACACTTCAACTCTGGCCAGGTCTGTGGCTTTACCCAAAGCCCAGGGACTGGAGTCCTTGCCGGCCTCAGAGCAAGTCCTCAGGAAGAAGGCAGCTAGGTTAAAGATGCGACTCTAGGGAGCAGACCAACCGACCACTAGACCCGTGAGGCTCTTTTCAGGAAGGTCGTGAGAACGCTCTTCCAGCACTCCCTCTACACCTGATGAGGGAGGACAGTTTTTGCTCTGAGCCAGGGATGCAGGATGTCACAGGATGCAGGGTTTCTAAACAAGGAGGCCCAAGACACAGGTGACATCCTGAAGTGGAAATGAGACCCGGCACCCTGTGTATCACCTGCAACTCAGCTTCACCTCAGACAAGGCGAGAGCTGTCCTCACTGCTCACTGAGCTCCCTCCTGGGATGGCAACACCAGTGGGGCCTGAGTTGGAGTGCACCTGATAGAGCCCACTGTCAGGCAAGGTCAGCCCCTTGGCCCTCTGCCTCCTCCCACTCGCAATGAGCTGGTTTGCTTTTGACATCAGACTGGACAGCACTCTCAGAGCTGTGACCCCAAACTAAGGCAATCAGCCTAACAAATCCTTGTTTCCAAAGGCTGCCCCAGGGAGCCCCTAAGTCCCTAGGACATAACACTGGGAGCCTTTAAGAGGCTTGAGGGATTGCTCATGATTTTAGTGGTTGCCTAGGCGTGAGAGCGGTTACCTCCACGACCGCGAAGCCTTTGATGGGGCGCGCCGCGAGCGGCTGGTTGTCCAGGGACGTGACTGTGTACATGGAGCCCATGTCTGACGCTGAGGCTGTCTCTGCGTTGTCCAGCGGCTCCCCCAGGCTGCCCAGGCTGCCCAGGCTGCCGGTGCTGCACAGGGAGATGTCCAGGCTCTCCTGGCTGGACACCACCTGGGGCTCCAACAAGCCAGGAGGGATGGGCAGCTCCAGGCCTGCAGGCAACAGATCCACAGACAGGTCGCTGACTGTCTGCGAGATGCCCTGGGAGCTGCAGATGGAGGCCTGACTGGTGGAGGCAGATGCACTGATGCTCATGGCAGGGGTCAGGCTGCTGGACGTGCTGACTTCCAAGCTGTCCGTGCTGGGGAAGCCGAGGGTCTTCTCTGGCTCGGCTTTCCCATCACTGCCCTCGGCCTTGTCTTTCGGCTTCTTGGGGTCTTCGTCCTGCAGGGGAATGTAGATCTCATCTTTAAAGACCCCGCCGTGGGCATTGCAGGCCTTGCGGATGGCACCTCTGACGATGCCCTCGTCCAGGTGGGTAGGGATTCCGGAGATCACCAGCAAGCGGCTGTGGGCAGTTGGGCCTACCAGGGCCTGGCAGGCGTCGGCAATGGCGTCGCTCGTCACGCCCAGCCCCTGTGGGTCCTTCCTGGTGAGGTGCCGGAGGATGATGAGCAAGGTAAGGGCTCTATGGAACCACAGCATGTCCTCGGGCTTGCTGCCCCCGATGCTGAGCAGCGTGGAGTCGGAGTCCACGGAGCGGGACGACTGGCGCTTCCCAGAGGAGGAGGCCTTTTCCCGCTTCATCTTGACTTTCTTCCTCTTGGACAGGAGGCTGGGGCTCTGTGGTGTCTGTCCTGGGGAGGACGAGGAGGAGGAGGACGAGTCACTGAGGTTTGGAGTGGTTGATGAGGTTACTCCGCTGGCCGTGATACTCATGTTGGTAGGCAGGGTCACTTCGGCCACTGCCAGGCAGCCTTCCATGAGTGCATGAAAGTATGTGGAGAACCTGCCCTGGTCGGTGGCCACCGCTGTCCCTGAGCCTCCGCAGGAGCTGCCCGAGACCCAGCTCTGGGTCTCCTCGTCGTACAGCTTGTGCAGCTCGGACTGCAGGGCCATCAGCATGGCCAGACAGGGGTTCAGCTGCAGGGCAATGGAGGAGGACAGGCCGGCCGGGTGCTTCCTCTGCTCCAGCGCGTGCACTGTACGCAGCAGCTCTGCCAGGAGATGGAAAACAAGTTCCTTCACGCAGGCCGCCATGTCCGTGGTCCACAGGAAGTTTCCTGAAGCAAATACAAAGCAATAACAGTTACTCATAGAGCACTCACTACGTGCGAGGCTCTGTTTTAAGCACTTCAATGGGTGCAACCCTCACAGCAACCCTGTGAGACAAGTACTTCTATATCCACCTTCCATCCCATCTCACAGGTGAAGAAACAGAGGCTCAAGAGCTGAGGGACTTGCCCAAGGTCACAGCTACTAACGGGACAGCTGGGCAGGCTGGCTCCAGAGGCTGTGGCCTTAACCCCCTACGGCACGTGATTGCAAGGAGCTGGCTTCTGTGTGATCACATGCCACAAAAATCATTGTTTTCTTTCTCGTAAGGTTATCAAATTGGTGACAAGTCACTAGGACAATGTTTCCTGAACTGTGGGATGCTCAGTACTGGGGGCATACAGTCCAATTTCACCACACAGCACAGAAACACACATGAAAAATCATCCCTTTTCTAGCTGCTTCCAGTCCTCATTTTGTCAACAAGAAAGCCTTCTTGGAGTTGTCTGTTCTGGACAGAGAGTGGGCCACAGACCAAGAGCCTCCCACAGGGAATGATATTTAGCCAGAAGTTCATAACAGTAACCATCTTTTTAAAAAACTGATTTGAGAGAGAGAGAAACAACTATGTAGCGTTGAGCTAGCTGCAGGGCCCAGGGGCTGCCCCTCCGTTCACTGAAGTGCTGAGGCCCACTTTCCTCTTTTGTTTCTCTACTTTCATCATCTGCCTGACCCTGGAAGTCCTCTGAATCTGTAACTTTTTCTTTTCCTCCAACATATTATAAAAAAAATTAAAAAATAGAAAAATCAAGACTTATACAGTGAAAATGTGCATGCCCACCAGAACACTTTGCTGTACTTGCTTTATTACATATCTATCCATCTCTCCCTGTAGAGGTTCATCCATAAACGCATTAGTTCTTGATTATTTCAAAATAAGTTGCAGACATTATGTTTTATCCCTAAACACTTAAGCAGATACGTTAATTAAAGTTGAATATTTATGCAGAAATTTTTTAGGTAAATTCACATATGGTAAATGCACAACTCTAAAGTTTACCGTTCCATTAGTTTCCCAAAAATGCAACCCCTTTTTAACCTTCTAGGAGTTATGAAGTCATAATGTTTGATTTTGCAACATCACTCACTTCCATGCCATTAACTTTACAACAGCTTTCACCTCCAAAGTTATAATAATGGCATATATTTGTTTTTAAAAAAATGTTTTTATTGATTTGAGAGAGAGAGGAAGGGAGAGGGATGCAGAGATTAGAAACATCGATGAGAGAGAATCATTAACTGGCTGCCTCCTGCACATCCCTCATTGGGGATCAGGCCCACAACCTGGGCATGTGCCCTGATCAGGAATCAAACCAGTGACCTCTTGGTTCATGGGTCGACACTCAATCATTGAGCCACACCGGCAGGGCTATATTTATGTTTTAAAGTAAAGGATGATAAAATTAATCTTCCTTGCATGATTAGTTGCCACCCCTCAAAACAATGGAAATCCCCTGCAGATCACAGATTTGGAAGCCTAGGCTACCTCTTACACTCTGTTCACTTCAATGGCAGTAACCTGACAGGAGGCTGTCCCTGCTGGGCTACCTATGGTCACTTCCCCACCCATCTCACAAGCTCCTTCCTCGGGCCAACAGAACCCCCCACCCGACCCTGAGGGAGAGTGAGCCTCACCCAGCAGCCCCACCACTTGCAGGAGGACGGATGTCGGCACAGTGTCAGGCTCATCTTCCGATTTCCCCTCGCCGTCCTCTGACTTCCAGGACAGCAGCTGCTCTGCGAAGGCCATGGCCAGTGGGAATTCCAGGGGCAGGGAATGTAACACCAGCACAGCTCCGGGAGGTGGAGACACTCCTAAAACAAGGGCCCCAGAGGACAGCTTGTGATTGGCAGGACCTGATCAAAATAAGCCTGAGAAAAAGGCCTCCCTGTCTGTGGAAAAACAGGGCCAGGAAGCCTGGCCACTCATCTGCTGAAGGCAGGAGGAGCCAGGGGACATCCCTCCAAGGAGTCCACTTATCTGTGTGACAACAGGACAAATGGCAGCAATGGGAAGAGGGAAGGATAACGTTCCCCAGTCAGGAAGATAACCCAGCACGGGAACAGTAAGTCAGATTTTAAAAGATGCTTCATCGGAACGGTCCCAGGTTGGTACAGAAAGAATCAGCCCTTTGGTGTAGCTGCAATCCTGTAAGAGCAGTAAGTTTATACTAGGTGTAGAGAGAGCGTTACCAGGACCATGGGCTTTGATATCTTCTGTCACTGCCATGGCCTGGATGGGACCAAAGCTGCCTACAGTGAGAGGAAAAGGCTGAGGCCTGATGCCCTCACGTGCACGGCACCCACCCCCACGCCCACTGTCAGACGTAAGCAGGGAATCGGGTCCTGGCCAAGTCAGGAAGACCGTGTTGACGGGCCTGCACTTTGGGGTGATGTTTACATGGGAAGGTTTACTTCGGCAAAATAGGCAAGACAGAGATCTTCTGTGTTTAATTAAAAAGTTGTAATAACAGCTAGTGTAGGCAAAATACTATGAGAAAACAGACTCTAATAAAGAGACTATGAAGTTACTTAGCAATGACCAAATCACTTGAGAAACATCCTTTCATTTCATTCCCTGCAGACGGAATAGCTCCAGGACTGGGGCTGCAGAGAAGCTAAGGTTCATTTTTGGGGACTGAAAGTTCAAAAATAACTTATAACTGTCTCTAGCAAGCCAGACAGTGTCAGTCTTTTCTTGTCAAACACACCAAGAAAGTGCCATGGAACTCTAAGCCTAGGTTATCCTTGCCTTAGGCACAGTCAGCAGGCTGTGGTACATAATGCACATGGTCAGCGACAGCTTCAAGATTTACAGAGATGGAGGGCTCCCTGGAGGCTTAACAAAAGATACCAGGGAGACGAGACCAACCAGGCCTTCCAGTCTGGTCACCGGGCTGTTACCACTTAGATGGGGAACGAGGCTCACGGAGGCCCATGCCCCAGGGAGCCACATTACACCCGAGAGATGCTGCTTTTAATGAGCACTCGATGGAAGGCAGCTGGGATTATTACAGGCCGACACGAGACTGCTCTGTTGGGTCATTCTAAATCGCAGACGTCCCAGCACACGCTGAGAAAGGAAAGTGAATCCCCACTTAGTCTGAGCAGCGTCTGCCAGGCCTTCCCCAGGCAGGAAAGGGAGCTTTTAATTTCCTGCCTCAACAATGCAGTGCCCCAAGCAGTTCTGTTCTTTACCGAAAAGAAACTGGGACAGAGCAAGGTACGAGTACAAAACCTTTTCCATGGTCAAAGAGAAGGAAAGCAGAGAAAACTTCCGGCTGTCCTTATTACCACGAGCTAACGCACTTACCCAGCTTGATGTGGACCTTGTCTGTGGACAGGATCACAGAAGGGTACTGGTTGGTGGTGGGTGGAGGAGTGAGCCCGGTGTTGGCCGGAGATGCATCCCGTGGGTAACAGACGGCCTCGATGAGGTTTAGCTGCCCATTTCGCTTGACCTTGTGGCCGAGCCCATACACCAGTACACGTGCCCACGGCGCCTTGTACAGAGAGGAGCTGAGGAGGAGGGATGGGAGTGAGGGGAGCCCCCATGCACACCAGGGAGTCAGCAGGTGCTTTGTCATGAAGGAGGAAAGTGAGAACTGGGCACTCGTAAGTCATTCCCACCACATTTCAGAGGTCATTCTTTATAAAGACTAATTTCTAAAACATGCAGGAACTGTAAGTTATTTCCAAATATAGTTAAGCAATAAAGAAAATTTTTGAGTTTTTCGTCTGTCAATTTCCCCCGAATCCATTTTACTTTTCTCTCCCCATCACCATCTGGAGAAAACTTACTCTTTGCGGAATCCAGACTGACTTTCTTTGCAAGATACCACGACAAACGAGGCTCCAGGGAAATTAACATCCATGCTGACTTTGGACTCAGAGATGGGAAATTCTTCGGAGGGGAACTGTTCTGGTGCTGTCTGCAGAGGGACATTTAACAAGGAAAGGCACAAGGACATTTAACAAGGAAAGGAGAGCTCTTCATCTTCCCAGCTCCCAGGCAAAGGGCAGGGCCACCCCGCTCACTGTCTCAGGTTCAGGAGGACAGGAAAGCCCTTCGGAGGAAGGACACTACAGACAGGACAAGGCATCAGAGTGAGGTGATCAATGTGGGGGTTGGGCGATGGGTGGAGGTGGGTTTGGAGAAGAAAGAGTGTCATTTCTAGGAAATCCACAAGACATCCAATAAAAATTGGGGCCCAGTTCAGGGATCTTAGAGCTTTGACTTTTACCTGCAGGAAAGAGCAGATCTGTTTCGTCAGCTCCAAAAGGCTCTCTTCGCCCTGGTGCAGGGTCCGTGTGATGGCCACGTGGAGCCACTCTCTCACTGTCTGGGAGCTGCCCTGGTAGAAGAGGTCTGTGGCCGAGCAGTTCTGGGAGTGGACGCAGTGCTGCAGAGACTGGGCCAGGAGGATTGAGCTGGAGCTGATGGTGCCATCTGGGGACAGGAAGGAACCACAGTTTGCCAGAACCACAACAGCCAATGGTGGTGAGATTTTAAGTAACTGTGACCAGACTGTCCAGTAGCCGAGCTGAGTTAGCTTGGGCAGGATGTCTGGGATAACAGACATAAAGATGATCCCGGGCATGGAGGTGGGGGGGGCGGTCCAGGATCAGTGCTCTTTAAATTTTGTTTTCTTTTAAGCAGCAAAACTATTTCCTAAAATGAAATCTGAAGTTGAGGCCCAAACACAAGTGGAGCAGCTTGGGTTCGGGGCTTCCCAGAGCCTGTCTGACCTGCTGGGCTGCCCTGGCCCACCCCGAGCTACACTGAGGAACTGCCAGAGTGGCTCAGAATGGAGTCTGTAAAGCAAGTGTGAGTTCATCATGGAAAAAAACACTTCCACAAACACTCTGGAGCTTCCCAGGCATGTTTTGAAGCTCTAGGTTACCAGGGTGGGGCAGTGGACCCCAGGCACTAAAGGAGCTGGAAGAGATGCAGCCCAGACTGGCTGGGGCACCACAACAGTGAGATGCCCTCTAGACTTAGAGTGCTACCTGTCCCCTCACCTCTTGCTCTCACACTAGTGGCTCCGAGGTCAAGGGCAGCAGGCTGAAGGATGAAGCACCCAAGGAAGACTGGACTAAGCAGATTCATCACTTAGCATGTACCAGAGCAGCCAACACACAGCATCAGCTCTCACCCCAAGCGCCCAAGGTCAGCAGATACACACAGGCTGGCTCATTAAAACATAAGCTGCCTGAAGTCACAATGAATCAGTAGGTCTGCTTTGGAGAAGTTTGATCACAGGAACATATTCCTGTCTTTACAAAGCCAGACAGAAAGTCTGTGGCAACAGTATAGTGACCAGACTTCATAAACATTATTTAATTGTCCTTGATCCACAATTAGTCTGGGAAGCTCTATGAATGCTTAACAGATCAATGACTAAAGTGAGTGATATACTTACTTCATATTTTTCAAAGAGTGAGAAAGCACTGCCAAGACCATTTTGGCTTAGTGCGGTTATCTCTACTGGTCTGAAGGTACTGTGCTCAAATCGCTCCCCCACCATGGACAATGAGTACACACTCTCAGGACTATTCCTCCCCATGCTGACTGCAGCAGTGCCAGCAGCAAAGCCAAGCTTTACCTGGGAGTGGAGGAGCGAGGAGCTGATTGGATAGCAGCTGCAGGTGCTCCAGGGTAATGTCTCGGATGGCAGGGATGTGGAAGAGGCGGGTAAACAAGTGAGGCAGCTTGGGGGCGAAGATATTGAGCAGGGCCATGCGGCAGTACAGCCTGGCCAGCGCAGCCTCACACCGCAGCAGCTCTCTGCAGGGCAAAAGGCAGGGAGATCACTAGGCGCCTCCGCTCCAGCCCCGCGCTGGACTGAGCCACAGGCCTCCCAGGGAAAAGACCACAACTCAGGTTTCTCTTCTGGCCCATGGTCTGTCCTCCAAGTTAGTCACTCGTGTTTAGGCAAAAAAGGTACATTTAGTTATGTTTGCTTTTTCCCAACTCAAAAATCACTGTGGAAAAAATAATGAAAACTTATGTCCACACAAAAACTTATACATGTACGTTCACAGCAGTGTTTTTCATAGTAGACAAAAAGTGGATCAACCCAAATGTCCATCAACCAAGTAAGGGTAAATCTGTACAATGGCATACTATTCAGCCATAAAAAGGAATGAAGTACTGATGATACATGTCACAACATGGATAAACCCTGAAAACATAATGCTGAGTGACGAAGCCAGACACAAGGGCCGCATATTGCATGATATCATTTTTACAGATTGTGCAGAATTAAGCAAACCCATGGAAATAGATTGGTGTTTGAGCTAGGGCTGTGGTCAGCAAACTGCGGCTCGCGAGCCACATGCGGCTCTTAGGCCCCTTGAGTGTGGCTCTTCCACAAAATACCACGGCCTGGGCGAGTCTATTTTGAAGAAGTGGCGTTAGAAGAAGATTAAGTTTAAAAAATTTGGCTCTCAAAAGAAATTTCAATTGTTCTACTGTTGATATTTGGCTCTGTTGACTAATGAGTTTGCCGACCACTGAGCTAGGGTATGGAAGAGTGCAAACTGACTATAATGGGTATAGGGTTTCTTCTTGGGGTGATACAAATGTTCTAGAATTGACTGGTGATGGTTGCAAAGTTTGTGAATATACTAAAAACCATTGACTTGTCTACTTTAAATGAGTGAACTGTATAGTATGTAAATTATATCTCAATAAAGCTATTAAAAATTTCGCTGTGGGAATTTTTAATGTGATGGATTTATAAATAGGCATGCACCTTAAATAATGGCTCATTAGTAACTAAGCAGGTCCCATCTCTTGGTAAAAAATCTAATCTAGCTAATACCAGCACAGGGAAGACTCACTGCATTTTAGTAGCCAATCACCATAATGAAACATTCTCCTGGTATCAAGCACTTTAAAAAGGAAAGTTAGAAGCAGCCCTGATGTTTCTATCAAGTTTAGGTTTAAGCCCTACTTGGTTTGGCTCAGTGGAGAGAGCATCGGCCTGTGGACTGAAGGGTCCCGGGTTCGATTCCGGTCAAGGGCACATGCCTGGGTTGTGGGCTTGATCCCCAGTAGGGGACATGCAGGAGGCAGCCGATCAATGATTCTCTCCCATTATTGATGTTTCTGTCTCTCTCTCCCTCTCCTTTCCTCTGAAATCAATAAAAATAAAAAAATTTTTTTTTAAAAAGTTTAGGTTTAATACCCACTCGGAGCCACCAGGGGTCATTTGAAATTGTCTAGGACAGTGGTCGGCAAACCGCGGCTCTTTGCCCCTTGAGTGTTCTAATGCCACTACTTCAAAATAGACTCGCCCAGGCCGAAAACCGACTTCTGCGCATGGGCCACGAAGTTTCAATTGCATTGTACGTGCACGCCCTCACGTGGTATTTTGTGGAAGAGCCACACTCAAAGGGCCAAAGAGCCGCATGTGGCTCGCAAGCCGCGGTTTGCCGACCACTGTGCTAGGACCACCTCTCAACCCCTCCACCTCACAGCAGAGCACCTGTGGCACAGGCCAGGTGATACTACATCCCCTTACCTGTCCCCTTACCTCTTGCTTTCAACTTTTCTTCCCAACTCCTGCGACTGTGCTATTATCTTTACTGGTTGCCTTCTCCCTAACTCCTCGCTTTGAAGGAAAACCCTTGTTGTCAACAATGAATGGCACATGTGGTAAAACGCAGTACGTGGATTTCGGTGACTAGAGAGAGGGCTCAATTTACCTATGAATCTGAAGGTTGGTGTTGTCCAGTGTGACCAGCCCATTGGTGGCAGTCCTTCGGTAGCCTGCGGGGGGCCTTTCCAACATGTCAATAGGATACCAGTATCGAACCAGCACACCTTCACTTCGCAGGTATGTTTCTACCTGCACCAATTCATTTACCTACAACAGTAAAAGGAAATGTCTATTTGTTTTTCTACACTAACTTTACCCCTTAGTTTTAAAACACATATAAAACCAAAGTCTTAAAGCAGTAAATGCTAGCTGCATGTCACTGAGTCTAAAAGTTCAAAGACATTTGGTTAGTATTGCATTAACAGTGTGTTTCGTTTTTTATACCAGTTAGCAAATTGTTATTGGTAAAATAAGAGTTTCAATGTAATTATGAGTCAGAAATTTAAAAAGAATAGTGCTATATTTCAGTAACAGTTCAACGCATATTGTTGCCAGGTAAATTTTCTGTTCATTGCTTTGATGTCTGATAACTCTATTTCATTACTAGGAAAATTAAAAGTAAACTCATGTATATGCATTCTGGATTCAAATACCAAGATAATTTTTTTTTTTTTTTTTTTTTTTTTTTTGCTTTGGGGCCATTATTAAAACAGAAGAAATAAAACTGTTTGAGAAATACCAATTATTACTTTAACAAAAATTCTGATTTTTATTTTCATACATTTCCATTGCTGAAAATATTGTTAGTTATATGCTTTCTGATAACTGGAGTCAGAAGTTTGTACCCAAAAGCAGTAGGAGATTAATAGTACTACTGCTAGAATTTCTACTTGAAAGTTCACCTTAGTAAACCACCAACCAGTAAAAAGGAGTCGGTTGAAGATGTGAAACTTTCCATTTCAAATCATTAATGGTACCTAACATTATCTATCTCTACCTAGATGGATACTAAAGCTTACTTAAGTGGTGACAGACACTTTCTCAGGACTCTTGGGTTTAAACTATACATTATTTCATCGGTTTTTCTTGAATGGGAAACATCTTAAATGCAAGCACGTGCACGCCACCTCAGGATGGCAGAGTCATAGCTTTCAAACAGGACCTCGTTTTCAAAAGAAAGCTTCAAGTTTGCCTCCCTCACTCTCTTCTGTTCCTTCTCCCCTCCCCCAAATCCTTGCTAAGCCGCAGGAGAGGGCCCGTCAAAATGGACAAGAAAACGACAATCTAATTTAATACACTTAGTTTATATGCGGGAAATTGAGGCTGAGACAACCAGTGAGATGATGTGATCAAAATCACAAAACTGGTTGTTGTTTTTATCTCTAGCCCTGAAAGCTGGAGCCTAGCCTCGATAGCCCAGCCAAGAACTAAGAGCCCAATCTAGTCCCTACGGCCTCACATACTTCCAAAGAGCAGAGACTAGTCCCTAAGACTCCAACCTAGACCCCATAGCCAAAGCCAGTCTGGAAGGTGTAGCCTAGCCCAGAAGAGTAAGTTCAGACCCCAACAGCCAAACTCAGTCCCGAAGGGCAGAACCTCACCCCTAAGAGCCCGGCCAAGCCCTGAAGAGCCTCATCTAGTCCCTAAGCAACACCCCCCCTCCAGCAGGCCCCAGGAACCAGCCTCAGTGTGTCCCAGTGACTTCCACAGGCACCGCCCCCTGGAGAGTCAGCAGCCCTTTCAACCTCAGGCTCCCAGGCCGAGTGTGCTCACTTAGGGTCCTCTCCTCTAAGGCAGTCTTGTGGGGACCGGGGCTTCCTCATGGCCGGGTCCATTTGATTTTAACGGACCTAGCCCGGGATGGCCCAGCCAAGGCCTAAGAGCCCAATCTAGTCCCAAAGGGCTGACACTAGTTCGAAGAGCGGAGACTAGCCCCTAAAACCTCAACCTAGACCCCAGTAGCCCAAGCCAGTCCCGAAGGGCAGACATCAAACTGTTTCTTTGTTCTGTGTCTGTAACAATCATGACTATGACAGATCAGCCATTCATCAAGGACAATGGGGGAATTTCTCTTTGAACTTGGGTAGACAGCATGTAGGGAGAGCCTGAACATGGCTGATGGAAAATAATGGCAAAGGCAGGTCTGAAGGAGCCGACGTGCTGAGAGGAGAGAGTTTATAACCCCTCCTCCCTGATTCGTGCTCATCTCAGCAAGGTCATCTGACATGACAGCAGTTAATTTGGTTTCTTCACCCCTAACTTGAAGAGGAATCCATCCCTTTTTAAGGTACATGGAGTCTGAGCATGAAAGTCTCAGTGTCTAGAAAAGGCTGTGTACTCACCGAATCCACATCTAAGACTACTCCATGAAGCCCAAAGGTTTTCAGCATCCCTCGGATGGCAAATTTTGGCAGAGCAGTTCCAACAGCACTGCTGGCTACATTATTGCTGTCCGGAGAGCGGGTTACTACCGTGAGACCTGAAGAGGGTAGAGAGAGAAGTTTTTTTCAGGAGCAAATATCATCATCACCTTGGGAGCCTCTATGTTAGGGTCTAAAATATCTCTACAGCATTGAGCAGTACCCTTGGTTTAGTTGTAGCCAAAAAGGGAACACAGCTTGGTCTGGAAGATAATACAACAAAGTGTTGTAAGAATTCTCACAATTCAACAAGACAAAAAAGCCAATTAAAAATGGGCAAAGGTTATGAATAAAAGTTTCTCCAAAGAGAAATGAAAAGGTATTCAACATCATTAGTCATTAGGGAAATGCAAGTCAAAGCCACTTTACACCCACTGGGATGGCTATAATAAAAAATCCAGACAATATTAAGTGTTGGCAAGGATGTGGAGAAATTAGAACCTTCATACATTGTTGGTGGAAATGTAAAATGGTGCAATCATTTTGGAAAATAATCTGACATTTCCTCAAAAAGTTAAGCATAGCCCTGGCTGTTTTGCTCAGTGGATAGAGCGTTGGCCTGTGGACTGAAGGGTCCCAGGTTCGATTCCGGCCAAGGGCACATGCCTGGGTTGCGGGCTCGTCCCTAGTAGGGGGCATGCAGGAAGCAGCCAATCAGTGATTCTCTCTCATCATTGATGTTTCTATCTCTCTCTCTCTTTCCTTTCCTCTCTGAAATCAATAAAGAAATTATGGGCAAAGTTAAACATAAAACTACCATATGACCCAGCAATTCCACTCCTACATATAGAAATAAAAATACATATTCACAAATTTGTATACAAATGTTCATAGCCAAAATGTAGAAACAACCCAAATGCCCATCATCTGATGAATAAACAAAATAAGGTATTATCCATACAATGAAATATTATTTTGTCATAAAAAGGAATGAAGTACCAACATGTGCTACAACATGGATGAAACTTGAAACATTATGTTGTATGAGAGGCCAGACTCAAAAGATCACATGTTGTATGATTCCATTTACAGTATATGAACTTTCCAGAACAGGCAAATCTACAGAGACAGAAAGTAGATTAATAGTTGCCAGAGGCTAAGGGAGAGAGGAATGGGGAGGAGTAAGGGTACAGAATTCCTTTTTGGGAGATGAAAATGTTCTTGAATTAGAGGTAATGGTTTGATGATTGTTCAACTTTGTGAATACACTAAGAACTGCTAGATTGTATGCTTTAAAAAGGTAAACTTTATGTTATATGAATTAGGTCTAAATTAGAAGAAAAAGAAAAGTAAATATATATTCCTGCCCCTGCCTATGATGTTCGAATAGTTTTGTGAAGGTCTAATGAGTGGTTTTAAATTCTCTTTTTTGTGCTTTTTCATATTTTCATTTCCTCAAAATGTGTCATAGATTTTTAATCAAAAGTTTATACTCATTCTATGAAAATTCTAAAAAGCACAATACAACCACATATTCCTGGTTTATTAGCTCAGCTGCCAGGACTAAGCCTGAGAACCCTCTACCCCCCACCCCCCCACTCCTCTCTCTGTACCACTGCCCTGTCTCACCTGCTCATGTTAGTGAGCCCTGAGCATGTGCAAGAGGCCACCAGAGGCCAGACAGGTGTCTACTTGTGCCCCACCAGGAACTTAGGGCCTTACATGGGAGATCCAGGAAGAAGTCATGTCACTCAGAGTAAGGAGAGTCACCCTAGGAGAGCCAGCAGCTGCTTGGCTCACGCTCATGCTTGGGAAAACTCAACTTCTCATTTCATAGGATGTTTCATAGGTGAAGTAAGGGAGAAAGCAAAACCTTTTCGAACTTTATCAATTGTGAATTTGTTCGCTTCATCTTTAATGTCTTCAATGGTAGGAAGGTAAAGGTCTCTTGGGATGCCACCATTCTCCTCGTAGAGGAATTCAACCGTCTGTCGGGCAATGTCCACCATGCCTAAAAAATAGAACAGCACTGATAACTCCCCAAAGAGCACATGATCTTCAGGCCAACCGTGACACTGACTTATTTCTAGAATGAAACAATAAGAGAATCTTTCAAACACTACTGGTGGTGCCCTAGCCGGTTTGGCTCAGTGGATAGAGCAAGGGCCTGCGGATTTGATTCCAGTCAAGGACAAATGCCGGGGTTGCAGCTTGATCCCCAGTGGGGGGCATGCAGTAGGCAGCTGATCAATGATTCTCTCGTCATTGATGTTTTATCTCTCTCTCCCTTCCTCTCTGAAATCAATAAAAATATATTAAAACAGTCCTAGGCAGTTTGGCTCAGTGGATAGAGCGTCAGCCTGCGGACTGAAGGGTCCCAGTTTCGACTCCGGTCAAGGGCACCTGCCTGGGTTGCAGGCTCGATCCCAAGTAGGGGGTGTGCAGGAGGTAGCCAATCAATGATTCCCTCTCATCATTGATGTTTCTATCTCTATCTCCCTCTCCCTTCCTCCATGAAACCAATAATATATTAAATATATATATATATATATATATATATATATATATATATATATATATATATATAAAAACAAAACCACTGTTGGTGGGAATACGTTGCCTTTTGGGGAAGGTAATTATGAAGAGTCTACCAAATTGAAAGTACTTAATGCCTTACTTCCAGGAATCTCGCTAATAACTCCCACAGAAACACACACACTAGTGTGCAAAGAACACTCTGTGCAGCATTGCTTATAAAGAAACAATGGAAATAACAAAAATATTCATGAACACAGCATGATTAAAAATGATAGGTCATTATGCAGTCATTTCACTTTAGTTAAGTCAAAAGAACAAACTAGGACAAATGGAGAGTAAGAAGAAAGTAAGGGTAACGCTTTTCCCCCTCATTTTTGTATGAATTTAATTAAAAAAATACATTTTTATTGATTTAAGAGAGGAAGGGAGAGGGAGAGAGAGATACATCAATGAATAGACCGAATCACTGACTGGCTACCTCCTGTACACCCCACATGGAGGATTGAGCCTGCAACCCAGGTATGTGCCCTGACTGGGAATCAAACAATGACCTCCTGGTTCATAGGTCAATGCTCAACCACTGAACCATGCCAGTTGGGCGTGAGTTTGATTTTTACTACAATAAACACATGTTGCTTAGTGAAGAGAGACAGAGAGCTACATAACTTCTATCCAGTACTGGAATCTGCTCTGTCTTCCTTCCCTGGGGAGAACATATCATTATGTTTAATAGCACAGCCACTATCCTATACAATAAAAACCTAATATGCTAAGTGTCCGGTCGTTCGGTTGGCTGTTCAAACAATCAAAGCGTAATATGCTAATGATATGCTAAGGCCACTCAACTGCTTGCTATGACGTGCACTGACCACCAGGGGGCAGATAGTTGACCGGTTGACCAGTCGCTATGATGTGCACTGACCACTAGGGGAGAGATGCTCCAACTGGTAGGTTAGCTTGCTGCTGGGGTCTGGCCGACTGGGACTGAGTGAGACAGGCCAGACATGCCCTGGAGCCCTTCCATGGTCCCTCCCCAGCTGGCCAACCTCCCAAACCCTCTCCAGCCCTGATCGTACACCAGTGGGGTCCCTCGGCCTGGCTTGCATCCTCTAGCAATCCGGGGCCCCTCAGGGGATGCTGGAGAGCCAGTTTCAGCCGATCCCACAGGCCAGGCCTAGGGACCCCACTGGTGCATGAATTGGTGCACTGGGTCTCTAGTTAATTAATAAACCAAGTAAATAAATGACCAGAGCCCTGAAGACAATCACACTGTAGGGAGGACAGGGGTGGGGACAAGGGTATCCCTTTGCTGTAGCCGCCTTAGCTCCCATACCGCTCAAGAGGTTGTGGGTGAAAGAGTGGGTGCTGACAGCATCTGCTTTTAAATAAGCCTTATTGCCATCACATGTATCTACCATTCCTTTACTTACTGGCCTTGCTGTAATGAAAAGGAGCAGCATTTTCTGAGCATACTTTAAAAGGGGGCTGAAATTAGAGAAGGATGCTTAGAGAAAGATGTATCAGACAGAATAAACAAGAAATGGGCCTAATATTAGAAAATTATGGAAAAATAACTTTTGTCACATTTTACAAAGGAATAGAAGGTAGGAGAAAAAAGACTCTGCTGTCTACTAAACAGGAGTCCGGGGACTGGGGAGAAGGCCAAATGAAACCAGAACAATAAAGAGATGATTTCATTAACCTCCCATGGGTTCACCCTCTCAGGGGTGGTCTTTTGGGCACCAGAAGCCATCTCCCTATCCTTCCCATCCTCCTTCGGCTTTTTGCCACTGCTACATTGAAGGCTGTTGTATTTGGCAGGTAAATGTTTTAAGTTTAAATTAATATAGTTCAGCTGGTTGGCCATGGTCATACAGATGAATCCCAAGAGAATGCTTGAGCAAGATGTATAAGGGCCCAGAGGCACTTCGGGTGAGTCACAAGGCCAGGGGTCACTGGTCTGGCTCTGGTCCAGCAGCTGCCCTTGGATAATCACATTTTCTGCTGTGCTGTCTATACTTGCCCTCCTCTGAACTGGGAGCAGAGCAGGAGAAGGCACACTCGGCTACAGACATTCAGGATGGTCCAGGAACAAATGGTAAAAATAAAATAAAAAAGATCCTGTACATACTGATTGAGCTGCCCATGGAACCTATGCTGTGGCTTCCTGGTCTGTCCTTATGACACTGCAGTTTGTTGTTTCATTACTTGTTTCTACAAGGATGTAAGCTCTGAGAGAAGGGACCATCTAGATCTTGTTCACAGAGGATTCTTTATTCCCTAGCACAGGGCCCAGCACTGGGAGGCACATGCAAGCATGGACAGATATGTGAATGAATCAATGACAATAAAAATGCAACTGAAACAAAGCCCTCCTCACTGGGAAAACCGATGACCGGCGCTGCTGCTTCAAGGCTGCCAGGCGGGAACTTGGCATTACCTTTATTAAGTGAAAGTCCTCTGAAAGCAAGGTAAGATCTGTTCTGTGGTTGATATAACACAGACACGGTGTTTCGTTCAGATGTTGAGAATGAACGAGGAATAATAAATTATCTTTTTATCTGTAGGACCTACTATATCAGATTATGTTGTTCCTTTGCTTACCCTCAATGGCTTCCCATTTGACACAGAGTAAAATCCGCAGTCCTGGCCAAGGCTGACACTGCGCCCTGCTCATTCATTTCCTGCTGCTCCTCCCTCACCTTGTCCTCTTTGGCTCCTTGGGCTCGGCCTTATTGCTGTTCCCTCCCATGCTCACTCCCACCCGAGGATCTTTCTAATGGTGCTCTCTCTGCCCAAAACTCTTAATACAGAAGAAAAGAGAAGAATATAACGAATCTGTCCTGGAATTTAGGTCAGCAGCTGAAGTAGGGCTCTAATAAGAGCAGGAAGCTTTCACACTTTGTCACAAGATGCATGAATATTCTCACAGGTTAAGTCTAAACAAGATCATTCCACTGTCATGGTCTAAGCTTTGGGGTAGAAACATGGAGAAACACACACACACTCTTTCTCTCTGATAAGTCCTGGCACCAATGAAAAAGGAATTACTCATCTATCACTGGAAATCAGGGACTCAGCATAGAAGTTCCTAAGAAAAATAAAGGCCTTTTGGTGGCTTTTCTTTTTATTTGGTCCTAATCTCAGGACAAAAGAGGAGAAAGGTTGCTAACACAGGGACAATAACTAACTTTTTATACCATCTCTGCTGCAATGACGACAGAAAACCAAACCAATGTTCCACAGGAAGACAGCGATGCCTAATGGGAAAAGGCATTTCTGCATCTCAAAAAGCATGTGTTCCACAAAATGAGGAAAAGCACTTAAGATTCAGTAATGATCCATTGTCTGGGGCCACACCCTGTACCATTCTTTGCTGGATAAGTCGTAGCCAGGGGAGAAAAAAATCTTACCGTCGTAAATCACTGTGACATTTAGAACTCTATTAACGGAATACTTACTATGTGCTAGGCACTGTTTTTAGAAACTTTATCTGTACTAACTCACTTCTTTCTCATATACATGTGAGGTGGTTATCATTATTGACTCCATTTTAAAGGTAAGGAAAGTTCAAAAAGGTTAAGTAACCTTCCCAAGGTCACACATCTGGTAAATAGCACAGCTGTGACTTCAGAGCCCAAGCTATTACCCACCAGGACACGCAGCTTCCTGGTATAACCAGGCCACTTCACTTCAGTAGCCCATAAATTGGAAAACACTGAGTGAAAATGACAAGGAGAGAAAACGCTGGCACGGAAGTCAGGGCCACAGAGCTCAGCAAAGGTACAGCTAGAAGACACTGCGAGGTCCGGCCCACATTTAGATGAACCCTCTTTCCCGATTTACATTCTGAGTGTCACCGAAACACATCTCTTCTAATCAAGAAGTGGCCTCCATAGGAGAACGTAAGGCACTGACCTAGTTGTAGAGCACCCTTGATCTGGTCCAGGCCCGACTTCCGCTCTGCTTCATTGCGGAAGCGTCTTCGGATAGTAGGGAACACCTTGGTCTCCCACGCTTTCACCAGCAGGGCATAGTGGTCCTCCTGGAGGAAGGCAAACTCATGATCAGAGAGAATGCTTCATGCAGTCATCAGTCCTGCTCTAACTTACAACTCTCACCCCCTCACAGGCCAGTAATGGAAACACACTGTGTGGACCACAACTCACTATACCTCAGATGCCAGAGGAGGCAACAGCTAGACTTCCTTCTCTCTAAAGCCAACTTTACTGCTGGATTACTATCAAATACTTCATTTCTCTAACACCTCTAGATCAGTATTGGGCAAAAGAGCCCAACAGGTATTGCTATTGTGTAGTTTAGAAAAACAAACACTGCAAAGGCACTGTTGAAACCCAATGATATCATTCAAAGCGTAACAATTCCAGTCTTGTACGCTCAGATCAAAACCATTCCTCATGGCCTGTCCTGGGCACCAGCGAGCTAAGTGGATGCTGCAGGTCTCTTACCTGTGGGATGTCGTCATCGTCATCGTCATCACTTTCATCATCTGCAATGGGAGGTGGGTGGGGGTCTGGGCCAGAGGTGATGAAATTCTCATAGCTGAGCTCTACTTTGTAATGACAGGATGTGTCACTGTCATATTCTGTAACAAAGCACAACGGCAGTGAGTTCCAGGCAAGAGCAGGCTGGAAAAATCATGCACTTCTCACCATGAACAACTTGGATTCTCTTCATGTATGTGATAGAAAGACTCCTAGTATTTGTAGGGATTTCCAAGTGCAGAGCCAAGAAATCACTAATTATTTATAATTACTCTGAGTCCTGCGATAGGTTTAATGGGTATAATTCAACACAGGGAAGAATCGGAAAAGTTCTTCACCATAAAAATTAAAAAGATACTTAAGACAGTTTGCAAACCAGTATCCTAAGGGCCTAATATGACTTGCAGACATCTTTAGTTCAGAAAGCTCAGTTTTATTCAGTTTGATTATGAAAATTTTCAAATAATAGAAAGCTTCCACAATCAGCTTTTTATTCTTTGATGACCTCAGTTTTAAAACAGTTCAAAGAAATGATTAACATTTTTAAATGAGAAGATTTCATAAAAAATTCTGGGGTTTTTATCTCATAAAAAATGGACAACTTTGCAGGCTTGCACTTTCACGTGGCCACATTCCACGTGGCACTGAGTGGTGGCAAGTGTCCTATATTGGGGGGGGGGGTTCACTTTCAAGTCTGCCTTGCTTCCTCCTTATCCCCATTTCCTTTCATTGGGCCAGTTACCCCATTCCCACCGGTACCAGAACGAGCCCAAGTTAAATTGACTAACAGCATTTGCATTCCCAGAATGCAGTGGGGCCCTGGGAGGAGGTGGCTTACGCTGCTGAGGGGTGGCCACAGCGGCAATCCTGCACGGTGGCCCATGAGTGCCTGGGTCTGATGCAACACTGGTGCCAGCATCGTTGTCACTGTCAGATGCCATGGCAAAGGGCAGGGCCTCGAAGTTAGCACTGATCTCCTCTGCCAGGTCAGTGCACAGGTCAGCAGCGTTGCGGTGGGCCTGCCCTTCGGCATAGGCGAATGGGCGGGAGCCAAAGTTAGCTCGAGTCTTGGTGTTCTGGAAAGGACAGCAAATAAAGGACTTGAAAGGACTTAGGCTTATTTATTTATTTTTAACATCCTGAGGTGTTAATGTCAAACCATAAGCATGGCCCCAGCTATGGGACAGCAAGTGAAACTAGGCCAAGGGGCTGGTATAACTGTGTACCTGGCACTAGAGCTCTGCAGAAGCCAGCCCTGCCTACCCTCACCTTGCACTCTCATGCTCTTTGCTACACACAGTGACCTTTCCTTTTCTTTTTAAAAAATATATTTTATTGATTTTTTACTGAGAGGAAGGGAGAGGGATAGAGTTAGAAACATAGATGAGAAACATCGATCAGCTGCCTCTTGCACACCCCCCACTGGGGATGTGCCCGCAACCAAGGTACATGCCCTTGACTGGAGTCGAGCCTGGGACCCTTCAGTCCGCAGGCTGACGCTCTATCCACTGAGCCAAACCGGTCAGGGCCACAGTGACCTTTCTTGTTTCTAATATGTTCCCTTCTACTTGATGTCACTGCATATGCTGTTCCCTTCACCTGGAACATACTTTCTTCCAATTTTTCCCAGTAAGGCATTTGTGGAATATATATACTTCCTCAGGGTAATGGAGACACGATCAGGTTTGCTTGGCATTGCTTTCATAAAGTCTACAATGTGCAAGTGCACTGTGATGATCAGTCCATGTGGCAGCTTGCCTGGTGGCCATGGGTGCCCAGATTAGACATTCTTTCTGGACGTGTCTGTGAGGGAGTTTCCAGGTGAGATTACCATTTGAATCTGTGGACTCGGTGAAGTAGATTTCCCCCTCCAATGTGGTTGAGCATCATCCAAATTACTAGCAGAATTTGTTTTCCATCCCAACAAGATACCTACCTTTTTCTGAATGTGAACCACAGGCCACATGCCACCAGAGACGTCCTCGAGATACGGCGAGAGGCGCTGCCCACAGTAAGTGAAGTACACCCGGCCCTTGGCTGGCTGCCCTGGAGGAGGCGGAGTCCCCTCTGTTCTCTCCCAGCCAATTCCTGCCACATCGCCTGTGGCAGAGAACAGGAAGGAAACAACATGTTTTCCCCACTTACTATTAAATAAACTTCCGAATTGCAACCAGTGTGACAAGGCCACATATCACTGACTATCTTTGTTTTATTTATTTATGCATTGGTTACATGTGAAAAATACATGAAGTAACTGATTGTATTTAAAGAAACAAAGTTACTGTAGAAATAAACAATTGTAAAAAGAAAATGTTTAGGAGAAGAAAAACACCTAGTGTCTGAGTTAAGTTAGCTACTACAATTATACATTAAATTTAGCCTTTTCCTGGCAGCCAAGACAAAAATGGAAAACAGTGGGTGTGATTTTTAAATGGAGGAATATAAGTTTTTTTCTTTTTATATGTGGAAGATTACTTATGGCATAAAGGTAAAAAGGTAATTTCTTAATAAAGTTATAGAAGACTTAAGAGATGATCTTAAAATAATTTATTATTTTATTTTATAATAAATCTTTATTGTTCATATTATTACAGGTGTTCCTCTCCCCCACCCCATAGCTCCCCTCCACCTGATTCCCCACCCCACCCCATGCCCTTACCCCCCGCCACTGTCTTCATCCATAGGTGTAAGATTTTTGTCCAATCTCTTCCCGCACCCCTCAGGCCCCCTAGGATCTTAAAATAATTTAAAACTCAACCCACAATGTAACCTAAAGGTACTCCATTGAAGCGCCCCTTACTTATATGTATTTAAGGCATTTTTGCAGGATGCTTAGATAATAGAAGCCCTGTTGTTTTCTCATGAGGTTCCTGGGTACCGGGATAGAACTTAGAGGCCCAAGAAGAGCATGTCCACTACATCCGCACTCCCACTTCCAGAAACTGCTAGCACAGGAGCTTTCTAACTAACCTATTGTTGCAAACTCTCCAATAAGTGCTTGAAGTTTTGTGATTCTATTTTTTATCACAGAGCCTCATATGTTTTAGATACACTAGGACTGGCTTCCCAGTAGTCAGGGAATAGTCAGTTTAATCAGAGATGATGCTAAGATGTCCTGTCTGAAAATACGTAGCCAACATGTTTGGCTTCTTCTAATGTGAGAAGAATGCCTATATTTTGCTACTGCTGGAGCAGGTAGGACTGATCCCAATTCATTACTACACAGATTATTACTTGCATGGAGGCCAAAAAAAAGGAGGGGGGGAAAGATTGGTTTTTAATTGAATTGACTATGTGACTGAAACATCTGGGCAGAATATTTGTTAAAACTGGACCAGATATTCAGGCTACCAAGAGCAAAGTCTACATTTCCAGTATAATATATTTCACAAATGCCTCATGGCTGGTAGTGGAGTTCTCCTTTAAAAAAAAAATAAAAAAAAAAAAAAAAATATATATATATATATATATATATATATATATATATATATACACACACACATACATATATATATATAATAAAAGCCTAAGAAACCATTACAGCGGAATGACCAGAAAGACTGGTTGCTATGACCACCATGGGGCAGAGGCTCAATGCAGGAGCTGCCCCTGGTGGTCAGTGTGCTCCACCAGCCAACCTTCCACAGCTGACCAACCTCCTGTGGCCCCGGCCCCTGCCAGGCAGCCAACCTCCTGCAGCCCCTCCCCCCACATCCGGCCAACCTCCCAGGCCCATCCCCCAGGCTGGCTGGCCTCAATTGGCCCCGGACTGGGCGAGACTCCCCAATCAGCCCCAATAGCCGGCCAGGCTGAGGGACCCCACCCATGCACAAATTCATGCACCAGCCTCTAATCCTATCTAATAAAGAGGGGATATGCTAATTGACCCTCATGCCATCACAAAGATGGCGGTGCCCACAGCCAAGGAGGGAATATGCTAATTGCTGCCCCGCCCTCAAAGATGGTGGCACCCACAGCCACAAGATGGCAGTGCCCAGTCCCCTCAGCCCCACCGGGGTGGCAGGTGCACAGCAAGGCCTGGCCCGCCTCCAATTCATGCACTGGAGGGGGGGACCCTCAGCCCGGCCTGCCCTCTCTCACAGTCCAGGAGCCCTCAGGGTCGGGAGGCAACCTGGCGATCAGGGGAAGGTGATGCTCCATCACACTCTGCTGCTGCCACTGCCAGCAGCGCAAGCCTCGGCCGGCCCTTGTTACCTGAGCCTCGGGCAGCCCTGGGCAGCCACCATCCAAGGCTTGCCTGCATCTCGGGCCGGCCCTGGGTGGCTGGGGGGGCTAAGGGGACTGGGGGACTCTGGAGGCAGGTGTGCGGAGCAGCCGGGCCCACCCTCAAGCAGGCCCAGCCTTGCCATGTGCCTGCCACCCCGGCGGGGCTGAGGGGACTTGGTGCCGCCATCTTGTGTCTGTGGACACTGCCATCTTTGAGGGTGGGGCAGTCAATTAGCATATTCCCTCCTTATTGGCTGTGGGCGCTGCCATCTTTGTGATGGCATGAGGGTCAATTAGCATATTACCTCTTTATTAGATAGGGTGTGTGTGTGTGTGTATTATTGATTTCAGAGAGGAAGGGAGAGGGAGAGAGAGATAGAAATATCAATGATGACAGAGAATCACTGGCTCCCTCCTGCACATCCCACACTGGGGATTGAGCCTGCAACCCAGCCATGTGTCCTGACTAGGAATTGAACTGTGACCTCCTGATTCATAGGTCGATGCTCAACCACTAAGCTATGCTGACTGGGCAAGTTCTCTTTTTCTGAAGCTATTGATCTGCTCATCAATAACAAGCTGATGAAAGACCAAACTTCAGAGAGAAGCGAAATCTCAGAATTTTCTCATGATGGAGGAACAAAAGTAAATGTGACTCCTAAGTTACCAAATGGAGGCTCTAGATGATAATGACCTTATAAAATGATAGGGTTGGTGTACACTAGAGAACAATGATGACAAGTATTTCCTTTTCACTAAAGGACAAACTGACTGTTTCCAGTTGTTAAGTTTATTTCATTTCAGACCTACAGAGGGTGGGGGAAAAAGCTCCTGCTGCACTCACCGGGAGAGAGAGTCACATCTAAGCGAACGCTCTTCCACTGCAATAAACTGGAGCCATTGTAGTGCACAGCCCGGCCATTGCTGAGGAAAAACAAGGGGAGTCAAAGACAAGGCTAACTCGCCAACACAGAGGCGGGGAAGTAGCACACAGGTGGAGGGGGTTCAGCGGCATGAGAGTAATTAGTAGAGAAATCCTAGGAGCCATTCTCTTTCCCTAAACATGAACATATTTCCACCAGTATTTTATACATTTTGGGGGTTAGAGATTAAAATGATATTCCTTTAGTATTAAAGCACCCATTCCACTACTTTTTTTTTTAAAGTAACAGCAATAGTAGCCACTTACTTGTGGAAAAGACAAGTGCCCACTGGATTAGTCCAAGCCCCATCTCGTTTCTCTGCTTCTGTAGCAAAGCCAAAGGAAACTATGGGTCCAGTGTCGTCATCAGTATCTCCATAGGAAACAATTTCTATTTCCCAGTAAAAAGATGGGGCCTGAAGAAACACCAGAAGTGGGCAGACAATCAGAGAGCTGAACTTGCTTTTTCTCTCAAATTTGAAAGAAAGAGGCAAAAGCCAGTATGTCATATGATTTCTCACCTGAACTGGCAGTGGTGAGGTGGCGTAGATAAAGGTGCCCCGGGGCAGACCGCCCCCAGCGCTGGGGTCAGCCAGGAAGGTGACGGATGTAAGGTGCGATGAGAACATGCAGGCTCGAACAGGTGGGAACACTCTTGAGGCGCTCCAAGTTATCTCTTTGGGCTGCATTGGGGAAAAACTCTCATTTAATAGAATTGCAAATACAAATCCTTTCACTCTCTCAAAGAAGAAAAATAATATTCATTAAATAACATATTTTTTTTAACCAAAGGAAACTTTTCTTTAAGAAAAGGCAGTCTCCTTCCCTAAGCCCAGTCCTGCTCTCTCAAAATAATCACTCTTAACTCTTTTAACTGTTAATTCTGATCTTACCTCTATATTTCTCCTATGCTTATGACACTATTTTTAATATCCCATTAAGACATCATTTATCCTCTATTATGACAGAGAGGTTTCAATTCCCACGGACCTACTTCTCCTGACACACATGTACATACACAGGTCCTCACCCCTCATCCTCCCAGTGCAGTCATAGGACAAATTCTGGTTCAATCAGTAATCAGAATTTATATCACTAGGACTTAATATTCAGCTCAAATAAAAAAACACGAGTTCTATGGTTATACTCCCTTTCTTCTTGGTTAGATTAATTGCCTCATTTTTTCACTTTCATAGTTTTTAATAAATCTAATCACAGAATTCCAACCTTCTCTATCAGATGAAAGCATATTTTTAAAAACCCCTCCATTTCACTTTTATCCTAAAGAACGAACTAAAAGATTCATGTGAAGATGAGCTCGAAGGACATACAGATCACTATCAGAGCAAAAACTGAAACAATGTGGATTTGCAACAAGAAGAGCTTGAGTGAGTAAACTGAGGCACAAGTATATGCTGGACTACTCAGTTTTTATTGGTTGATGTGGAAAGGTACTCATCTATGGAAAGGGAAAAGCTAGACACAAAACTGAATGGACTGCAGAAGCCCATTTTTGTTAAACAGAAATTATAGACAACTGGAGATGATGAAGTTTCAGGTGACATTACTTTTTATATATTTTTTAAACTTTTGATTTTGAAATAATTTCACACCCATAATACTACTATAATTTTTATGTACTCTTACTAAGATGCATTGATTTTTTTGAAATATAATTCATATAACATATAATTTACCCCTTTAAAGTGTACGATTCAATGTTATTTTAGGATATTCACAGAGTTGTGCAACCATCGCTATGACTTAATTTTAGAAAATTTTTGTCCCCCTTAAAAGAAACCTTTGCCCATTTGTAGTCACTCCCCATCCGACCCTCCCCCTAGCCCCTGACAACCATCAATCTGCTTTCTGTGTCTATGACTTTGCTTATTCTGGGCATTTCACATGGAATCATACAACATGTGGTCTTTTGTGACCGGCTATCTTTGCCTAGCATAATGTCAAGGTTTACCCATATTATAGCATGTATTACTGCAGCATTACTATTTAAGGCTGCATAATATTCCACTATATGGATACATCACATTTTATGCATTCATTCATTAGTTGATGGACATTTAGGTTGTTTCCACCTTTTGGGCTATTATGAATAGTGCTGCTAGAAAGTCACAGATATAGCAATTGTTAATATTTTGCAACTTCTGCTTTTCAATCTTTCTCTTATTCTCTCTCTACATAGTCTTATTTTTATGAGATCGGCTACAGATCTAACATTTTTGAAAAAGTGTTCTTTTTCTGTTGTTGATGACATGAAAATGTACAAGTTAATGAACTCTGCTCCTCTACTGTAATTTCTCCATATTCAGAATGACAAAACAATATGCTTTGACATTCAAAGATGATAGTATGTCCCTGCAGAATATATGCCTCCAAATGGCTTTCAAAGGCTCATTCTAAATTCTATTGAAGTGCTAGTTGGCATTGTTCAATGTCCGGTGCTGCAGTCAGGCAGGAGGTGTGGTGCTGCAGAGGGCTCACCTGTCTCCGGTCGGCCTGCAGTGGTGGCGGTGGGGGCCTAGCACAGTCCCGGTAGAGCATCCTCAGCCGTTCACACTGCACCTCCACAACTGCCAGTCGCTCTCCTGGAGGGAATACATCGAAGAAGTGAAAACAAGTCTTATAACCCCCCAAAAGCACTCCACCTTTTTTTTTTTTTAATATATTTTGATTTTTTACAGAGAGGAAGGGCGAGGAATAGAGAGTTAGAAACATCGATGAGAGAGAAACATTGATCAGCTGCCTCCTGCACACTCCCTACTGGGGATATGCCCGCAACCAAGGTACATGCCCTTGACCAGAATTGAACCTGGGACCCTTCAGTCCGCAGGCCTCTGCTCTATCCACTGAGCCAAACCGGCCAGGGCAGCACTCCACCTTTTTTGGAGAAGGGTCAAAGCAAAATAATGCTTGCAGAGATGATTCAAATCCTAACAAAAGAGCAAATACCTTGAGACATTTTTGCCTAGTACACATAGCTCAGCAGCAGAGCAATGTGGGATAATGAGGAATGACTGCGTAATGGGTACAAGGTTTTTTTGGGGAGGAAGTATGGAAATGTTCTGGAATTAGACAGTGATAATGGTGGCACACCTCTGTGAATATATTAAAACCCAATGAACTGGACACTATTAAATGATAAAATGTATGGTATGTGAATTATAACTCAATTTTTAAAAATGATGTCTTAGGAGGAATAAAATGTAGTCCAATAAAAGTAAAACAGAATTGTTTAGGATAATAGCAAGAAAGATTTATTGACTTGTACCACAGCTACAGACACCAACACAATAGAAGATGGAATTAGATATGGATTAGAAAGTGGAAGGAAAGTTGAGGCCAAGACACAAGGGTCAAAGTGGAGGCAGGAGTGAGGCCAGGCCACGAGGTGTGTGCTCACTGTCCTTTATCTACACCTGGAAGGCACAAGTCCAGATCTGTTTCCCACTAGACAAGTCAAAGAAGGAAACTATGTAGTTATAGGATTCATGGAGTCCATTACATAAATGTAAACTAATTAGTCATAAAGAGCCCAGCTATTTTTGATAAGCACTTTTTGATAAGCTGCCAGGCCTGGGTCTCAGGGAAGGATTGCCCACACAGAAGCCTGACAGCACAGGAGAGGCAGGTTGAGAAGGTGGGTCAGGGGAATTCAGAGCACTGTTCCTTCAAGTGAGGCCTGAGTCCACCCACAACTTACAATTGTGACTTTTGGTTAGAGCTTGGACAGCATTTTAACATGCTTCCCAGGGTTCCTATGAACGTTCAAAGTTTGAGAAAAACCTTTGGCTCAGGGAATGTGTGTATTTAGGAAGAAGAGGAAGCAGCTGAACCTGAGAGAGTCTGGCTTCTGTAAGAGTACAAATTAAACCTGACCATTTTTTTTCATTTCTATAAGCCTTTTTTTTTCCCAGTTTTAAAATTTGTTCCCTATGCTATTTCAACCAAGGGATCAAGTTAACTTCTCAGGAATATTGCTTCATGGGAAAAAGTTCTGAGGTGCTACCTTCCTAGATCAGATGGAATTAGATACTCTTTCCTCGGATCAAAGAAGCTATACAATTTTGATATGACTTAGTTAATATAATGGCAAATCTGCTGCTTAATTCATCCCAGAGGAAGTAAAATAATAGAAGGAATTCATTTAAATTTTTTTTTCATTTTAGAGACTCAATATATTACTGCCTATAAATATTATAACATTTTCATATATGAAATAAAAAAATATCAACACATTCTATATAATCCTATATAATAAAGAGCTAATATGCTAATTAGACTGGATGGCGAATGACCTTTCAGAACAACCTTCCAGAACGACCAGTGGGCGGGGGCCGTGGGGCTGCGAGGCAGCCGGGGCTGCGAGGGCTGAGCCCCTTGCATGAATTTCGTGCATTGGGCCTCTAGTTAAAAATCAAAATCAAAGAATTTTCTCTTCTACCCATCACCTTGAATCCTCTTTATTAAACATCATTTCTTCTAAGCACAGTCTATGAATCCTTGTAGGATGTGAGAATCCCTTGTTGTGTTGCAAAGTAACCCAGATTCTGAGGGTGGGAAGAGTTGTTTTTTACAGGTAAATGACTGAGAAGTCAGCAACTTAATATTTTACGACATAGGGTGCTATTTTAGAATATAAATCGATAAGCTAATAGTCTTCTCTTTTGTAGTAATTAATCAGTACTTCTCATATGTTTCTTTCCAACCCTCTGTTACCACAGAGTTATTTTCCACTAGGAAAAAAGGGTTAGGTGGTTATTAGTAAAACCATTTGAGATCACTGTTCTAAATTATTATACTTTCTAGCCTGTGCATTAAGTACCAAAATTAATTTCACAGAATGAGACCTCTTTATTTCATAAAATATATAAAAGAGGATACACAAAGAGCCCTATAGAAAAGCAAGTGATTAATTCAGTAAGTTATATGCTTTCTAAAATCATTTTAAAATGTCCTATAAATGTTATATGCTTTCTAAAATCATTTATAAATGTCCTATAAACCGAGAATGTTAAAAAGGAGAGGCAGGGAACTAAAGACCTAAAATTTAGTATAACACAAAATTATGGGCAAAAATTAGTCACAAGTAATTTCACCCAAGAAGTCTAGCAAACTCCTTTCTTCTATCCTATTTCTCTATTCTCAGGGTCTCTCTGAGTTTTAACAACAGTCCCTGCCTCCACAGCACTATGCTTATTAGAGAAAGGAGATTTGAGAAGTAAAACAGATACAGAACGAAGACTAATTAAAAAGCAGAAACAAACTAGTAAAAGTCAAATGTGAAAAAGGACAAAAACAAGATTAGACAATTACTGAAAAAGCAAATGAAATGAGGAATAGTAAATGATATGAATAAAAATGGCTAAAAAAGCATAAACTAAAACTATAAAAAGAATTATTAAGGAAGTTAAAGATTAATTTCTTCCTTATAGTTCATGAGAATGCTAGCACTAGAACACTGAGGAATGAATGCCAATCTAATTGTGAACAATTTCATACAGGATCCAGTTATATCCTTGGGGACAAGCATAAACTTTCACTTAAAAACACCCAGGCCAACTACCAATTTACAGGAAATTTGAGGACAAAGGGACATATTAAATGACACCACAAGGATACAATCGGCAAAATCCAGACTGTGGAAAACCTTTCAACAAATAAATTGCAAGGGGGAAAAAAGATACTAAGGGGAATCAATATTTTAAAAGAAATTTAAAAGACATAGCAATAAATTACAGTATATGAACTTTGCTTGAATCCTGATTCAAATAAACATATGTAAAAACAAGTATGACTTTTTGAGAGGATTAAAAAGTTGAACACTGACTAGATATTTAATAATATTAAAAGATTACTGTTAAATTTTTAGATGTGATCATGGTATCGTGCTTATTTTTTTAAGAGTTCTTATTATTTTAGAGATACATACTAAAATATTTATGGAAAAAATAATACCTAAGAATTTGCTTTAAAACAATCAGGAGGGTACAGCATAGATGAAACAGGGATGGCTACAGGTGATAATTATTGAAACGAGGTGATGAGAACATGAGGGTTCATTATATTAACCTTCCTATTTTTGTATCTATTTAAACTTTTTCATAAACACACACACACACACACACACACACACACACACACACACACAAAGATGGATGTTAGTGCAAACTCCTGATTTTGAATTCAAATGTAGCCAATCACAATAGTCATAAAGTATGTGCAGCCCAAAGGACCATTCATAAATAGTTCCAATAGGAAAATAAAGGCAATGAATTCATATGAATGGAGAAAAAAACACTGTGACATGGCCCTAAAGATAAACTGAAAAATGCTGATTTCCTATTTGGTATACACTGAAAGCTTTTTATTTCCATTTCTAGATCTGGGATGAAAGTGAATTGTGATAAGTATTGTCTGTAGAATTCAACTGTTTGACGGCTGTGTGTATGAAAACTTGTTTAATTTCCATTATCAAGTAATGTGCTGACAAGACTCAATAAGATAAATACTTTCCATAACAGGTACTCACCAGCACTGCATTCCTGGGCTACTAGGTTAAGAACTTCAACAGCTGCTGGGCACTGTTGTATGAATTCTTCACAAAATAAGCTGTCTTCTAAAAGCTGGGCCATGACCAGGCATGCTCTTAATGTTAAAAGATTTACAATATTTCAAAGTCATCAATGTTCATTCTCTAAAAAGTCAACTGTGAAAAACATTTCAATCAATTTTGTCCCCTAATTTACAAGGTTCAAACTCCCCCTTCCTCTTGCATTTTTTCTGAGCTGGATTGGTTTGGAAATACATAAGTAATTTATCTTTTCCCACATGGTAACTGCTGACACTGCACGGACAATCAGAAAAGGAAAAGATGGTTTTCACCTCCATTAAATGGAGACACAAAGTGCCAGGTGAGAAATTAGAGCTGTCTCCAAAAAGCATTCCCTAAACTGCACTGCATGGGCACCCTTAGTGTTCTGGGAACAAGAGGAATCCAAACGCTTGGAATATCTGTATTTTTCTGATTCTCACCTGAATCAAAGTACATATGAAAGCTTTCTGAGAAGTCTCATTACCAAAAGCGAAACTTGTTTCTGTTGCTTAATGGTAAATAGATGTATTTGCAGGAAAAGACTGCTTTTCTTTCCAACACCAACTCTTGAACACATTCCCTCGCTTTCTCATTATCAGTCTGGACAATGATGAACTAGATATGAACTAAGGTAGACTTGTACCATTTAAAAAAGGCAAAGTGACAGGAATTCCTGTCAGAGAACAAAGTTCTTTTACCAAAGCAAATCAGTGAAGCCTTCATTCCACATATCACATTTTGATTATTTTTTATTTTTTCAAGGGAACGGCTAAACTTTATTTCAAAGTGCAGAGATGGGACCCGCCAAGCCTGGAGTGCAGGAGCTCACCGAGGACCTTGCCTCTGCAGCCTACACCACCTTGGCATGTTAGGGGATCTTTGGAGGGTGCTCACCTTGTTCTTATTTCAGCCAGGAGCCGAACAACTGCCATCACAGGAGCTGACCCATCTCCTGTTGCAGGAAGTGAGGTATGAATAGAGAGACTTCCCTCCTGAGGAAGCAACATGGACTGGACTGCCTGTACTACCTTCTCAGTAATGGACAGTTTATGAAGAGGCAATGCCTGATGGTGGTGGTGGGGGGGGCATGGCAAAAAGTTAAATTCAAGTAGTTAGTTTATAAGAAATGAGGGTGTTATTATCTGGAGTTAATTCTCAAAATATCAGTTAAAAAAATAAAATCACCATACAGAAAATTACAAACTAGACCAAAACAATAAAAAATATAACACAATGAAATATTTCTAATCAAAGAATTGAATTTTGGCATCAAGTTAACAAATTGCACACAAATGTGACTATTAAATAATTATCCCCAATATATAAATACACATCGCGAGTAAAACTCAAGATAATCAAGTATTTGCAATTCTGTACTGTGCACATTATTCATTATAGTACGGTTACCATTTGCAGTGATATTTTATAATGCATTTAAAAATCACCTTACCTCTGATCTTGGAACACAAAGTCTAGACAATGGAATAGTCAGTGTGTCTGATGCTTGCGAAGTCTTTCTACAGTCTATGGGTGGGAATCTGACTGTAGCTATACCTTCCTGTTCATTGATAGAAGCCACTACTCCGATGCTTCCTGATATTCCTCTTCCTAAAACCTAGAGACACAGATGGATCAGCACCACCTACCAGCTCCGATAGTGGAAGTAACTCTACATGTGACAAGTGGGAAGAGTAAATTCACAGCTGTCATTAGGGCATTAAAGTAACAGTTGATTATAATGCTGATATCATATAATATTAGCAGTTTATTATCATACTAAGTCCTGAACATGAGTTAAAATAATAGGCCCTAAAATCTTATGTCAAGGTGGTCACAGTATGATTTAATCTCAATTAAATCTCAAAATTTCAATTGTAAAATACTGCCAATACTAAAGACACCACAGGACATAAGTATTACAGTATCACAGTTAACAACATACAATAATGTTCTAATATTCAGTGTGCAACACAGTGTGAATTAGAATGCATTTCTCAGATTCCTTATTTAGCTTGAAGGACCAAGGATTTTATCCAACAGGTGGACAACATTTGTCTGTATAGATGGTCAATTAATCAATGGATGCTTATAGGCAGAGCAAAACAATGACATGGGGAAACAGTGGCTAGTTACCTGAACCTCGGACCCTATCTTGATTGTCTCTTTGAAGCCTCCAAGTGCACATAGTGCGGCGACGGCCTGGCGGGCGATTCTCTGAAGTTTGGCGAGTTTTCTACCACTACTGCTTCCATTTTCCAGAATGCTTTCTGCATATTTCCCCAACTGTGGAATGTACATCAGTGCACGAGACAGAACCTAAATATGAGAAGCAGTCCATGTAGGAGGAGCTGGAGCTTCGGTCTTTTTGATACTAAGGGTGATGAAGTGTCTACAACAGTGACTGGGTTTCATGTACTGAAGTAACTGTGGGTATGGGAGGCATGAAATAACTATTAGGTAAGACCCCTGACATTCCTGCCATCTTTGCCTTAGGTAGGTGGACAGAACTGAAAATACACAACCTCAAAATATGGCAGAAACAAACATTGTATTAATTAATAAAACTCCTAAAATAAAGCAAAAATTTATCTGAAGGAAAACCGTCAGAGCATACTGCCTACATCTCACACCCAACTACCTTTAGGACATGGTACATAGCGTCACTTGAAGAATGACTATGGGAAAGGGGAAGTGATCACAGAGCTCTAGCTACATTGGTAATGATGCGTTACTGACAGCGTACTCAGGGAGTGTAAATCACACAGAGGCCACCGTAAGACTTAGCAAGTACCTTCACAAATGCAATAAACAAGACTGCACGATTTCCTAATGTCGGCACCACTCAAACACAAGCAAGAAGGAGAATCAAGGGGTGCCATTCTTTCCCTGAGAATTCTGTCCTGTCTTCTCCAAGATTAGAACTGGTGAACAGAATTGAAACTACTAAATCAAAACAAATTTGAGGGGGAAAACAGGGAACAAGTATAATTGGCCAATATGGGAAATCTTGCTTTTCTAAAAATGTCCCTTGCTAGGAATAAATAAAAAAGAACCCTTGTTTCCTTCCTCGGTTCAGCAGCAACACCGCACTAACCTTTTCTGCTGTTGTGGTCCATATCTGAGCGGCATTTGATTCAGGGGCCATTAGCAAGCTGTGCAGCAGGGCGATCACTTCCGCAGCCATGCTGTTTGCCACATGCCCACTGATGAAGGGTCGGACGGGGTCGGTCCTGCAAGTGCCAACAGGGAACACTGTCAGTGCCCAGTGCCATGGTTAAGAATGTCAAGAAGTGGCTTTTAGTGTTGGCGTCAGAATTCACTGACTGAGAAGAAGAAAGTTATCATTAGGAAGAAATCTTTTTTGTAACTAAGACTCAATGAACCTCCAATTTTGATTGTGCACTGCTCACAAGCATGGAACACCTGGCAAATGCATTCACCCACTCCTCTCCCAGAAAGAAGCTTATGTGTACAGCAGGGATGGTGGGAAGGATTGTTTAGAAGAAGTAAAGGCAGCAAGGCCAGAGTTCACTAACACTCAAAACTGTAGCTGGTGTTTGTGGTTGTGGCCTTTCTCAGAACAACAAGCCTCTGAAAAAAATAAATGTGCCCTGGCTGGTAAGGCTCAGTTGGTCGAGCATCATCCTGTGCACCGAAAGGTCACCGGTTCAATTCCCGGTCAGGGCACATACCCAAGTTTTGGGTTCAACTCCAGGTTAGGGTGAGTATGGGAGGCAGCCGATAGATGTTTCTCTCTCTCCCCTCCTCTCTCTAAAATAAGTAAAAACACATTAAAATAACAACAACAGCCGAAGCCAGTTTGGCTCAGTGGATAGAGCGTCGGCCTGCGGACTCAAGGGTCCCGGGTTCGATTCCGGTCAAGGGCATGTAACTTGGTTGCGGGCACATCCCCAGTAGGGGTTGTGCAAGAGGCAGCTGATCAATGTTACTCTCTCATCGATGTTTCTAACTCTCTATCCCTCTCTCTTCCTCTCTGTAAAAAATCAATAAAATATATTAAAAAAAACAAAACAACAACAACAAGCCTCTGGTTATAGGTGTCCTCTCAGCCAGGAGTGCCTCCCTGTTTGTCCATCACAACCTCAGGTGGGTATTTTAAGCCCCCAGTCCCCATTTCCAGCAGGTCAATGGGTGATATAAAATTAAAACCCTAAAAACAAACCCACCACAAAGTAAATGTGAAAAGTGAGTGGACAGGCTCGACCCTATGAAAGGACTTACCTCGCAAGCTCTGAGTTCCTCTCTCGGCAAATGGAGGTCTGGGCAGTTTTCTTTTTGTCACCTGTGGACAGTCCACTCACAGTCTCTGGGTTGACCGACTCCACAGGTGGCCCAACACTGACGATGAGGCCTGACTGTGCCCATTTGGTTGCTTTTCGGAGAGCAGCTGCGGCCTCTTCTGTGACCACCTCGCAGCAGCCACCCTGCAGGGCATGGAAGACGCTCTTGAGATCCATGTCACTCCTCTCATTACTAAACTCTGTGAAATCTGTGTGCCCAACTACCAAACCAACCCAGACTCGTTTTCAAAACTTTACATATTAACATATTATTTAGAGGAAGGGAAATTCCCCAAAACATCCTGTGTCCTCACCTAGAGAGAGAAAACTATTAGTCTTCTAGATGTTTTCCATGCACATTCTCACTTACATTATCATGGATCACTCTACATGCAGTTTTACCATTTATTTCTATCAGTTATCAAAATATCATGAATATATACCTATCCTATCTAATAAAAGAGTAATATGCAGATTGACCATCACTCCAACACATAAGATGGCTGCCCCCATGTGGATACAAGATGGCCACCATAAGATGGCCAGCAGGGGAGGGCAGTTGGGAGGGACCAGGCCTGCAGGGAAGGGCAGTTAGGGGGGACCAGGCCTGCAGGGGAGGGCAGTTAGGGGCAAACAGGCTGACAGGGGAGCAGTTAGGCATCCATCAGGCTGGCAGGGGAGTGGTTAGGGGGTGATCAGGCTGGCAGGCAGAAACGGTTAGGGGCAATCAGGAAGGCAGGCAGGTGAGCAGTTGGGAGCCAGCAGTCCTGGATTGTGAGAGGGATGTCCGACTGCCTGAGGGATCGGGCCTAAACGGGCAGTCAGACATCCCTCGAGGGGTCCCAGATTGGAGAGGGTGCAGGCTGGGCTGAAGGACACTCCCCCCGTGCACGAATTTTGTGCACTGGGCCTCTAGTATTGGTATAAAGAGTTATCTGACTCTTTTAGAGAGTTGTACAGTATTTTATCATATGATTATAACAATTTTTAAAATTTTTATAATTTAAAGCAGTGGTTGTCAACCAGTGGTCCACGGTTAGGGCTATACCTCAATTATCTCAATCAGTGGTCGCCAACCTTTCAGACCTCATGGACCATCAGTGGTCCATGGACCACTGGTTGACAACCACTGCTTTAAATTATTTTTTAATATATATTTTATTGATTTTTTTACAGAGAGGAAGGGAGAGGGATACAGAGTTAGAAACATCGATGAGAGAGAAACATCGATCAGCTGCCTCCTGCACACTCGCCACTGGGGATGTGCCCGCAACCAAGGTACGTGCCCTTGACCAGAATCGAACTTGGGACCCTTCAGTCCGCAGGCTGACGCTCTATCCACTGAGCCAAACCGGTTAGGGCCTCTTTTACATTTTAACATTAATGACAAATTGGTTTTGACTACTTCTCTTGAAAATGGCCTCAGTTAAGCCACTGACTTCAATTTCTCATCCTGCCTCTTTGTGGGAACTTAAATTAAAAAAAAAAGTCTTATGAAAACCTGAAGCACAGCAAACGTGCTTCAATTGTGGGCCTTGTTGGAGCAGGTGTCTGCATATTAGGGTTACCTTGGTCATGTCTCGATCCATTTTCACAACTTTCTCCATGTTGGCACCAGTACCAAGTCGGAAGGGCCGTCCTTCTGAGCTACTGAAAAGGGGAGGGGAGAGAGGCACCAACATTACCGGCTCAGTCAAAGGTGGGGCTGCATACTGTGGGGCCATCCCGCAACAGGGTCAGGCCACCATTACAGGTTTTTAAAATGTACCGTTAAGACTCAATTTTTCCAAAAGGAAATGATCTTATATTGCTTAATTATAGACTTGAAGGAATTAAAACAACAGTTGTTTTTAGAGTTTAAGGATAATTAAATACCTATGTGAAAATGATGTACAGAGTAAAGGGTTGAATGAAATTGAGAGTCTAAACCTGCAGACTGAGTACACAGGAGACACTCAGTAAGTGATCTGAATCCCCAAGTGAGGGGAATTTTAACAACAGCATGAATTCAATGCCTTGATGTGAATGAATGGATCTCCCTTTTTAATAATTCAGCTTCCTCTGCCACCAAACTTATACTATGACGTTTTGCAATTCTCAAGATGTTTCTTACAGAGATTTCTTCATAAGCACTGATCTGCCCTGAACCTGCTTAGTTTATGCCAGCAGCCCATTAGTGTTTTCAGTTGCCATGATGGCGGACAAGGAACCCAATTATGAAGATGAAACTGTCACCAAATCATGTAGAGCAGGTGTTTATGACTCTTCCACCTGAGACATAAACACCTGTTCTACAGGCCCTTGTGCTCTATGGCAGGCCTTCCGATGTCCAGGATCCCACTAACAGGGCCCCAAAGGCTTGTGGTCATTGGACAATAATGACATATTTCTACTTCTTTGAGCAATCATACCATTCATCCTTCAATGAATAAAACCTCAAAATAGTTTATCTTACATCTCCACCCCACAGTCAATGGCATCTTCAAATTTACTGATGGCTGAAGGATGCCAATAACACTGTTTGCATTATTCCTTCTCAAAGCCCAAGTCACACAGTAAATTCTCCATCGAATACAAACAATTCATTGTCAACAGGGCTTTTGCTCTGTTGGGTTTGGAGACATAACTGAGCTGTGGTCAGTTGTGAATAGAGACCCTGCGTCTGCCTTTCAGCTCAGCCTGTTTTTCCATGGGCAACGACAGGGATGACAGTAGCAGTGATTACGTCTTAGAATTGCTAAGAGGGCTGAGACAGTTAGCATACGTAAGGGGCTTACTCAGCACAGGGCCTGCGACATGGTTAGTGCTTGATGACATGTAGCTATTAAGTCACTGTTACCTTAGTAATGGCTGGAGAACTTCATGGGATGACTGGTCCTCCCGCTTATGGATAAAGATAGAGAGCTTGCCATCCACTGCTTCACTCTCTTCTCCAGGATCTTTATCTCCTTTTAAGGAATTCTTGGGACTGGTTTTTGTCAATGTGGTGTCAGGTTCAGAAGCGGTTGGAGAAAGAACTGTCTGACATCCTTTAAGCAAACAGAAAAATTGCAAAGTTGTTTGTGCAGTGAGAACACTGGTTTTGGAATCTCTCTTCCTCCCTCTCTCCCCATGCCCCTTCTCCCTTCTTCATCTCTTTTATCACAAAGCACAGCTGCCACTGTGGACAAGTGAAAGCTCGTGTGAGTGTCCACAATGGCAGTGCCAATTTTCCCGTCCCAAAGCTGCTCACCTGGGACCACGTAATCTGCCAGCTTTGCTAAGAGCAACGAGGCAATCTTGGATGCGGGGTCGCTGGGATCCTCCTGCTCACTGTTTAGGGAGGGAACAGAGTAGCTCCATGGTGGGAGCTCCACGTTCCCACAGTCTTCTACGCTCATTAGTGGGAGTGCCGCCCGGCACAGCTGAAGGATGATAAGGACCAGCTTCGGAGATGGGCGTTGGTCAAGCAGCAGGGAGAGGAGTTTGGACACACAAGCTGGCTGGCTTAGGATGGCTTTACCTATGTGACTCCTGAAAAAGAAGGAAGAAAAGGTACATGATGCTGGGAATGTTAATCTATAGAAATTCAGAAGCAAGAGGTCCCTACCTGAGATTAAACCAACGGATCACTTCAGATTTCATGAGGAAGACCTGGATTTGGAACTGTGCTTTGATGGTGGAGAATTGAGGGTTTTTTTTGTGATTATCTGATGAAAGCTCAGAATTCACCAATAATACTTAAAAAGAAAGATTTTTTAATATTTCCTGATTCCTGATGCTCAGTCACTTACATGAGATCATCCTGTAGTTCAGCATGACTCACAGAGCACCCAGACTTAGAAACCCAACGTCGGAGCCTCACAGTTCATCTTTCAGGCCTTTTAGGAGTACCCGAGACACGAGGCATCATGCAGTGCTGGGCAGGCCTCACCAGACTGCGATCAGCCACAGCTGTCACGAAGGAGCAAGCTTCGAGCCCAGCAGGAGCCACACAACAAGCAGCCTGTGCGGACAAGCTCTCGTGGGCCTCATGGCTCAACATGATGGTCCTAAACTCCCACAGAAATCTTCTTTTAAAGACACAGCATGAGGCCCTGGCTGGGTAGCTAAGTTCGTTAGAGCATTGTCTCAATATGCCAAGGTTCCAGGTTCAACTCCCAGTCAGGGCACATACAAGAATTAACCACTGAATGCATAAATAAGTGGAACAATAAATCAATGTTTCTCTCTCTCTCAAAGTCAATAAATAAAATTTAAAAAGACACAGCATGAGAAAGTGAGTTAATGATAGGTCCTGACTGATTATTCCTTAATCTTGTTATAAAGAGGGTAAGGATTTTTGGTAATTGAATGTAAATGCATAGACTTGAAAGGCAAGCAGATGTTACCAGCAAAGTATTGAAGCAAACTATACTATTTTATGATGTGGATATTCACCTGAATAATCCTCACATTTTGGAATGAAATACTATTTTTCAATGACTTTATTCTCTACTATTTTTGAGGCAGGAGTATGTCAGAACAGCCTAGTAATTTACATGGTTCAAAAGATAAGGCCAACCAAAGGAACCCCAATCATTCAAGAGGCAAGCAGCCTGCTCCCAGGGCTCAGCAGTCCTGCCATACCTCGAGAGATCATTGAGGAGACTGAGGACATCCTGGAGAGCATCGTTCCCTGCAGCCTGGTTACCACAGCACTCAGTCGCTCGGGCAAGATGGTTAGTAAGAAGGCTGGACACCTGACGGGCCAGACCTGAGTGCACAGCCTCTGTGGAGCCGCCTTCAGAGTTAAAGAGAGAAAAAGCCTGGTGAAACCCCAAGAAGCCATGGCGAGCCTGCATGTTCGCAAGTCCTCTCCCTTGGCCTCCTGTTAAAGCCCTCCCCTCTTGCCCAGTTTTTTCTTAACTTGCTCAGTATTTCATTAGCTATCCAATTAGCATCTCCTCATTAGATAACATCTGCATATAAAAAGGTAATAGCAACTTGAAAAATGATTCAATGTTGAGAAAAGACACTATTCTTAATTAAAACTGAATATAATTAATCCATAAAAAACCATAATAAAACAGACTGTGATTGGCAGGGAAGAATCACCATTTTACTGCAATGAAAACATTAATTTTAACCTACACCCTACCTCTTCTCAAAAATAAAAGAGTTTTTTGGAGCTCCATTTTCACTGTAGTATCAGAGCCTCCCCCGCCCCCGCTCCCAAGCATCCTACCTAATAAAAGGCTAATATGCAAATCGACTGAACGGTCGCTATGATGCGCACTGACTACCAGGGGGCAGACGCTCAACACAGGAGCTGCCCCATGGTGGTCAGTGCGCTCCCACAGGAGGAGCTCCGCTCAGCCAGAAGCCGGGCTCATGGCTAGAGAGTGCAGTGGCAGTGGCGGGAGCCTCTCCCGCCTCCGCGGCAGCGCTACTGATGTCTGACTGATGGCTTAGGCCCGTGGGGAGCCCCGAAGGGCTCCCAGACTGCGAGAGGGCGCAGGCCAGGCTGAGGGAACCCCCTTCATGCACCGGGCCTCTAGTCTCTTATAAAAGCCACATAAATTTTTTGTCTTTTCCTGAACTTCCCATGATTTCCTGGATCCCGGTGCCTATGTGCACTGTTTATTCTGCTTGGAAGTCTTCATTATCCCTTCAAGGGTTACTGACATGTCACCTTCTTTGGTAAGCTCTGCCTGATCCCTAGCACAGCTGGTCTATAGAAACCTCTATGACCCTACATCACTTTGTATTCACCTTGATTATGGCATTGACCACCCTGTAATTATAAGTTCACTGGTCAACTTCCCCCACTAGACTGTATCTTTTTTTAAAATTGATTTTAGAGAGAGAGGAAGGGAGGGAGAGGAATCCTGCTTCTTACCTTCTTCTTTTTCCCATTCAACACAGCGGTTGGCAAGCACCTGGAAGGCTGCCCAGGCCATGGTGGCCACCTTCTGTTTCTTGGTTTGTTTCTCACTGGAACTGGACTCGGTCTGACTGCTCAGGCTACACAGCCGATCCATGAGCTGAACGAGGCCACTGCGCACCAGGCACTTCTCTTCACTCCTGGGCCAGGTGGAAAGGGTTATACATAACAAACATAACTGACCATCCCTCAAGAATCTCTCACTTAAGACTCAGGTTATCAAAGGGACAAAAAACATGTCGGTATAGGTCTTTGTTTACCACTTAGAATACTCCACTGTATAACTGAACACAGAAATGTTTTTATAGAATGAGGATTTCCTTCATTAATAAGGAACTTCAAGTTCTGGTTTGCTCATACAGAACAGCAAAGTTAAAAACTGATGGCATCAACTCAAGGTTGCTATAACAGAAAAAAAATTTGTTTTTATCATAAGGGGATTCAAAGAATGACTTCATGAGTGCCTTACATCTTCAAACTATTAACTGAGTGACTAAGAAAGGAAGATGTGCACATGCAAAAAATTTTTTGACAACTAAGGACCTTTTTCTTTTCATCAAACCTCTCCATTCTCGCAATGTAATATAATCTCTAATGGCCACATTTGATCATGTAGGAACTCAACAATAAGGAATTTACATAGTAACGTCAGGCGTCAGGAGGCAAGCTCATTTAATCAGAATGATATCATTGGATAATCAAAGCCAAAAAAAATCAATTTAAAAAAAAATATATCTTATTCATTTTTTACAGAGAGGAAGGGAGAGGGATAGAGTGTTAGAAACATCGATGAGAGAGAAACATCGATCAGCTGCCTCCTACACACCTCCTACTGGGGATGTGCCCAAAACCAAGGTACATGCCCTTGACTGGAATCGAACCAGGGACCTTTCAGTCCGCAGGCCGACACTCTATCTACTGAGCCAAACCGGTCAGAGCAAAATTCAATTTTTTAAATTAAAAATATTTTTATTTAATTAACTACAATGTGGTATAACTTATATACAATAAAAAGCATTTCCTTGCTTACCTGGTGTAAGGTATGGTACACAAGAGTCCAATGCTATTTGCACATGCAATAGGGTAACGAGCACACAAAGACACGACAGAGGTCATGGTCTCGCCAAAGGCTTCCTGGACCTGCTCAACCATCCCACCACAGGTTAGTTCTTCAATTCTAGGAAACAAAACCAAAACTCAGTCAAGAACAGTGGTAGTGAACATGAGGGCAAGAGATTTCCTCTGAGAAACCTGAGTGTCTAATGAATTTAGAACTGAAGGGATCTTGGAGATCACTGGTGTTTCCCTAACTGCAGGACCACAGGAGACTGTTGGGCAGGATTTCTAAGTGTGCCTCCAAGACAATGCCACACACTCAAGAAAAGTACAAGGAATCCTAGGTTAGGTAAAGTTAAGCAGGCTTCCCACTGCAGGACTTCTCGGAGCCTTATAAAGTTAAAGTCCATAGTCTGTCTAAGAGCAAGAAATGGTACCCCAAATTTCCCAAATGTACTTAATAATGAAAATTACTTATTTGAGACACACCTACAGTGTCCCACGCAGCAATGAATGCTGTAAATGTAATTGTACTAATGAGAAAGCCAAGGCTCAGATCAGCTAAGTGTCCTTTTCAAGTTCACACTCTATTAGCAGAGAAGGACAATCTAGATGACTGAAGTAAGACTTTCCCAGTGTAAAAACACAACTTGGACTAGATTCTATAGCAATTGCTATTAGTTTAGAACTGGAACTATCTAGATTTACCAATAAAGATATGCAATGTAATATTGTTTATAATAGCAAAAATAAATCCTAAGGTTTAAAAATAGGGAGTTGGCTTAATAAAGGTTCAGCAACATGATACAGTGCTATACAACCATTAATAACATTATAGGAGATGAGATCTATGGTTAGAATAAAGACAGAATACACTAAAATGTTAAGTTTTGTTTTAAGATACTGATTTACAGGTGATTTTACACTTCGGGATTTTTTGCAGTTTTTCAAATGTCTGACATGTGACATTAGTAATTGAGGGAAATATTATGGAGAAATTATTCTGGAAGTAAGTTGTGGTATTGTTAGTGTTACTCACTAAGCTTTCTGGGCACCCCTGTGGTTGGGTGGGCATGTGACTAGTCTGGTCAATGACCAGAGCTCTGACAAGGGGACCGACGGCTTTTGAGATGGTGGTCTCCTCTCAGTCCTGGGCTCCTTGTGATTACCATGAGCCAAGATGGACCTGTGATGGACATGAGCAAGAACTAAAATTTTGCTTAAACCACCGAGATTTTGGAGTTGTTTGCTTCTGAAGAATAACAGCCTCCCCTGATGGACAGAAATTTCTTAAGATATTCACATGAGCTCCTGGTTAACACATTTTCCTCCAGCCACTGCCCTCCCTCGTTGGCCAGAATTCCCCAGAGAGTTGCCAGGAGGCACAGGCAGCCTCCAGCAGTCCCAGCCCAGGACTGGGAGAGAAAGGCCTTTTCTATTTCTCTCTGAAGATCTTTGAAGCACAGTGGGAAACTAGTAATGCAAAATTCCTCAAAAATCAGTTACAAAACCTTCTTCTAAGTTAGTATCTACAATTATGTTTTTAGAAATTAATACAGTAAATAAGCATAAAAGTATACAAAAATACAACTATAAGGATGTTGATTAAAGCACTATTGTTAATGCAAAAACAAACAAAACAGAAAAAAGGAAGAACGAACAGAAGGGAGGGAGGAAGGGGAAGAGAGAGAAGGAAGAATGAACCGATGTGCCCATCAGCAGGGGATGAGTTAAATAATATAAAATTTAGACATCCATACAATGGAGGTCCATGAAGTTCTTAGAAACTGTAAAGCAGATCCATATGTAGTGACATGAAAAGATAGATCCAAGATATACAAAGCAAAACAACTCAGATTACAGTAAGGCATGTATTGTACAATAGGTATTAAGTTTAAAAAAACCCACACACATACACACTTATGTGTACAAAGAGAATTAAACAGCTATTTATGTATGTGTACTTGATTCAACAAGCTGTTAATGAACAGTGGAATTTAAGAGGAAAAGTTGAGTAAAGAGACTTATTTTCTGTATATGCTGAATGTTTACAAAATCATGAACTACTTTTATAAAAATAAAAATATAATATTTTAGGAGGAAACATAAGCAAAACCACAGTCTATGATTTGGCCCCAAGAATAATCTTTGGAAGGGTTTTGCCCATTCCAGACAGGACAGTATAAACCAACAGAAACAACTGACCTGGGTCCTCCCTGAAGAACCATTGTCACTGGACCCACAAGATGCGTCACTCCCCCAACTCGCACAGCTGCAGTCAACAGTTCGCGCATGTGTACCAGGGCCTGCTTTCGAGTGTTTCCCCGCCTCCACCGTGTCTGTGCAGCCAAAAGGAAGCTGCTGCTGGACACCTGAAATGCATGAGAAGGAAGTACACCTGATTCAGGCTAACTGTCACAGGCCCTCTGTGCTTTTCAGTGTTATTTATCTATGGTCGGCAACATGTGACATACAGCTTGGTCAGGATTGGTGCCGATGAAAGCAAACAGCTGCCCCAGCAGGACACTGTAGGTGGGCTTGTCCCTGCTGTCCTCGATGGCCAATGACTGCAGAAGCGTGAAGGAGCTGCTCCGGTGGCTGGTCACATGGCGCCGCCTACGGAAAAGAAAACCGTTGGCTCAGAAAAACAAGAGACCCTCAGGGAGTGTGGTTTTTTATTGAAAAGCATTCAACTGCGTGTGGGAATCCAACCTTGGCCATTAGCCATTTACCTCTGATTTGCTCTAGTAAATTCCAAATCTTCATTACCAATCATTTCCAGGTCAGAAGGAGCCGACATGCTACGAAGAAAAACAGGCTGCCGCACAGCATGAGATATCACCTTTGTTTCAGAAGCTGATTTACAAGCTGGAACAGAGAGGAATAAAAGGGTTCACATATCTGCTATCCCATTTGTAAGGATAGCAGTAACCTGGAACTACCAAATAGCTTTGCTTTCTATGAGACTTAAACCACCAAACCAGCAAGCAAAGCACAGCTAATATTTTTAGGCCAATTTTTAAAACCTAGATATTAGGTTAAAAATAATCTTAGCTTGGAAAACTAAAATCTTTTCACCAAAAGATTCACATCACCAAATTGGGTTTCCAAAGAAAGACTCAAAAATTCATTTAATTTCATTGACTATCAATGTCCACTTTAATATAGCATTTTAAAAAACAAGAGAGAATAAAGTGATTTCTGGGAACAAAAATTTATTTATTCAAGTAAATCCTTTTTATCGCCCAGAGGTGGCTTTTGTTCCCCTTTAATCCTGGATTTGTTTAACTAACTTACTACCATTTTGCGACACCTCTGTTTTGATCACAGTAAGAGTAAATATCACACTTGAGCTAGAATCTGACCAGCCCCTTCCTATAAGAGATACTCCTTAACCCTATCCAGGAAAATAGCTGCTTTATAAAGGAACAGTTTAAGGTAAGAGCCTCTTGGGAAGCATCCCCCGCCTTAGTGAGTCATTGTCTTTCTATGGGAACTTTAAGTAAGCAGGGCTAACGGGGCCAGGAACGTGACGTAGCGGACCACCCTGGCATGCAATCTCGCCGCACACTTGGCACATTTCCCCTGATGTTCTCAGGGAGCGGTAGCCTATGGGGAGGGTCAGAAACCTGGGAGTCAGCCTAGACTTCTCTCCCAAGTGAGAGGAGCCCTAGGCAATCAGCTGATTACAAACTGCTGAATAGTGTCCATCAGGTAATGGGCTGGAATACATGGAGTTTTTCATTTAAGAATATGTTTACTCAACTTGTTTTTTCAGAAGAATTAACATTTGTTATTTTGGACTATGCCCAAAGTTGTAATCCCGCTTAAGTAAGAAGACTCATTAATGTCCCTGAGAAACACGTTTTCAGGCTAACAATTAGAATGGGATCGGGGGGAAAAATTAATAGTGGAAATTCATGCTAGAAGATTTCACCTATTAAAAGATGAAATGCAAACTCAGTTTCAAGAGGAAAATATGATGCATTAAAAGATTCACAATATTGCCCAGCTAGCATGGCTCAGTGGTTGAGCATCTACCTTTGAACCAGGAGGTCACAATTCAATTCCTGGTCAGGGCACATGCCCGGGTGGCTGGCTTGATCCCCAGTGTGGGGCATGCAGGAGGCAGCCGATCAATGATTCTCTCTCATCATTGATGTTTCTATCTCTCTTTCCCTCTCCCTTCCTCTCTGAAATCAATAACATACTTTTAAAAAAAGATTCTCAATATTGACTATCTAATTATATATGTTACTATGAAAATGGCAAACCATCAACCAAAAATAAGGGGCACGGAATTATAAAAATACATGTCATTGGGCTCCTTAGATGCTCGCAAGAAAAACGGAAGAGGCAGGCAAGGAAGCATCCCTGGTGCTCAGCTGACTCACAAACCCCCACATGAATTCAATGAAAAGCATTTTTAGGCTGGAAAAAGTAAAATAAAAATGTTAAAATTTCCTTTTTCTTCCTTTCTGAGAGTACACAGAGTGATTTTTTAAAAAGTAGCTGATGCACATTTTATGAGCCGGCTAGTGCAAAGAGCCTGTGCAGGGCTGGCTTGGAGCAGTACCCGGTGTCTCTGCAGGGGTCCCCGAGATGCTTCTGGTGAGGCCAGAATGGGCCGCAATGGTGACATGCAGCAAGAGCTCGGCTCTGTTCATTAAGCTCTTCACTAACGTCTTCGTTTTAGCCAGTGGGTGCGAGGGTTTCTGAATAAGAGAATTCACTTCTTGTAGGAACTTCTCCCTATAAAGAAAAGCTCAGGTGCATTTAGTCGTTCTCTAGTTTACCAAATCCGAAGTTTTTTTCATTACAAAAAATATGAGTAGATGGGAAACTAAGCAAAAGTCAACTGATAAATATTGCTCACTTCCCCCTTTCCCCATCAGAGGGGAGCAGTGTTATAAAACTGTGGTCAGTTTTAGTTATTTTTACCCAGTTTCAAATGCCATGGTGCTAACTTTTGAAGGTTAAAATAAAAATTCACAAGTCTAGCCCTAGCCAGTTTGGCTCAGTGGATAGAACGTCAGTCTGAGAGCTGAAAGGTCCCAGGTTCAATTCCGGTCAAGGGCACATGCCTGGGTTGTGGGCTTGATCCCCAGTGGGGGACTTGCAGGAGGCAGCTGATCCATGATTCTCATTAAGGATGCTTCTATCTCTCTCTCCCTCTTCCTTCCTCTCTGAAATCAATAAAAATATATTTTTTAAAAATTCACAAGTCTAAAATATTTCATGAATACACACTATTTTATAAAATATCTATTGAGACTAGATCTTCACATTTTTTAAGCACCAAGGGAATAAACTAGCTTTGCATAGTTATTAACATCACTAACCTCAGTGATAGGACCATGTTTTCAAGATCATTTCCATCAAAGGAGACTTCCTTCATTGAACACAAAAGTTCTAGTTCTTTCACTTTGTTCTAAAGAAGGAAAAATCAAGAAAAGATGGTATGCAGAATCTGCAAAGACTGAGTTTTTCTGCACGTGATAAAAGGAACAGAAAATTTCAGGGGGAAAAACACCCTCTTTGGTCCATATTTCTATACCAGAAGCACATTTGTAAATTATCACTTGATACTTCAGTGATTAAAAATGGTATTGGCCACTTTCTGGGGATTTTTTTTTTTTCCCAGTGCTTATAACTCTGCCATTGATTTGTTTTTTTAAGGATTGAAAGCAAAATTTGATAATGATGTTAGTTTCTTTATAACACTATTAATCAGTTAAAAAACAACTTAACAATCCCTAGCTGGTTTGGCTCAGTGGCTAGAGCATTAGCCTGCGGACTGAAGGGTCTCAGGTTTGATTCTGATCAAGGGCACATGCTCACTTTGCAGGCTCGATCCCCAGTAGGAGACCCCGTGCAGGAGGCAGTCAATCAATGATTCTCTTTTATCACTGATGTTTCTATCTCTCTCTCCCTCTCCCTTCTGCTCTGAAATCAATAAAAATATATATATTTTAAAAAGGAGTCAACATGTGCATTCCCATAAAAATAAAACTTAACAAGTAATTTATTATTTGTACTAGAGGCCTGGTGCATGACAATTCATGCACTGGAGGAGGGGTCCCTCAGCCTGGCCTGCCCCCTCTCACAGTCCGGGAGCTCTTAGGGGCGGGAGGCGACCCGGTGATCAGGGGAAGGCGATGCCCCCATACAACTCTGCTGCTGCCACTGCTGGCAGCACAAGCCTCTGGTGGCCCTGGGCGGCTGGGCAGCTGCCATCCAAGGCTTGCCTGTGCCTCGGGCCAGCCCTGGGCGGCCAGGGGGTTGAGAGGACTGGGCGCTGCCATCTTGTGGCTGTGGGCGCTGCCATCTTTGAGCGTGTGACAGTCAATTAGCATACTCCCTCCTTATTGGCTGTGGGCACTGCCATATTTGAGGGTGGGCAGTCAATTAGCATATTCCCTCTTTATTAGATAGGATTACTGACATGTTGGTCTAATAAATTTTATTTAACCCTTTTAAAGAATGGGTACATTTTGGGGTGTGCAACATTTTAAGAAGTGACATTATTTTATCTCTATGCACACAGCATATACTCGCTCACCTCATTGAAATGATAGTCATAGAAGAAAGGCATGTTGTTCTCCAGTTTCCCCTGCATGGCATCGTCCACCTCACTCTGCCATTTCTGTTCCAATTCTGCAACACTCTGATACATTAAAATATAAAACAATGTGAAAATGAATGCAAAATAAAAACAAGTGCAATCTATAAATTCTGAAATTTTAGTCGTAATAATTTTTAAAAATTCAGATCACTTTGTAAACTTCATTACATTTCTAGGAATGAAATTATTTCCAACAGTTATTAAGAGAAATGTTGGTATTTTAGCTTTCCCTTACCTGCAGCTGTCTCTCCATGGCATTGAGTTTCTTAAAGGTCTCTCCCATAATTTTACACAATAAGTCATATTCCTCAGCATGTTCTTCTTGATACTGGAAATTTATTAGAGACTGCAGTGCATCAACCAAGTTCAAGTGCTTAATAACACATGATACCACCATCTCCTCCATCACATCTGGCTGAATTATCTCTCTGTGATTACAATGGAAAATGGTCAAGGATATGCTATGTGCTCAACTTACCAATACGTTCTTATAGGTTAAAGAATATAGGCTTTGATTTAAATATATTAAATATTTACCACACCTTATTCCAATAAAGAGGCATGAACATTATATGATGGCTTTCCTATCAAGTTGGCAATAATTAAATATATTTAACTGATAAAACTAACATTGGCTGATAAAACTAAAAATCAAAATTAGTGATACTTCACTTTCTATGATTCATACATTTCAAGCTCTAGTCACATTAGAGCTAGAAGAGGTTTCAGGATCAAAAAAGACCTTTGGCACCATTTATCTGCCAATTAATTTTATGCAGTTTGTGACTTGTAGTATTTCGTGTGTATGGATGTTGGGCTGAAAGCAATGGTGCTTCTGTTTTTTGTTTTTCATTTTAAATGTCATCTATTCTTTATATTTTTCTCTGAAATAGGCAATCTTGCCTCATTAGGCAGAGCAGAGGCCTGCAAAATAGGGTTCACTTTAAACAAGAATACCATGAAGACATCTGTAACTGCAAGACTTCAAAATAAAGACCCCGCCCTCACCACCTCTCTAGGCATCAAAAACAACGAAATACTTCTAGACTCTATGGAAATGAAAGTAAAAGATAAAGCCACCGGAGGAAAACCTAGAACTTGTCAAACTGTAGCATGCATCAGAATCATATGGAAAATTTGTGAAAACAGATTATTGGGCCCCATCCTCAGAGGTCCTGATTCAGCAGGTGTGAAATGGGGCCCAAGAACTAACAAGTTCCTAGGTGATGCTAACTGCTGACTACAAGCCCACACCAGAATACCACCTGGGATACTTGGTTAACAATCATTAAATACATTAAATTAAAGGTTCACTTGCTAGACTATAAGAAAGTTATCCCCCTTCAATTATTTAAACATGTTTTTCCATTGGGAAAAATGAAATGTTATATAAAAACATACTTTATACTTGGTCTAAATTGAGGTCTAGCACGCCCAGAAATTTCCCTGAGCTTTATCATGATTCCTGGAGGCAGCCTGATCCGGGGCAGGTCAAAGTAGCTTCCAACTGGAGGCACGAGGACGTCAGAGGGGTAGGTGAATTCTCTGTCTTCCTCAATGGTCAGAGGCAATGGAGACGGGCTTGGAGTAAGGGCAGGGGAGATCACGCCATTGGCTTCCACCTGCCACTGGCACCTGAACAGACAGAAAAGAGGTTCTTCACTTCCTCTTCTATCTGGAAAGCTACTTAAAGTTTGCAGACAAATAAAACATGAAGGATCACATTATGTATTGAGTATTTATTCACTACTTAAATATGCTCTAAAGAAAATGAGCACATTATACAAAACCACATCTTTGGAAATCTACCTCCTTCCTAACATTTTATTATGAAAACTTTAAAATATTTTAAAAGCTGAATTACATAGTTATCAGCCATATATACCCATCGCCTAGATTCTCAAATAAATATTTTTCCATATTTGCTTTATCACCCATCTACCCATCCTTTTGGGGATCCTTTAATTTAATTACACAATGACACCCACAGGACTGTCAGGCAGTAGGCACGGTCAGCTGGGAAACACTAAAAGCAGTTTTCCACATCAAGTCATTTCTCCTTTGTGAGCAAAACCAGCCCAATTTGAGCCCTTTGTTACCTTTGTAAAAGTTTGGACCGCAATAGCTCCTGACAGGCTTCTTCTTCTTTGGTAATTTCTGGTCCATTGTACAGGATTCTTAACATGGAACAAGCTAACACAGACAGCCCTAAAGCCAGGTCTACCAGGAAGGGCAAGCCTCCTGACACATCCTCCGAAGACTCCTACAACGCAGACAGGGGCAAACCACACAGGTCAGTGCACATGGCAGAGCCCTTCCACCTGCACTCACCACACTGCACTGTCCCCAACCACAGGGCTCACAGAGCAGCATCAAGTACCACTGCTATGGGACACAGGGACAGCACCCAACACCATGAGCAGAGAGATGGTGGCACTGGAATGACCACAGAGTGAAGTCTCAACACAGTTCTGGAGAGAGAAGAGCCAGTAAGACTCCATATTAGAAACAGCACAGATCCCATGCACGATTGTTTGGGTAACTCCTCTGCTGTGCCTACCTGGGTATAAGTCACTATTTCGTTTTGTCACCTCCATCCTGTGCTCAAACCAAGATGTTGTCAATGATGACAGAGAATTCATTCAATAAATAGTTATTGAGTACCTCCTGTGTACCAGCCATTGCTCTAGGAGCTTGAGATACAGCAGAGAACAAAACAAAGTGCCTGCCCTCTCAGCACTTACGTTCTAGCAGAGAATTCTACTCCAGAGAGTCTTAGCTTGCTTAAACTTAAGTGATCCTCCAATCTAAAATACACTGTACAAATCAGGCACCTTGAGGGGCTAGTAAACTCCTATTCCTCCCTCTTCTTTTTTTTCAGGTGGGAAAATAATTTTTTTACATAGGTTCCGGGGGCAGAGGGAGATGGGAAATAACTATTATGCACTGCTAAAAAGAGTAGATTAAACCTGCACACAGAGCATAACACAAATAATTAATCAGAGACAGACCTAGTCTAGCAAGAAGAGCCTTTGGGACTACAATGAAAATAATCTGACTCTACTACTCTTAAAACCAAGACTTCAAACGCTTAGTGTCTAAGCTTTCTTCGTCCTATGGAAAGACTCTGGAGGTAGATCATCTCTTCCCGGTTTCGAAGACAGAGTCCTGCGCATGGTTCTCTGTGCTGCTAGATGGATCTGAGATCACAGCTAGTTTTATTGCATAAAATCCCTACTTACTATCAGCAGTCTACTCCTTTCAAATGGAAGAGATGGATGAAACAGTGACTCATATTCTGCCCCGCTTCCAAGGCAAATATGATGTATGTAATCAAGGCACAAAGGAGAAAGTACTACGTCCACAGCAGAGGTTAGTCAAGTACCTGAGCTCGAACTGTGCAAGCAAAGCCCCACATGGCTTTGTCAGGAGTGTTGTGTTCACGGCCACTTCTCATTTCAAAGGAGAAGGTGACTGTATCTCCTTCCACCTTAAAATTTAAGGGGGGAAAATGCACTTTAAAAACAAGACACACAGTTTTCAAGAGAGCAATGAATTTCAGAGATTTACTTTCAAAAGGACCACAGCAATACTTCACTCCTTTCCTCACTTGCTTTTTAAATTCAAATTCCATCCCCTCTCATTTGGACATCAACCTTTCAGGTGTCTCTCCTATCCAGGTGGCTTTTGGGACGAGTCATCTGTGAAGTGGATCACAACTGGCCAATAGCAGGATCAGAGTAAAGATGAATCAAATCTTAAGCATAATTTTAATAAGTACCTCAAATTTCTATTCCTTCTGCCCTCTTCCCCCCTCTTCACATCACCACCTCACTTGTGCCAATAAGGCAAGCAAATGGCCAGTGTCGTGCAGAACAAAGAGGCAGTGCTGGAAGAGCCTGCTCTGTGTGGTAGAACCAACACGGTGAATGAGAATCAAAAAGGAAAAGAGAACAGTTAAAAGTGCTGTGCTGATCTGGTGTCGGATGCTCGGGACTAGCCCTCTGGAGGAAACTCGTTGCCTGTGACTGAATTAGAGAGGGTACATAATGTATATGAGATAAAGGCTCTGGGAACACACTTGGGAAAGGTTTGGGGGTCTTAATGGGTTTTTCAGTTCATATTCATGTTCTAGGTAGATCACAGAGCATGGCTCAAATCTTATCAGTCTGAGAATGGATCATCATTTTTGCTCCTAAGGCCCAAATTCATCTGCAAACATTGATTTCACATTTTTAAACTTCAATGGCCCTGTGGTTCCAGGACAGCCACTATAAGGGTCTCCTATCTCAGAGAAGAAGTGAGCTGGAAGAACTAGCAGTCCTGTTAGTGGCCAGTGAAGGAAATGCTGTGACCACCTCAGTCCATGCAGTAACCTGTGGGACAGGCTCTGGAGTGGACAGGGGTCTGATACCCTGCAAGGGAAAGGAGGGTCATTTTGAAAGAAGTAGTGACTTCACAGGCCTGGCAAGGTAGCCACACCTTAAAAAGCCCCCTTGGCAAATTTTTTTGGATTCTCGTTAATATACTTGGGCCCATGTGGAATATAAGTTCATTTTTCTTTTCTATGAAGTGAATGTGACTGGATACCATACCTTCACCAAGTCTTTCGGCCAACCAGTTCCTAAGACACTACGGCTGCCATATCCCAGTGTATTGCCTCCATACTCAGCAACCTTCCTACTGTTTGTGTTAGGCCCCGCGTATATCACCAACTTCAAAACAGAAAATATACTGTTAGACTGTAAAAGAAAAACAAAAACAACATCTACAAATAAAAAGGCTGCAGAAAATGTTTGTTTAAAAATACATTTACAACCAGGCACTGGAGTCATAATATAACTAATATTCCCTGATTTTTTTAAAGGTACAACTGATACTAGTTTGAATGCAATTGACCATTGGTATTTACAGGGCATCTACAGAATAACAAATATTACCACAATTTAATTGACTTGGGCACTTCACATTAAAATAGTTATACTCAGTTAACATATATACATATATATTTAAATAACTATTTTAATCCTAAACAACTACATATAATTCATTAATAAAAGGTACAGTTTGCCCCCTTAAGTCCTCCCCAAAATTGATAAAGTGAGCAAATACAGGTAAAAAGATGGTTATATCTCATACGACAACAAAATAAAAGCAAAAAAGAAAACAACCCAAAAACCTCAATGAATGAGGATTTGAAAAAATGCAACAAATTGAAAATAAGCCATATAGTCTTAGAATGTTGCTTCATGGTGTAAAAAGAAAATGACACAGATTTGGGCAGAAAGGGGCTGCTTCTTGGGTCAGTTTCATGTATCAACACTTTTTGTCAATAAAGGCTCTTCGCTGATATCCAATTAACCACTTTTCTAATTTACAGGTCGTGTGGCATTCAAATACTCTCACCGGAAGAATAAGGCTCTGGCTTCTGTGAATACCAAATCCTGTCTTCTAACGTGTACTATGACAGCCTCTGACTGTATCAGAGAGATCAGTTTGGATCTAAAAGCTGTACTTTTAGTCCTGGACACTTATCATTTTGTGACTTTGTACCCTCCTGACACCAGCGGGACCACTAGAAAAGTAGATATTTCTTCTATCCATGTAGTGAGCATCCCTGTACCTCCACATTTAACACTAGTATCTAGTGCAGGTGCAGGTCAGCATCCACCAGAAGATGCAAATTACTGGCTTTTAATGGAGAAACATAATGACACCAACTAAAATGGCAACTCTTCCATTTCTGTTTTAAATAGTCATTATCGTTTGAATCTAAAACATGGGGGTAGCTGATGCCAGGGGCTATGAAGTGGTGTAGACTGATGCCACTTTTTAAAAAAATCTAATTTTTGAATGGCCCACCAAAGACTATTTTCTAAATTCTCTTCCTTGCAGCTACGGTGAGTTTCGGGGCAAGTCTTAAGTCCCTCCTGACATCTGGGAATCTTCACTAGTCTAAAGATAATAGGGAAGAGGATTCTGTAATTTGCCAGTAGTGTGTTTTACCATTTCATTGTATATACAGTTAAGAAGTCTTTTATTCTTAACCTAAGTATCCCCCGGGATGTAAGACCAATTGCCTTTACACAGTCCAGGGAGGAGATATAAGAGACAGCTAACAATCTACATGTGTAAGTACAAAGCTATTAGATAATCCTTCAGTTGTTCTTTTATATGTTACATGTCATGATTTCATTAGCCTTTCCTCATAAATTCAGCATAATGATTTATAATGTAACAATTATAAACAGAAGAAACATTTCAAGTCCTAAACACTTCTTTATACTTATAATTTGGTTTGGCCACCAGGTTGGAAACTATACCTCCTTGAAGTCTATGTGGAGGTGTAGTCTCCTGAGACAATGGCAAAGAATAACCTAAACACAGACAAGCCCTAACACACCTGAAACCCTTCTAAAAGGACACCTTCTCCCCAAAAGATACATGAGAAGTCCCAAGAATTGGGCAGTAAGACCTTTCTAGATGAATGGACACACGACTACAGGAATTCCAAGCACAGAGGGAGGCAGGCAGTAAGCAGAATGGAAAGAAAAGTTTCCTTTGACTCGGATCTAAACTTCGAAAGCTTACAAAAGCCCCCTTTCAACATGTCATTAAAACACTGCTCTCAGAACGCAGAGGTGCTGGCTTTCTGACTCCCCAGTCACTACCGTCAAGGCATTATTTTAGGTAAGTTCTCCTAAGAGATATCTGCAGACAGAAATAAGTCAAGAATGATGACAAGCAGCAAAGAAAAATAAGAAGCATATAAAGATAATCAGCTTATTAGCAGTGGAACCAATTCTAAAGCAGTTCTTGCTTACTTTGTCATAGTCATATTGTGAAGAGCATCTGCTATCGAATCTAAGATACAGGCAGCGAGCTCCGGGGATGTGGACAGTCTCTTTAAATTTATAGTTGTCTCTGACAGGATGGACTGTTTCCACAGTCTTGCCAGCAGCCCATGGAGCAGGAATCTTTAAACCAGTGAGAAAGCCTGGCTCTTCCTTCTCTTCCAGCATTCTACAACCAGACAAAGAGAACATGACTGAGTTTAGCAGCAAGGACAGGAAGAAGAAAATTAACACAGTGAAATATAAACGGTTAAGAAATGTCACTTTAATTTTCCACAGCATGCAGCATGACAACATTGTGGCTTTTGAATGCTTGATATCAGTGGCGATCAGAAACATTTTTAAAAATCCTACATATAAGGTTCTTTTCTTTTGTTGTTGTTATACAATATATTTGCATTTCCCTCTCTTTTTTCAAGGTGGAAGTTCAAATCATACCCAAGAGGACACCTCACCAACTCTCATTTAAAGTTACTCCGAAAAAAAAGAAAAAAGAAGATACTGTAAGCATTTAAATTGGCCAGTTTCCAAATCCCACAGGACCAGCATCCTATAAAGGTTTCTTTTGTTGATATCTGAACCTCAATTGCTGAAAACTCCATAAGTCTATGCAACTACTTTGTACTGAAATTTTTACTAAAGAAAAGTACCTTCGAAGTTCCTCTTATCTATTGTAATTGAACTCTCAAGGACATCACAGCCCCAGGTTGTGGGATACAAACTCCCAATCCTGCACTTAGCTGCTGTGGAATTCTCTTCTTCTCTTTCAGCTCTGTGCTATCCAATATGGTAGTTACTTAGTCAAATATGGCTACTTAAATTGAATCTAAATTAAATACAATTTAAAATTCAATTTCTTGGTCACATTAGTTACATTGCAAATACTCGATAACAGCATGTGGCTGTCACCAACAGTACTAGACAAAAATACACATTTTCATTACTGTACAAAGCTCACTTGGATAGCATACTGCTCTAGAGAAATCCAGAAGTCCTTCCTTTCTGATCAATGCTTTTAAAGACAGCTTTAGTGAGATGTAATTACATATAATAAATTGCACTGATTTAAAGTGTACAACTTGGTAAGTTCAGAATATGGATACACCTGTGAAATTTCCTCCTCCTTCTTGATAATCCAGGAGACCACTTCTTTGCTTTCTTGTCACTGGAAATTAGCTTGCATTTTTCAGAGTTTTATATAAACAGAATTATATAGTATACTAGAGGCCTGGTGCATGAGATTCGTGCACTCAGGGGGGAGGGGGGCCCTCAGCCCTGGTCTGCGCCCTCTCACAGTCTGGGAGCCCTCGGTGGATGTACAATTGCTGTGAGCCCGGCTTCTGGCTGAGCAGCGCTCCCTGACCACTAGGGGCAGCTCCTGCATTGAGCATCTGCCCCCTGGTGGTCAATGCGCATCATAGCGACTGGTCGTTCCACTGTTTGGTTGATTTGGCCTTCTATTATCTAGGATACCTTTTGTGAAGGTCTGGCTTCTTTCACTCAGGATAAGTAGTCTAAGATTCATCCAAGTTGCTGAATATGTCTATAGTTCATTCCTTTTTATTGCTGAGTAGGATTTCATTGTATGCTTATACCACTCTGTGCATATATCCCCTCACTTGTTGATGAACATTAGGGGTGTTTCTTGTTTTGGGGCTATTCTAACTAAAGCTGTTATGACCTTCATATACAAGTCTTTGTCAGAATCTATGCTTTCTTTTCTCTAGAAGTGAAATAGCTGGGTCAAATGGTTGGTATAAGTTTAACTTTTTAAGAAACTGTCAAACTGTTTGCCAAAGTCATAATGTTTTACATCCTCATCATTAATATTTGACAATTTGTCAATTTTGAACTAATCTCTTGATCTGTGGGGAAATTTATTCTAACCTGCTCCTATAAGACTACACAGCAATTCTATAATTATCTGTAAAATTTTGACCCTGAATTCTCTTTCTTTTTTCAGTTAGATGATCCTTGCTAAAAATCACTGTTGTAAAAGAAGCACTAGGCTTTCACCAGAAGAAAACAAGGCAGGGGTTCCTGCGAGGAAGCAGCATCGCTCACCTCTCATCAGGGAACAGCCTGCCCTTCTGGTCTGATGCACCACATGGGGAACAGCCCACCTCGGCAAAAACTGGACACTGGGTTTTAAGCAGCAAAGCCGTCTGAAACACAAAACCATCATCATGTCTTAAAGTGCTTACATCAGTTATCTGGATGGTACCAGAGCCAAACTTAGAATTATCACTTAAATCATCTTTTTGCAATCCTAGTCTGCCCTCTTTCACTAAAAAATGCTTTGCTACTTAGACCACTTAACATTATTTTAATTAACGCTGGAATGGAACATATTTATATTGGTTACCGATAGCCACCAACAACTCAGAAGACGAAATATCATGGCAGGATCTCAGTAGCATTGTAGATTAGCACTTTTACAGCTGACCAGCAATTAGTATTTGCTAAAAGATTGCAGTAAGTAATTTAGTCAAACAAATAAAATGTTTTCCCTTAACGTTTCAGTTTACTTTTAAGACACGATGTTTTTCTTCATTCCATCGTTAGTTCCCTTGGCTTCTGAGAGACATGGTTATATTTATTCTGCCTTCAGCGAATGCACAGGCCGCAGAACAGTTCCCGCTGGCACACCAAGGATCATACCTGACTGGTATAGAGTACCAGCTGCACTAGCTGAGGCATCAGGGCGTCGGCCATGATCAGAGTCTGCAAATTTGGATGCATCAGGGAAGTCAGTAGCACTGGAAGAAGGTGACCAAGCATGGTAGCTTTAGTAACTTGTTCCAAGCCTTTTAACCTACAAAAAAATTTCAAGAAAACACACTGCTTATGTAATCTCCCAGCATGTGAAAAAGCAACTGACATCATCTTTATCTGACAAATTCTCTTGAATTAGTGAAGCACTTATAGTTGACAGCAATTCAATCCACAAATCTCCCATCTTCTACTACTGAGGGAGGAAACAGAAATCTCATAATAGATTTCATCTTCAACCTATGATTTTGCACACACAAAATGTTTACATGGTGAATTTCATGGCACCTCTGAAGCACTTTATAAGTGGGTCCTCTAGGTGGGCAAATGGCTTCTGTAGGTAGCTGCCACCTGCACAGCTCCCTTGGCTCTGGGGCTGCCCTGAGTCTCTGACAGCAAGAAAATGAGTGGCTACACCACAGTTCACCTGCCCACAGAAGTAATCCCCACTTTTGCCTAGAGAAACTGGCTCGTGTGGGGTGCAGAGGCAGGCAGATTTTTCATTTGACTTTAAAATCACACCCCCCCATTTTATTGAGATCCAATTGACATATAAAATTGTATCAATTTAAAGTGAACAATGTAATGACTTGACATATCTGTATATTGTGAAATGATTACCTAGACACGTTTTTTTTAAGAATTTGCAATGCCTCTTTTTTTTAAAAAAAAAATATTTTTATTGAGTTCAGAGAGGAAGGGAGAGGGAGAGAGAAATAGAAACATCAATGATGAGAGAGAATCATTGATTAGCTGCCTCCTGTACACCCCCAACTGGGGATCGAGCCCACAATCCGGGCAATGTGCCCTTGACCGGAATTGAACCTGGGACCCTTCAGTCCGCAGGCCAACACTCTATCCATTGAGCCAAACCAGCTAAGGCACCTAGTCATATTCTTAACATCCTAATCTTCTGCTGGAAGAATTAAGATATGACTTACCCAAAGAAAGATGTGGGTTAGGTAATTCTCTAAGACTACTCAGGATATTGGGATTGGAACGAGAAACAGAGCTCCGATCTCCCAGGGTCTCAGACTGCACCTCCTCCCAGGGCAGATCTGTACCACAAGCCCAAATGCAACACTGCTCAGTTCCAACCTGCCCACCTACTCTCTGGGAGAGGCTCAGAATCAGGGACGTGGGGACAGATGGGTGCCTGGAGGAAAAGTTACACTGCAGGATTGTTCTAGAGCAGCATCTCTAACATTAAAACCATCAACACTCACGGTATGTAAGTCATCTTTAACAGCAAACCACAGCAGAAATTTTAATGGGAAGGACTGGGAAAAAGCTTTATTCCTGGGAATGAGATGTTTATCCTCTATATAGGTCACTCCTATGTCTGGAGCAGTAAAATTACAGTAAAATCTGAGATATCATGTCAGTGTTACCCTTTGCATAGCAGTTAATTATCTGCATCACTAAGTCACTGCTACCTCCCTAAGGCACTTATCATGAGAAACCAAGTCCCCATGGTGCTGAGCTGGGGACTAACGAAGGTACAAGATCTGAAGGTCAGAGGCGATGCTACCCCCACAACCTTGCTACCCTTAGTTCATGGCTGTTAGCCCAATCATACCTATAAGCACCATTAAAGAGTTCAATTGCACTTGGCTTTGAAACACGTGCCCTTTCAACTTATTCTCACAAAAACCCTGTATATTAACTGAATATCTGATAAAAGATTTCACTTTCATAAGCAAGTTCTTCTTCCTGAAGGGCAGCAGGTCACAGTTCACCATCCATTTCCTCACCTCTGCTCACGGTCAGGTATGTCACTATTTATGAGGGCGGTTGTGACCTGCTGTAGCATTTCCAACACTTCATCACATCCAGTCAGGATCTGGGTGGCAAGAGCCAGAATACTGACCTTGAGCTCCTAGGTAGAAAATACCATAGTGTTATTTTTAAGCTTTGTGTTGAACATGCACTCACAATGACAACATGAAATGACATATTTTATGATGCATTTCCAAATTAAATAATGAGGTGGCCAGAATAAGCCCAAAGCAGTAAGTTACGCTAGGATGGCAAGTGGCAATTTGATTTGGGAGGCCAAGGTCGGGAGTGCTGACAGAAATAGGCAGTATTTCCCGGGAGGGGGTGGGGGTGGGGGTGGGGAAGCACACGAGTCCCCAGGAGAAAGGCATTTCTCCCATCCCCTCCAGCACAAGGGAGCTCCCGGTGGCCAGCCCAGAAACTGTCCCGTGGAAGAGTGCCTTGGGTAGTATGAGGATAGCTAAAGAGAAAAACAGAACAGTAAAAGGCGCATGTAGAGGCGGTGAGTAAAATGAGACAAAAACACAACATTCTGAAACAGTACAAGTGACCTTTTCCCTTAATGTTTTAAACCATTACACTTGAGCTAAAAATTCAATTAAAGTATCAGGCTATTAAGCATTAAAAGTAATTATTAGAGAGTTCATGGGAATACAAATACTAAATAATGTAAGAAACACTAGTTAAGATCATAGGAATGTTTAGTTTACAATTATTTTCTATTAAAAAAAATATAACCAAAGTAACCCATTAGATGAAATCTGTGTTTTTTATTTTTCCCAGAAATGCTAAACAAGCCAGTCTATTCTGCCTTTACCAAGATTATTTCTTTCCATGGGTTAAGAATTTATAAACTTTAGCCTTTCAAATAGAAAACACTGGTTTTCATTGTGGAATTTTGTGGGGTCTTTTTCTTTCTTTTTTTGGTGTTATTAAGAGAAAGAGAATTCTGAACTGACCAGACGAGATAAAGCGTCATTTAAGTGGTACTGACCATCTGAGCCGTCATCTGCTGACTGCACACCTGGCGGTAGCACAGTGCCAGGTATTTTACATGTCTCGTCTCTAATGCTCACAGCAACCTTACAACAGAGATGTTATTGTCCTTTTTTACTGATTAGGAAACTAAGGCAAGAGAAGGTAATGAATAGTATCAGCAAGTTAAATGATTTATTCATGCATTTCTGCCTATTTAAAAACTGATTATATAATGAGATAAACTCATAAATATGAACTAGCACGTGTATGATTTACATAGTACATATACATCAAGGAGTAAGAAAAGGGCAAAGTGTAATGAATTTTATCTTTAACTATGGCTTCCTTGGTTAATTTTTCACTGTGTTTGGTCAACACTTTAGGGAAGAAGCAATTTTTTACTGATTTCTCTAATTGTCCCACAAAGATGAAATTCTGAAGAACAATGCAAATACAGCCTTGAGCATCTGTTAAAATTATAACAACGCTATTAAAAATTGTTGGACTGCTATAAATTGCCATGTACAAACAAATTACTGAATTTACACAGAAGCTAACTTAAAAATAATTACTGAAAATGAAATGAACCATATAAGGTTCAAAATTATTCAATATGAAGATAGTGAGAAAATTATCATCTTTTTAAAGTTATTTGAATCAAGAGAATATAATAAACCAGCCAAAATGTCAAAGTTGTTTAAAGTGTTATGCCCCTGGATTTACTTATATTTCTATATATATATAAATAAAACTTTCAGGTGCATATGAGATCACTTGTAAGAGCCATATTTCATAGTTCTTTAAAAAAGAGAAAAATGAACAAAGGCATGAAAAGACTGACAGGAGCACATGGAATGACACATTATGAGAGTGTCACAAATATGGTAACCACTGTGGAATGACATAAAAATCTATGAAATGAGTGGCTCAATAAAACCTCTCACAAAAATATAAGCTACATGGTGAAATCCGACATCATAATACACAGAGATTTAGCCAATTAAGCTGTGCTTTACACGCTGGGTAGAAAGCATCGTTAGAATAAAGCTTGGTGTTTACCTGTACCTTCAATGTCTCTCCCTGCAAGGAGTTGTCACTGTCATCATTCTCATCAGGTTTAATCAAAATAGTGTTACTGAGAAGGTGGTTCTGAACTGCCATCAGATAACGCAGGCAGGAGGATGCAGCCTTCAATACAAATAAGGGCATTTAAATGATCTAGATTCTACTGAAAGAAGGGATCATGTGATCCACATGTTTTTAAAACATTTCCACAAGGAAAGCAAAAGAGAGAGTACAGAAAACAGACCAAGTTAGTTTCTCAGGTGATTTTTTCCACTTGGCTTTTGATACATAATTTAATACATTTACCATGACTTTCTGCCTCACTAATCACTCACATACTTGAATTTTTGCCTCTTAAAAATTTTCTTCCCCACCCTCGTTCCCCTCCATTCAAGAAGACTCTACCAAAATCCTTAAAAGAATTTTTGGTTCTTATCAGTCTCTGTAAAACACTGGCAGTTTAGAAAACAATGCTAAATTTCAAATTAACAGGGGGAAAAATCCTCACTATTTTAAACAGAACAAAAACAAGACACTTAAAGCATGAGGCATCATCTGTACAGAAAGTATGTCAGAGCATTTGTTTAGTTCTACATTTCCAGGACAAGCACAGCCATCCATGGACCTTCATCAATTATGTCCACCCTGTACGCACACACCTCAACATAGTAAAATGAAAACAGAAACACTGGGTTCAATTTTACTTTCATTAAAAATATTTTTGCTGAGATCTGGTCAAGATGGTGGAGTAGGTGGACACGCACTCACCTCCTCTCACGACATCAAAATTACAACTAAATTCTAGAACAATCAAACTGGATAAATACATTTTTACTTACAGGCACAGTTGAAAGGAGCTTTTGAAAATCATCTTTAGAAACAGTTTGGCACTTGGTGATTAAGATACAGGATTCTCGTACAACAATCTTCAGAATGTAGTGTAAAAGTTCATCATTTAGTCTTGAAATGCAGGAAAAATGTAACAATAAGATACTGATGATTTAGTAATAAGATGATACATTTTATACAACTGGCATAAGATGATAAATAGAACATACAAAGCTAATTGGTTCTGGAAGCAAATCATCTTACTAATGATGCTAACAGCTGGGTATATTATCTAAATCAAACTAATAGGAACAAAATGGTACCCAAGAACCTAATCCAAGTATCTTATAAACAGCAAAGAAAACCAACACCTTTCTCCCCTCACTAGTTCTAACCACACCCTCACCCTCTCACAAACCAGCAATTTGGGAAACAATGATAAATTTCCCTAGGCCCAAGTTACATTACAGATAAAACTGAAATGTGCTAAATGGCAACTGTTAGATTGTCTTACGATTGATCTATGGTTTAAACTTAACCATCTAGCTATACTAGATACTATAGGAGACTAAAGTTGATCACATTTAAGTGTAAATTTATTACTGAGAAAAACACAAAAAGCTAGCAGTGACAAGATAACTGGTGTCACCTGTAATGATCATCGTCCTCGCTGCCAAATCGGTTGTTTTGAAGCTGCTCGGCTAAATTGGTTAGGATCACATCCCGCAGCTGGGAGAGGCCACTGTTTCTCTCTCCTAACACAGAACAAAGCTCCATAAACAACCCTGGTACTTACACTTAGAAAAGGATTTTTTTTTAAAGTTTTTTTTAACAAGCAGACTGTCGATAACCTAGCACCCAACACCTGTCCTTACCTTACACAAGCAAGGAGCAAGAACACATCACAGCCAATGTGACTTATTTAACTGGTGCATCCTGATTTAAGTGGAGTTACCCCATTGATATATCATAAAGTATAAATTCTAACTCCTTAAATTAATGTTGCTTATAAATGCAGTGTCTTTGGCATGGTGAATTTTGTTGTTCAGTCTAACTTTGAAGTTTCATTTTTTTAAAGAATATTTTTATTGATTTCAGAGAGGAAGGGAGAGGGAAAGAGAGATAGAAACATCAATAATGAGAGAGAATCATTGATTGGCTGCCTCCTGCACACCCCCTACTGGGGATTAAGCCTGCAACCCAGGCATGTGTCCGAATCGAACCTAGGACCCTTCAGTCCACAGGCCCACGCTCTATCTACTGAGCCAAACCAGCTAGGGCTGAAGTTGCATTTTAATATGTGGAAAAAAACTGGCTTAGAGATCCCCAAGAAGTCATTATCTTTAATGTTCATTAAAAATCTACAAGCAGGTACAGTTTCTAAGCAGAGGAGAGAGAAAGGTTTATAGAGCTTGAAGGAACATAAAACATGGTTTCTGTTTCCGATCCAGTTGAAGTGTTGGCATATGTGCAGATACATTTTAAAAATTAATGCTGCCAAAACCGGTTTGGCTCAGCGGATAGAGCGTCAGCCTGCGGACTGAAGGGTCCCAGGTTCGATTCCGGTCAAGGGCATGTACCTTGGTTGTGGACACATCCCCAGTAGGGGGTGTGCAAGAGGCAGCTGATTGATGTTTCTCTCTCATCGATGTTTCTAACTCTCTATCCCTCTCTCTTCCTCTCTGTAAAAAATCAATAAAATATATTTTAAAAAAAATTAATGCTGACTAACAGATATTAAGGGGGAAAAATCTATTATCTTACTATCCAGTTGTTTCCTTAGGGACAAAAAAGGATGGTAGTTCAAGGATAATTAAAGAATAATTCTCACCTTCTGTTAAGACCAGTTTAAGTAAGTTATTGATTTCAGTTTCACCTGGGTACAATATATTTAAACCAGAGCTGAAATGACAGAAAAATCAAATGCTTTTAGACAAATGTTCTAGAAAGCCCAAACTCTATTTAAATTTTTATTTTTATAAACATGCCAGTTTGGTTACATAGCACTCTGAGGGACAGTTCATCACTAAAAAGCAGCTGAATCTAAATTCATCTTGTGATATTGTCCACTGATGGTTTCCCTATCTTTCTCTTGTCTGTGAGTTACCAAAATAATAACTTCAATGAGGCCAGATGCAGAACTAGTTAAAGAGAATTGAGCTATAAAAAAAAAAAAATCAATGGAGTCAAACATGCTATATATGCAGATTGTGCCCTCCAAAATAGTTTTTGAGAAGGGGACTTTCTAATTCTCAGCTTTTCCCAAAAATGGTATTGCAAATAGCACCAGAATTTTTTCTTTTTCTTTTTTTTATGAGATTTAACATATAATAAGTATACAATTGGTAAGTTTTAACCTATGTATATACCCATGAAAACATCACCACCATCAAGATAGTGAAAGGTAATAACCATCAGCCCCAGAAGCTGTCTTGTGGCTCTAGATTTTAATTTTTGCCTTAATGGTCTCAACAAAAAGAGACCCAAAGCATGAGCTACTGTGGAAGGAAAAATTGCCCTCCCCTTTGCTCACCCCTGTCATATGGTACTTCCAGACCAAACACTTACTTCTCTCTTGGTCACTAAATTATATTTGGTCATAATAAGGCTATATTCCTGGATAAAAGCTCATTGTACTAATGTGTATATTAAATGACAATAGAAAATGGTCCATAAACTCTGCCCTCTTGACTAACAAGGTTTTAAGTAGATTTTTAAAAGGTTAACATTGTTGAGCCTTATCTTATTAAAATCTCACAAACCTATTTTTATACTCATTTTATAACTGAGGAAACAGAGGACTTAAGGTTATAGCCAGTAAATGGCAGAGCAAAGACTAGACCCTAGATCTGCCTGCTGCCAAAGCTGGCTTCTTAACCAACCTGCCACACTTTCTCTCAAGAGAGATAAATATCCACTTATAAACCATCAAAACATCCACTTAAAGGGGTTTTTTTGTGTCTTTTTTTTTTTAAGATCCAATGATGATGTTAGGTACACAGATGGCATGGGTCCTCTGGGAGTGGGGCCATAGCCTCTGTCCAGTTGAATTATCCTCTGTTCACGAGGTCCTGATGAATGGGATGGGGGAAGAGATGTCTATGATACCAGCTGGCCGGGAAGATCATGATGCAATGCAAGGGAAGCATTTTGAAGAGAGCACTATGAAAATTACTTGATTACCTGATGGCAAGGCAGACTTCCTTCTGAATTTCAGGGCAAATTTGATCTTTTGGTGCCATCAACAGCTGCCAAAGAAGCAATCCTGACCGTCGAATGATGTCTCGATTCCTTTCAGTTTGTGGGCTGAAGAAAAATTTAAATACCACCTACAGAAACATAAAGGGCATGTCTAAAAATGCTCATTCTACTGGGGATAAAATTATCCCTCTGGAGAAAATACATGTAGAGATTCTTATGAATAGATTTTTAACCACAATCTCTTCTATTGTGTAATGGTATAATTACAGTAAATATTGTACATAGATCAGTGACAATGAACTACATATAGCAATACTCCATTAACTGCTGTGCAATGAATATGATGATAATCCTAGATCTAGGATTAGGATGTGGTAAGATGCAAAACAGGAATGTTATTAAATGTTCTTCTGGTAGAAATTAGCTGGCTGAAGCCAAGGTGTGTGTTTTTTTTCTCTAATATCTTATTTATCTCAAAACTGTGTGTTTACCTGAAAGACAACAAGAATGCAGCGTATGATACAGGTGTCTCCATTAACCATGGCCTTCTCCATAATGTCACAAATACTGCTGAGATGGTGAGCTTCGATCGGATGCTGTTTGCCCAGGACACTTGTGATTGGAAGATTTGGATTGGTAGCAAGAAGATTGAGTTGGTGTATGCACATCGCACCAACGTGGTGCAATAATTGGTTTATAACCTCATTCGTGGTTATAGCCTCTTCTAGAAAATAAAAAGGAAACTCAGTGAGGAAAGACACCTCTGCAGGCAGTCCCTAAAGAGCAGTCTTTTGACCTACAAAAAGTGCGCGTGTGTACACACACGCACACACACACACACACACACTCACACACACACGCACACACACACACACACTCACACACACACACACACACACACACACACACACACACACACTAGGAGAGAGTATCTTGGTGCCAGTCTCTTCAGCTACTGCTAGAGAATCTTTCTCCCTGCCAAAGTCCTGGAGTGAAAACACTTGAGAATTTTCACTATTTTTAGAGCATAAGTAGCTACCACCCTTTCTATATCTTAACAATCAGCTACATGCTTTGCATGCATTACCTTACAACATCATTATAAACTTAGACTATTTTAGCCCCGCTTTGTAAAGGAGTAAATCAAGAGTCAGGGGGGTTAAGTAACTCACCCTAGGTCACACAGCTATTGAGTGGTAAAGCTGGGACTTGAATTCAGGCCATTTCAGCTCAGAGCCCATGCTGGTAATCATCCTAATAAAATCTCTCCGTCTTCTATGGCTCCTCTATGGTAAAACTCACCATCTGTCCCTGATCCACAACACTTCAACATTTACCTCATTTAGTCACCACAGCCTAAACAGCCTTTGATCCAACCTTGTGAGAGTTGACAAGCATCTTATATAATAACAAATTCAGGAAATGGAGGTGAAAATTCAAATAGGCAAAGTACCAAAAAAAAAGATTGTTTTTCTGCTAAAAGAGCTGAAATGAATGGCCTAAAAAGAACAGGAAAGCAGGTAATCTTGGAGAGGCAGGTCTGGGTGGAGGAACCTTACAGCTGCAAAAGGGCTGTGGGCACTGGGAACTATGAGAAAAGGACTCAAGGAAACTGAAGAGAAGGTAAACTTTGCCAAAACTAAACTTTTCGATTACGTGTTAATCCTAACATCAGACTGGGGCCCACTGATTCTGTGTCTTTTGAGTCCCTGATCTCACAACAATAGAATTCAAGTTCATACTATTAGTCTTTGCTGAGAGTGCTGCGGGCATGTGTTTTCCCCATGCTCTGCTCCAAATCAAGTCAGACCCCTCTGGCCATAAAGATGCTGGTTTACACAATCTGCCCCAACCTGTTGGAATTATTAAGCTGATCAAGCTTGAGGTGGGAGATGGGAGCATCCTCAGCTAAGAACACCACAGACTTCCACCACAGAATTCAGGTTTTGTTTTTAAATGAATACCCACTTCTCAGTTTGGTGTATGCCTTTGTCAATTTCCAGAGCCTAGAAATAGTTGTCTTGATACTTAGTCAGTTTTATCATTACTTTATAGGAGAGAATTTGCTGAGCTACTCACCCCTCCGTACCACTAGAGCTGACTTCAATGCCAGGAGATTTTAAGTACTTATTAACTTAATGTTGCTTTCTGGCAGTGACACCTCCTCATGACAACATGCCTCTCGACAACACACCTCTCGCTAAGGATCACCTCCATCCCTTTCCAGAAGAGAAGCAGAGGAAACACACGGCCTGGTGCAGAGCCCAATCCCTACTTCACGGATGGGAAATGCCCAGAACCCATGAAATCACCACCCTCTTTAGCCGAGCACAATCGGTGGTTTTGTGTGCTGGCTGCTCCACTGTCCTGTCAGCCAACAGGAGGAAAAGCAGCACTAAAAGCACCCCAAATCAAGATGAGTGGGAAACCACGCCAATAAACACATTTTGGGGGAAAAAATTAACTTAATATTAAAAGCCTTAATATTAAGAAATATAAAGATCATTTATTGATAATTCTATCTAATATAAGCTTATGTATAAATAAGTTATCAATATAAAACATTATAAGAGCATATAATCCCAGGCCAAGTACAAATAAAGAAGTAATTTTTGTGCCAAAGTTCTGACAATTGCAGAAGAAACGTGATTTTCCTGTAAAAAAGTCTATGGACTACCTCAAAAGCTCGATTATTTATACACTTATTTCCTTAATCATAAACCAATCAGATAGCAAGGATAGGTTTCTAAGTTCCAAGAGGGAAGGCTGTTGACCCATTTTGTTGCCTGGGCCATGCTCTCACTTCCTCTGCTGCTGTACGCTGCTATTTCATAGGGAAAATCTCTTCCTATAAGACTGAGTGCGCCTCACCTCTGGGCTCAGTGATGATGTGGCTGACTCCGAGTCTCTGGCAGACGTAATGGAAGGCCTGATTCCCAGGATTACACCACTGATCGATATAGTCATTCGAGCAGGTCCACAGCATGTTGTTCACTGTATCGTAACAGGCACCTGCAAAAACAGCATTCTTTATGCAACTGTCATGTCATCCCCTGCTGTATACAAAGTTCTCATAAGCACTGCCAAAGAATGGAAAGGCCAGGGTTCTCCCCAATGCTGACAATCCACACCTACTCCCATATATTTACTTGGCAAAGCATTAGACTGGGGCTCAACAAAAAGGCAGGATTCAATTTCTACTTTGCTTAACTCCTATGTGAAAAATGAATAAGTCTCATGGAAGAGACAGTTCTCAGTAACTGACTTATGAGTGACCTTTTTCATTCCCAAAAAGATCTAAATGGCTTACATTAAAATCTGGATATAATAGGACTAGTTAACATAACACCCAATAAAAGCCTTAGTAACTAAGCCCAGAACTTAAGATATGAACTTCCTAGGAGCCAAGGCAGAGAGAAAAATATTACATAATGCTCATTTTCGAACAATAAGAAGTATCCCAATTCCTCACAGGACATAAACCTTTTAATTGCATGAACTTTGAAGAGTTTGTTATAGGCATCATTACACAACCTAATGGACAGTATCTTCAACAGCATTTATGCAGAGGAATTTCACATAGCAATTTCTTATATTAATGCCCATTAAACAGTAGTATTAAAAAAATCTTTCCTTACAGGAAACTGGAATACCACAGGAAATTGGCAAGATTTTTTGAGAGATACTGCTAAAACTCTGAATTTTCCAAGGAGATGTGGGCATTTAGTTCTTACCCAATCCTGGTACAAGAGCACCACGCCCCAGTGAGCTTCCAGCAGCATCTATGAGATCGGCCCGACTTGTGAACTGACCATCCGAAATATTGTACACCAAGCTAGAGGCTAGGACTTCGGAAACAAACATTAAGCTGTTTAATAAGCCTTAAAATGGTGGTCAGTATACTTTCAAAGTTTAAACTTGAGACTCTTAACCAGACTGTCATAAAAATCACCCCTTTTTGTTGTCTATTGATGGTAACAATGAGGAGACAGAATATACACATTAAGTCCACAAAAAGAAAACTGTGACAAAATATCTGTATAGTGAACCATATTTTTGAAAGTGGTTTTTAAATGGCCACTTTTGCATAAAGGCTTTTTTCAATATAGGTTGGCAAAAGGAGTTATGATCATTAACACCACAAGGTAACATTTACAAGAAATACTTTACATATAGTCGGTGCTCAATAAAGGTTAGTGGACACAAACAGCTCGATTGCTGTCCTTCCAGGCAGGGACTCTAAAATTTGGAGACGCTTTGGCCTTTTCCCTTCACACTGGATAAGGTAGCGACAACAAGCATGGCTCTAGGTGTCTGGGTTTGAATTACAGCTCTGCCACTTCTGTGTGATCCTGGGAAATTTACTAAACCTCTCAGTTTCCTCATGTGCAAAGTGGAGATAATTAAAGTACCAATCTTATTCAGTTCTTGTGAAGAATAAACAAGTTAAAATATGTCCAGGATCTATACCAGCTCATATGCACTAAATGCTATTGACATTATTTTCTCCCCCGCTTTCAAACATAAAATTCGAGCCCTGTGTCACTTGAGCTTGTTTTTCTTGTTCCCATCACCCTAGGAATCCAGATCCTCATCATGCCTGACTGTGCCCTTTGTTTCTGTTCTATTTTCTACTGGTCTGTCCTGCACAGCTTAAAATGATCTTGCCCAAATCTTTTTCATTATACCATGCATATGTTCACCATGCATATGCCTTTCCCCCCACTTGGCCAGTTATATGAATAATATCCGTTTTTCATAACTTAAACTCAAGACCTCATTTAGTCACTCCCTTCCACCCCACCCCTCAATGACCCTTTCTTTCTGATTCTGCAGCATTTTTATCGGCTTCCCACAGTCCAGGCACTGATACACCATCTACACCATCGCATATCATTTTCCGGTTGTTTCTCACAACTACATCATTTCTCCCAACCAGCCTATGAGCTCCTCAAGGCTAACAACACTTCTACTTGCTGAGTAGCGTTCCCCCCCCCCCCCCCCGCCCCAGAGTGACCAATGTGGAAGAGAACACAGAAGGAATTTCAGTATTTATTGATTTGTTGATCTAAAATAGACTCCCTGTGTAAGCTATATCCTAGCGAAAAAATAGCCCAGTGAAGATCTCCTTTAATCAAACGGGGCCAATTTCAATTGAGAGAAAAAGCCATGTCAAGAAGACTAAAAAGAGTTTCATAAGACTAATAATAGTCAATAAAAAGACAACCCAACTTTAAAATGTCCCAAGGACTTGAATAGGTATTTCTCCAAAGAAGAGATACAAATGGCCAATAAGCACAAGAAAAGATGTTTAACATCATTAGTCATTAGGGAAATACAAATCAAAACCACAATGAGATACACTTCATACCCACTAGGATGGCTATAATAAAAAAAAAAAAAGGGAAAATAATGAATGTTGGTAAGGATATAGGGAAATTGGAGTCATTATACATTGCTGATGAAATGGAAAATAGTGAAGTCCCCTTGGGAAACAGTTTGGCAGTCCCTCCAAAGGGTAACCATACAGTTACCATTTAACCCAGAATTCAACTCCAAAGTATAAACCCAAGAGAAATAAAAACAAAAACTTGTACATGAATGTTAGCATTGTTCAAAATAACCAAGAAGTATAAACAACCCAAATGTCAACAAAGTTGACAACAAAACAGAAGAAATGTCAAAAATAAAATTCACTTACTTTTTAAAGACGACAAACCACTTGTTCCACCAAAAAGAGACCGGGTGGCAGAGCTGCCTGATCCCCCTGGAGGTGGGACCAGCATCACCAAGTATGTGCCACAGGTATATATGGGCGTCTTCCGAAGCATTTTTAGGGGTAGCCCACAGCTAGTATTTGCTGATGAAAAGAATGAAAGTGGTGAGTAGAAATATTTTACACACATTAATTTGGTTAGCAAAACAGATCAGAAGATAATAAGGGGTCCCCAAATTCATACAAGAAAATACCCAAATTCAGAAAATAGAACAGGAAGTAACAAGCTAAGGATAAAATAATGATCTTCTGGCTCCCTAGCCTGGCTTCAAGCCTCCTGAGACTTGTGGAAATAAAATAGTATCATTCTTAAATTCTAATATAAACTAGTAAGTATTTAATTTGATAGTCTCATAATGAATTAATCACAAATATTTTCTCTTCCTAACATTTCAATATATAAAAGAATTAAAGCATAAAATTCATTAAACACATTAATCCAGATCCATTTTTTTCTACCCTTATTTTTTACTACAGTTGATGATTTGGTATAAATTCACATACCGTAGTTGGTACAGAATTTGTAAACTCTTCAAGAATAACGGTTCTTAATCTTTTCTGGGCTATAGATAACCTCAAAAATTTGATGAAAATTATGATGGATACATACGTTATTTAAAACCATGGGGGAGATTGTTTATCCCACCCAGTTAAGAACGCCTGCTTTAAAAGTACAGAACAGTGTGTTTAGTAGGTGACCTTTTATTAAGAATAGGAGGGAAATAAGAACACAAATTTGTCTTTAATTTTATTTGCATAAAGAACTCTGTAAAGATTAAGATTAATATAGTTACTTATAGGGGGCAGGTTGGGGGCAAAATATAGAATACACCAAGATTTCTCTACATATAACTTTTTATGTTGTTTTTAGTTTTCAAACTCTATAAATGTATCATCCATTCTAAAATATTAAAGTACAAACACTAAATGAAATTCTAGAAAGAGCAATCTCTGCTGTGGGAGGTTTGCCTCTTGCTTGGTCAAGATTGTATTTGGTGGAGACAATGTTAAATATGAGCTTTTTACATTTATGAAGCATGTGCTAAACACAAAATCAATTAATGAGAAGGTGTTTAGTGTTAAAGATAAAGCTGTTTTAAATTATTACAGATTCATGCTAATTCATATCCATAGCCAACAACATGTATTAGTTTGGAATTTTTAAAAAATGGGCAATGATTGGAAAGAGACAAAAAGGTGAATTATGTAAAGCAAAGTGCTTTTGTATGGTGCACTGCAACTGCTCAATAAAAAGTACTGCCTGGGGAGCATTTGAGGTCTTGCTCCCTGGCATGAGTCGTCAGTCTGGCTCAAGCAGACTTACAATATTAAAAAAATATATCTATTGCCTGAATCCACAGGCAGCTCTCACTAATTATTCATCAAGCCAAGAAACGACATGGAGGAAATTTCATGCATATTACTAAGGGAAAGAAGCCAATCTGAAAAGTCTACATACTGTATGATTCCAACTATATGACATTCTGGAAAAGGAAAAACTATGAAGATAATTAAAGAAATTATGGGATGGCCGAAACCAGTGGATAGAGTGTCGGCCTGCGGACTGAAAGGTCCCAGGTTCGATTCCGGTAAAGGGCATGTACCTTGGTTGCGGGCACATCCCCGTAGGGGGTGTGCAGGAGGCAGCTGATCGATGTTTCTCTATCATCAATGTTTCTAACTCTCTATCCCTCTCTCTTCCTCTCTTTAAAAAAATCAATAAAATATATTTTAAAAAAAAAAGAAAGAAAGAAATCAGGGATGGCCAGCATTTGGGGATGGGGAGGGATGAATAAATAGGCAGAGAACAAAGGGTTTTTAGGGCAGTGAAACTACTCTCTATGACACCATAATGATGGCTACCTATTCTTATGCATTTGTCCAAACCCAAAGAATGTAACCTGAGGTAATGATGGACTTTGGGTGATGACGATTTGTCCACATAGGTTCATCAGTTGTAACAACTATACCATCTGCTGCAGGATGTTGATGAGGGAGACTATGCATGTGTATGCAGGCGGTATGTGGGAAATATTAGTCCCTTCCTCTCAAGCTTGCTGTGAACCTAGAACTGCTCTAAAAATAATCTTAAATTATAGATATCTAGCTGAAAGGAGCTATCCAAGCTAACAGGTGGTAAGTGAAGGGCAGCATACCTGCTTGGTCCTCTTTCAGTGTGTTGGAAATTGTGGAGCCAGTGAGGGCGGCCAGCGTAGCGGATGGGGAAGCTCTGTAGCGGGAAAGTCTGCTAAGAAGCATCTCATTAATGCTTTTCGCAGACTCACCCTCTTTTCTCATTAGAATTGTGCGTTCCTGAAGTGGACTGGCAACATACACACCATTTTCAACCTAATATTTAAAGAAAAAAGAGATCCTTAAATGACATCTATTTCCATGTAGTTAGCAAGTTTCTATTTGAGAATTGCACTATCTAGTTGTGCAAAACCATTTCCAAAAATTGTACCTGAGTAGGGGTAAACCTCAAAACCTAAGTGCTCCACAGAAACTCCTGAAAACAAAGGAAAGGCCACGCAAAGTTTGAGAGCTTTCATTCTTCATAATAACCCAGTTTCTAAAAGTAATGAGCCAAGTTTAATAAATTCTACAAAAGGTCGTTGATTAAAATTCCTTATATTGAATTCCTTAGGCAGCTCTCACTAATTACAAGCATCTGACAGGTACAAGTACACTGAGAGGAAAACAAATCAGTTTTTGATTTACTATTAATATGAAGTACAACTAGGAGGGTAATGTCTTCTTGAAATCAAATTAGTGGCTAAAACCCAAACTCTGCATTAACAGCAGTTAACATTAGCCCCAGCTGCTTGGGCACTGGAAGAGCAGTCCTAGAGAAAGGCAGACTTTGTTTGCTAAAAATATATGCCAACATCAACTGGATCCTTGCTGGTGCTTGGCAGGTCCTCATTCATCACTTGATTATTCCCCAGCAAAATCCCTGGAGTGATGATTTCAAAATTCCTTTACCAATTTTGAGCTTGACTTTAAGCAGACCACTTGGCAATCTTTATTGCAACGAAGATCCAGACCACTTACTGTAAGCTGCTCATACTCATCTCTCTTCCAACTCAAGAATCTTTGTTTTCAGCCTCATTATTGTTCCTTTCCTCTTAATTCAGAGGAAGAAGCACTTCGCCTCGTGTTATTTAAGGTTAAGTCTTCCACCTCTGCCTCCTCTCTAACTGTTCCCTTAATTCTGTCTGCTCCTTCATTGCCAGTGTCTCCCTCTCTATTAACTTACTGGTTTCAAATATTCACAGGTTTCTAGATCTTAAACACAAGCTTGGTGGCCCATGGAAATACCATCCCTTTTCTCCACTTCCATTTGCTGTCAAATTTCTCACATATATCTCATGCTGCTTCTGCATCCCACGCCCCCTTCCAGACCTAGGCTCCTGGATCTGGCTGGAGTCTCAGAAACTGGTGCCACCAATAAAGGTGGCCACGGCTGGCCTGCAGCTGTGGGGTATAGAGATAAAAGGGAATAGGAGTACAAAGTGGCAAGGCTTAGAAGAAGCAAATAAAAAGCAAAGCAATACAAAGTAAAAATTTGGTAACAGAAGAGGCAAGAGAAAGCAAGCAAACTCAGGAGCATAGCCAGGAAGGAGCTGTGCAGAGTAGCACCTACTGTGTGCTGGGCAGTGTTCTAGGACCTAGGGACACAGCAGTACACAGAAGAGACCAAAATCCCTACCCTCCTATAGCTGACATTCTAGGCAAGGGAGACAGTGAAGAAATTAGCAAATAACGGGTAAAATAAGAGCCATGAAGAAAAATAAAACAGGGCAAAAGAGATAAAAAGAGACATGATTTTATTTTACATGAAATATTTTATACAGATTGGTAAGAAAGGTCTTTCTGATAAGGTGATATTTGAGCAGAGACCTAAAAAGTGAGAGACTATGCCATGTGGTTATCTGTAGGGTTTCAGCACAAAGGTCCCCAGATGGGAGCACTCTGGGTATTTGGGCATGTCAGCAAGGAGGCCAGTTGTGGCTAGAGTGGCATGAGAGCAGGGAGTGTGGTTGGTGCAGAGAGTGATAGGTGAAGAAGGGGCCCAAATCATGCAGCACCTTTACAGACGTAGTAAGATTTGAGATACACTTTGAAGGTAGAGCAGGAGCATCTGCTGACTGGACATAGAATTTGGGAAGGAAAAAAAGCAGAATCAAGAGTGACACCAAAGGTCTCTGGCCAGCACTGGCAGGTCACAGATACCATTCACTGAAACAGGAAAACCCATGGGAGGGGCAGGAAAAGTCTCATATTCTATGCATATACAAATAAACACCCACATCGATACCCATCTAGAGTTCTGGGGACAGGCTTTGGCTAAGAAGCAAATGTGAGCATCATCCGTTTATAGAGGTGTTTAAAACTATAAGACAGGATGAGATCTATGAGCAAGTTAGAGAGATAGCAGGGGCCCTGAAAATAGGTCCTGGCACATGTGATAGTTGAAAAGGAAGAAAGATGAGACTGAGTAGGAACAACCAGTGACAGAAGTCCTATGGGGTGTCCCACAAGGCAAATGAAAACAATTTCAAGAATGTGGGAGTGGTAAACCACATTAAAAACTCCTAAAAGGTCAAGTCAAATTAAGAGTTGACCTTGAATTTATTAATGAGGAAGTCCCTGGTGAATTTGAGAAGAGCTGTTTTGGTGATATGATAAGGATACAAGACTGAATAAAGTGGGTTCAAGAGAGAATAGAAAGAACATAAAAACAGTAAGAATAACTCTTTGAAGAGCATTGCTGTAAAGAGACACCAGAAATAGGGGAGTGGAGGCAGGTATGGGTCAAGGGAGTTGTTTTTTAAAGACAGGATATCTTCTAACGCAGCAGTCGCCAAACTTCTGGACCTCGTGGACCAGACCACCAGTTGGAGAGCTGCTCTAACGTATTTGTGTGCTGTAGTAAATGGTCCATTGAGAGAGGAAAGCTGCTAATATAGGAGGACAATAGCAGAAAGAACCAGCCTCCTACCCCAACTTTCAACACACAGCAGGCAGCAAATACAGCTTTTTTGTACTAAACAATGCCACTTGGAAATCAATCTACTTCAGTCTATGCAGATCTGCCTCATACTTTTTAATGGCTACACAGTGCTCCATGATGTGAAAGTATCATAGGCAGTAAGCCAGATAGCTATGTTTAGCTTCTCAAGTCAGCATTTTAGAAGCTTCTAAACTAGCGGTAGTTAAAAATTTTTATTTAATGAGGAAAAAATTCAAACATATGCAAAAATAGAGTGTAGTATAATGAACTTCCATATACCCATCATCCAGATTCAACTATAATCTAGATATTGCCACACCTGTTTAACTTATCTGCCTCTTTTTTGGCTCATGCATCTTAAAACATATCCCAGACATCATGTAATTCCACTTCTGAATATTTTACTACACATCTCTCAAAACAGATATTTTCTCATAGAACCACAATACTGTTATTATACTTTAAAAATAAATTAACCCTTTGCACTCGCTTGCTTTTTTCTCGATTCCTGCTACCGATGTTAACCATGTCGAGTCACACTCGACATCCGAGTGCAAAAGGTTAAGAGTCCTGGCGGTGTAGTTTAGTTGATTGGTTGAGCATCATCCTGTGCACCAAAAGGTCACTAGTTTGATTTCTGGTCAGAGTGCATGCCCAGGTTGTGGGGTCAGTCCCCGGATGGGGTGCATATGGGAGGCAACCCAATCAATGATTCTCTCTTTCCCTCTCCCTTCCTCTTTCTCTAAAATCAATAAAAACATATTTTTTTAAAAATTAAGAATAGTGCCGAAACCGGTTTGGCTCAGTGGATAGAGCGTCAGCCTGCGGACTCAAGGGTCCCAGGTTCGATTTCGGTCAAGGGCATGTACCTTGGTTGCGGGCACATCCCCAGTAGGGGGTGTGTAGGAGGCAGCTGATCGATGTTTCTCTCTCATCGATGTTCCTAACTCTCTATCCCTCTCTTCCTCTCTGTAAAAAATCAATAAAATATATTTTTAAAAAAATTAAGAATAGCCCCATGGTTTCATCGAATACTCAATTTATATTCAAGTTCCAAATTGTCTCCAAAGGTGTTTTTTTAATTTACAGTTTGTTTGTTTGATTCAGACTCCAAAGATGATCCAAAGGTTGTTCTTTTCATCTACAGCAGGCTCCTTCTTCCCCAACTTGTTATTTCATGCCACTGGGAGAGGCTATTTTGGTAGCTCTGTTTCCTCCAGAGCAGTTATGGGCTTTTGATTGTATAGCTATACTTCTAAAAATACCTTTATGTTGTCTTTACACTTGACTGATACTTTGGTTGTTGACTAATGACTTCTAGGTTGGAAATCAATTTCCCTCAAAATTTTGAAAGCCCTGCTCCATTTTTATATCCAGTAATACTATTGAATAACATGGTGCTTTTCTAACTCTATATCATTTGTATAAGATTTTACTTATTTCTGGAAGCTTTGGAATCCTCTCTTTATACTTGATAATCTGAAGTTTCAGGATGATGTGCCATGGTGTGGGCATTCTTCATTAATCTGGACCAGTGTCCTTTGTTTGACATTCTTGGATTTTTAAAAATATATATTTTTATTGAATTCTAGAGAAAGAGGAAGGGGGGGGGAGGGGAAAGTAGATGTGAGAGCCATACATCAATCGGCTGCCTCCTGCATGCCCCCTACCGGGGATCGATCCTGAAACCCAAGCATGTACCCTGATTGGGAATCAAATCAGCAACCTTTCAGTGCATAGGATGACACCAATCCACTGATCCACACTGGCAGGGCGGGGCAGTTCCTTTTATCAACTTTTACCTACAACCCCATCTCCCAGTGGCACAGCACCACACCTGATTCCTCCAATCCCAAAGACTTCCTAAGCAACTCTCTTCTTCTTGGGATTCCCCTGAAAACACTTTTAGTTTTGGCTTTTCCCACACTGAAGATAAGAAGGGATACTACCACCTCCATCTTCTAAAGTAAACGCACAAGAGATACTGCCTAGAGCTGAGGAACAAGAAATAAAGGCGTAATTATAAGCTACAAACACAACTGAAAGAGGAATTAAAATGAATGAAATAAAGCCTGTCCATGTTGTTCAGTGGTTGGGCATCAACCTATGAACCAGGAGGTCATGGTTGGATTCCTGGTCAGGGCACATGCTGGGGTTGCGAGTTCAATCACCAGTTGGGGGGGGGGGGGGCGGGGGGTACAGGAGGCAGCCAATCAATGATTCTCTCTCATCATTGATTTTTCTATCTCCCTCTCCCTTCCTCTCTGAAATAAATAAAAATACATATATTTAAAAATGAATGAAGTAAATACATTAGGAAGAATAAAAGAGTAAAAACTAAGCCAAATCCTCATCTATCACAGCAAAAAGAAATCAACATACAATACATGGAGTTCATAGTCAAGAAACAGCAATGTAAGCCATTTACTTGGAGATACAAAGAACAAAAAACTGAAACCAGCGCTGGCAGGGGATGGGGTAAGGGATTCTCACTTCTCGGTATGAACCTGGATATGCTACCCAAAGTTTAAATCCATGCACACATACTTCTTTATACAATTTTTTCTTTTAATTTAACAAAAGCATGTCAGGGAAAGGGAGAATTCTTCAATGTGTTCCCATTACACTTAGGATAAAAACCTAAGTCCTTTAACCAGCTTGTAAGTGTGTTTAAAAACAAGCAAAACAAAACAAAACAGATTTTCTGACAATTTAATTCTGAACACAGGTTCAAGTAGTACAATCTCTAGCAGATCAATGCAGACTTTCACCCTGGCAGAGACATTTGACAAGAAAAGATAATGATTAGAGAATACTGAGAAACTAGTTGGAAAAGAATGTCTGGTGAACGGTTACTAGGTTCCTGACTGACTGTTAGCTGGCAGGATGGATGACTGGTTTCCCAGAACAAGTTTTAACCCTATTAAAATTCATTAGAAAAATGGCTTGAATGTTTGTTTTATTTTCAGGAATGCTAATTTCTTCCCAGAAGGAGGCTGTAAATCACATCATGAAAAAAGGTTTGGTCACAGACCTGGCTTGGGCAATTTTTCCTTTACAAGTCTTTGCAAATACAATCTAGATAAGTATTGTCCAATAGAACTGTCTTTGATGATGGAAATGTTCTATGTCTTCGCTGTTCGATATGGTGACCACTAGCCAGTCGCAATGGCTACTGAATACTAAAAATGTGGTTAATGCAACTGAGCAACTAAAGTTTTAAATTTATTTAATTCTGATTAATATAGATTTAAACAGCCAGGTGTGGCTACCGGCTGCCACACTGGACAGTGCAGATCTGCCATGGCCCCCAGCCTCTTCTTGCTCAAGCTCTTCTCTCTGCATCCCAGTCACTCTAGCTCACTGTCATTTCCTGAAACATGCATGCTCACTCCTGCCACAGGGCCTTTGACTTGTGGTCTCCTCTTCCTTGAATGTTCCCTACCCTTCTAATGAACTTCTTCATCTGGTTAACTACAACTTTTTCTTCACTACCTAAAATTATCTTATCTACTTATTTGCTTACTTGTTTATAGTTTTTGTCTTTTTTTTTTTTTTTTTTTTTGTCTTTCCACCATCACTATCCCAACCCACCCAACTAGCCAGCCAGAATACAAACTCCATTTGAGCAAGGATCCTATCCACCTTGCCCATCACTGAATTCCCACCATCCAGATAAAACACTGCCTGGCTCTCAGGCAGCCTGCTAATATCTAATGAATAAATAATTGTCTTCTCACAATTTTAATTGTCATCTTTTTCAGGGACTTCCAAAACCTATCAATAGACCCAATCTTATTATTGCAGTTTAGTTCCACATTTCCAACAAGCCCCCTGATCATTTCTACTTAAAAACTCCACTATCTACACTTTAACTACTGTTATCTCCATTCTCTTGCCAAATTGGCCTAGAAAGCTAGACTTTATTTGGCCATACAACTCCAAACAAAGAAACCTTTAAAGATATCCAAGAGAAAAATCAATTTTGAGGTAAGAGTAAACACATTGTACATACTCCAAGTTTCTTAGGTCCTTTGTCAACCAATATAAAAAGAAAGCAAACAGAAATGTCTCTCAATACACAAAGTGAGAAAGTAAAACTTACCACAAGCTCAAAAATGTCCATGAAAACAGAATGTCCCTTAGGTGTTTTCTCATTCAGACTGGCAGGAGACCAGATCCAATAGAAGTAAGTACCATCTGAAGAAAGGTGCACGGTGCTCATAGTGCTGCCAACAGGGAGATGATTAGCTGGCATTGGTACCATCTGACATACCTGGACACAAAAAGAAGGAAAACTTCATCAGTGTGACATAAATTCTGATTAATTCTATCAGCTCATCATTAATATTATTAATTCCAAGATGAGAATTCAATAGGCTTTCTGGGCAAAATAAACCTGATATTTATCCCTAAGAATAATATATGAAAATTACATGACAAAAACATAAAAGTTCATACAACTGGCCATGCAACAGATAAAAAGATGCTTGAGATTAATTCAAATTACATTTTTTTTAAATGTACTTACTAAACATTTTGACTCTGCCATGTGTGTTTTATCAAACATTTATTAAAAACAAAGTTTCAGCCCTAGCTGGTTTGGCTCAGTGGATAGAGCATCAGCCTGTGGACTGAAGGGTCCCAGGTTCAATTCCGGTCAAGGGAACATGCCTGAGTTGCGGGCTTGATCCCCAGTAGGGGACTTGCAGGAGGCAGCGAATCAATGATTCTCTCTCATCATTGATGTTTCTATCTCTTTCCCTCTCTCTTCCTCTCTGAAATCAATAAAAGATATAAAAAATAAATAAATAAAATAAAAAAAACACAAAATTTCAGAAAAATAATACCTTCTGAAATGTTCTTAGTAAATGAATTTAAGACTACTAATTATATTTAAAGGACATGAACTATATCTCATTCATCTTTATATCTTTAGCACGTAATTCAAAGTCTAGCTCAAAGTTATTTAATAAATATGGAAGGAAGAAAAGGCAAAAGGGAAAGCAGAGAATAGGGAGAAGGGGGAAAGAGAAAAAAAGTTTTAAAAAAATGAAGGCACATGCAAGATCCTAACTTAGCACATGAGGGCTACTGAAATTCACCAAGTTCCATCAAGAGGAAACAGACAAACACCAATACTCTATATTAGAAATGAAGGCATGTGTTTCTAATACTACCTAGTAAACATCCTTTGGTTTCAGCATAATGAATAGTTTTGTATTATTTCACATTAAATGTGAAGTTACATACTAATTTTTACTGCCAGAGAAAAGCATTTAATATGAGAGAAAATGAGAACTAAGAAAACTGCTGACTTGGCTTTTTAAAAATCCAAGAGTAGGAGCAGAACTGAAAATCCCAAAATAAACATAATTAGAGAAGGTCAGATGCCTTCAGGGTACAGTAAGAACAATTTTCAGTTGCTCCACCTCTGGGTGAGTCACTAGTTTTCCTAAGATTACTTTTGAACCCTGAACTAATTTCATATGAATTTTTTCCAGATCTGTTTTGTCTACGTCAAAAGTTAAAGTCATTTAATTGCTGTAACCACACTTTGAAACTTACTGTGCCAGGAAATTTAGAAAGCTGACAGCTACTGATTGGCCTAAGCCAAACTGCGGCTCACGAGCCACATGCGGCTCTTTGGCCCCTTGAGTGTGGCTCTTCCACAAAATACCACGGCCTGGGCGAGTCTATTTTGAAGAAGTGGCGTTAGAAGAAGTTTACATTTAAAAAATTTGGCTCTCAAAAGAAATTTCAATCATTGTACTGTTGATATTTGGCTCTGTTGACTAATGAGTTTGCCGACCACTGGCCTAAGCTATCCCCAAATTGCTCTGATGCACGTATCTAGTTAGTGACAACACTGCTTTCTTGGATAATATCAGAGTTTTTGCAACAACACAGGGGAAACTGACATCACTTCAAATGTGAACCATGTTCCAAGATTTAACATCTGTTTAATTCCCAGGCTTATAACTTTATTTCAAACAAATATAGGAGATATTATCATCTGTCTGCATTAGTGATAAGAAACAAAGGCAATTGGGCATCTATTTGTTAATGTGTTCACTTTACTCATCTAACAATTATTGAGCACCTTCTATGTGCTTTGGAGACACAATGGTGAACAAGATTCAGTCTCTGCTCTCCAGGAAAGACACAACTGAGTGACAGAGAGATGCAACATCCCACTTAAATTTTGGATGTAACTACTCTCAGGGCAACCACTCCACAGATGAGAACTCTAACCATCCAGTTCAATTTTGGTTGAAAGTTATAGCATAAAGAACTCAAATTTTAGAGCTGAGAACCATGTATTCAAGTTCTCATGTTGCTATAATTGTATGGCCTTGACCTCTGTGAGCTACATTCCTCCATTCAACAATAAACACTATTTGCAATGTGCTTAGCATCATTTGCCTTATGTTTATGATGAAACTGCCATCATTACACCTCACAAGTGTATGTAAATTGCCTAGATCAGGGCCTGGTACACAGACATTGTACTTTATCATCATCAGTCACATGCTAGGACATACTACATTCTAGGGACACAAAGGTGAGTAAAACAGGCTCTCTCTGGACCTAAAGGTGTGCATGGTCTTGGGGAGGATTAGACACAAGAGCAGGTACTTTCGGTATGATGCAGCAAGTGCTTTGCTAGAGTGCTATTAGAGCAGTAAAGATGAGTTCTTAATCCATCTCACACAATGACTCTATCTAAACTCATTTTAAAGCTCCCATTCTCTCAGAAAGGTTGTTTAGAACTAATTGAATAGGGAAATGATGTCTTCCCAGAACAGATCTGGCAATAATAATAAGAAAAAAAAGGAGAAAAAGAAAAAGAAGGAGAACAAGGAGGAGGAAGAAGAGAAGAAAGAAGAAGAGGAGGAGGAGGAGGAAGAGGGGGAGGAGGAGAAGAAGGAGGAGAAGCAGCAGCTGGCATTTATACCATCTCTGATTCTCTAGAAATTTTTTTTAATAGTAAAGAAAAATTTGTTGCTGGCTTTATAAACTCTTAGGGAGCACATTCACTCAAACCATGTGAGAAAGTCTAGACACTAGACAAAAACAAAACAAAACAGAATGCCCAGACAATGACAATTCAAAGGATGCACTCTGGCAGGAAACTACATCAATTGTGTTATTACTTCTGAAGAACTTCCCTTACTGTCTCCAAAATGTAAAGACAATGCCTTGGTTTTCTGTTTACCTGAAGGGTATTCTGGTCAATGACCTGGAAAAGGGAGTGAGGTTTATTATCAAAAGATACAGGCCGGTGGAGAAGACTGCCGCTGCCAAAAGCAACCCATCCCGGTTCCAGCTCCTCGTTCCGGCAGTATACAAAACCTCTGTAGGAAAAGAAAGGTACTTAGGTTGGGTTGCCTGGCTGGGTCTGAAGCCACAACAGACAAAAAAATTTTCCTGAATGTTTAATGTTTTAAAAGCCTAATGTTTTTAAATGGCTAAGTATGCAAACAATTTGAAGGTGAGTGAATATATTACATTAGCTTTTGGACTGAAAAATTAGGGCAAATATTAACTTTTCACAACAAACTCGTGAAGAGAAAAACAAGTTGGGGAAAAGGTCTAATCTGTATATATAAAACCCTAATATGCAAATAGACTGAACAGCGGAACAACTGAACAACCAAACAACCAGTTGCTATGACGTGCGCTGACCACCAGGGGGTGTGCGTGGAACATGGCAGGCATCAGCAGCAGGCGGCAGAGGGCGGAACATGGTGGGCGATGGCCGCTGTGGGATGGTGGAGCAGGTGAGTGGAGGCGCCAGACCAAGGCGGGGCGCCAGTCGTTGTCATCGGGGAAAGCCTCTGGTGGTTACTGAAAATTCTTTGCTCCCGTGTACCATGGTCCCGGCCAGCGCTCGCACCCGCTGCCAGCACCGGCCCCACTTGCACCTGCTGCCAGCCCCAATTACCCCTGAGGGCTTCTCCACCTCCCCCTGCTCCTGAGGGGCGATCGGGGCAGCAGCCACCACTCGCACCCGTTGATGGTGCCGATCCTGCTTGCACCTGCTGCTGGCGCAAGCCCCAATCGCTCCGCGCTGTCAGCGGGTGCGAGCAGGGCCGGGGCTGGCGCCGGCAGCACCTGGGAGCGGCAGTGGCGGGAGCAGGGCTGTCAGCAGAGAGAGGACTGGGGGCCATGGTGGGAGGGGCTGGGCGGGGGTGCGGAGGATGGGCCAAGACCCACCTCTGTGCCCACCGCAGCCTCGCAGCCCACAGTTCCTTTTAAGGTGCACGAATTCGTGCACTGGGCCCCTATATAGTTAAATATATAAAAGGATCTCAAACTGTGGTTTCTTTTGTCAGCAATTCATCGATCTTACATCCCAACTGAAAATCACTGCTAATCCAAGATCAAATCCAAGGACAAAGAAACTAAACTAGAAAAAAATGTCCATCTATCAACATGGAGAAGAAACTAATATTATAGTAATTCTAACTATAGAGGAACATCTGGTTAAAACAATGATCCTAGGGCTATCAGACTCTTTAGAGCCAAAACAAAGCTGAAATGCACTAGCACAGCGGTCGGCAAACTGCGGCTCGCGAGCCACATGCGGCTCGTGAGCCGCGGTTTGCCAATCTGTTGACTAATGAGTTTGCCGACCACTGACCTAGCAGAATGAGAGGGGTGGGTGACAATAATAGAAAACCAGAATCACATGAATGTGTTCAGACTTATTATTAGTCAGTCTATAGAGAGTCAGCATGCGCCCCCATGTTTTCTTCACAGAGGATTACATAAGGAGGAAATGTTCCAGCCAAATAATTCAGCAAATTCCATGCCACTCACCTGAGAGTACCATGTAATCCAGAGCCCAGTTTGCTCACTCCTCTTCCAACTGAGTTAGTAGTATACAGGTAAAGACCGTCTGCAGTGAGACAGCGTCCCAAGTCAGCATCTGAAACATTTTTTATAAGTAAGTTATATAAATGCTTTTCTTTTTCTTTTCTTTTTTTTCTTTTTTTGTCTTTTTGTTAATCCTCACCCGAGGATATTTTTCCATTGATCTTTTACAGAGAGTGGAAAAGAGAGGGAAAGACAGAGAGAAACATCGATGTGAGAGAAACACATTGACTGGTTGCCTCCTGCACACACCCTGACCAGGGCTCAGGCAAGGAGGAGCCTGAAACCAAGGTACCGTATTTTCCGGCATATAAGACAACTGGGCGTATAAGATTTTCCTGGGTTAAAAAGTAGTCTTATACACCGAAAAATACGGTAGTCCAATATATCTAATCCATTATATCTAATCCCATCAATATAGTCCAATATACCGTATTTTCCGGTGTATAAAATGACTTTTTAACCCAGGAAAATCTTATATGCCCAGTCATCTTATACGCCGGAAAGTACGGTATGTGCCCTTGACCGGAATTGAACCTGGGATCCTTTGGTCCACAGGCTCTATCCACTGAGCCCAACCAGCTAGGGCTAAATGCTTTTCTAATAAGATTATAAATGTGCTTTTTCTTTAGAGGAGGTTGAGTGAAAGATAATCTCCCACTTCTAAAGTAAGTGCTTCGATGTGACTTCCAGGGAAGATGGCTAGAACCCCCAAAGCAAACATCCAAAATGCATGTAGGGTCAGGGACCAAGATCAGGGAAGGAGGTCAGATAGTTACTAGCAGGACAACCTGGTTTTGCCTGCCAAATGTTTTTTTCTTTTTTGAAATAGCAAAAATACTGAGTCCCAATTTACACATTCCTAATTCTAATCTGAAATGACTAAGAATACAATACGAGCCCTGGTCGGTTTGGCTCAGTGGATAGAGCGTCAGCCTGCAGACTGAAGGGTCCCAGGTTCGATTCCGGCCAAGGGCACATGCCCGGGTTGTGGGCTTGATCCCCAGTGGAGGCTGTGCAGGAGGCAGCCGATTGATGGTTCTCTCTCATCATTGATGTTTCTATCTCTCTCTCCCTCTCCCTTCCTCTCTTAAAAATCAATAAAGAAATATTTTTTTAAAAAAAGATATGATTTTATAGTAAAAAAGGCGTGAGCTTTTAAGAGTTCTGGGCACTTATTAGTTGACCTTGGGCCTCTTTGAACTTCAGTTTCTTCATCCATAAAATGAGGATAATGTGTACCTCAAGAATTACTATGAAGGTTAAATGAGATAACACAAGTTAATACCCATATTGCACTCAAGTTCAAAGCCAGTGTTCCATAATGGTAAATGATATTATTCTCACATACTAATAAATACATTCAACTAAAATCTGCTTCTTTGGATTTTCCATCCAGAGGTCCTAATTTTAATTTCTGGAGCAACACAGCACAAAAGTGCTCTTCTATTTAAAAACAGCAACTATGTTTCCCCTTAGCTATATCTTCCCCTAAGATAAACATTGTATCTCTATATGATAGTAAATGGTTTACTAACTTATAAAGAGGGTCTTTAAAAAAGCATTTAAATAAGCCCTTCAGTGTTTATTTTCATAATCATTCCACTCACTATGTATAAGTGGAGTTTGTCTACTACTTGTCATTTTAGGAGAATCCAATGTCACTGCACTCAAAGTAGTACTAAGTACGCTGTTATCTTTAAAAACCAGTATACTAAACCTGAGACCAGTGTAATTTGTACTTAGTGGTTCCTCAAAAAACAAAGAGTTAAAGTGGGTAATCATTTTTGGAACTCCTATTTCATTGGTAAGGTAATATTTAACAATATAATCATCATAATAAGTACCTATTACAATAACAAACAGGTCTGGGAGTAAGGTGGACTCCTGGCAGGCCTGAAACTCTACCAGAGAGCAGCATGGGTGTGCCAGGGTACTGGACAGCATGTCTACCCAGCTAACAGAGAGGCTGAATTCAACGGCAAGTCAGTTAGGTGCAGTCAATTAAGAGAGCTTCTGCCATTTTCACTGAGGTCACAGAATAAACTGATATGTAATACTTGTGAAACTGTAAAAACATTTTAATCCAGCCTACTTTGTTTAAAAAAGATACTTAACAATTCATGCTCCCTTGAACAATCTCATCGTTTTGCTTTTAGGATGAGAGGGTTCATCAACACACACACAATAAATTACTAAAAGAAACAGTATCAGGCAGAAAGACCTGATACTCTATTCATGGGCATAAAAATTCAACTTAAGGTTCCCATGCCCAAACTCAAATACCCAGGAACCAATTTAAGTAATTCATGGCTCTTTGCAGAAGTGTATGGATGATACCTTTTCCTGGCGCTAGTAAAACCTATCCATTTTCTTACCTCACTGAGTATCAGCTTGTATTATACTGTGACCGATAAAGCAGACAATGAACACATTGTATAGGAATCCTGAGCTCTTTAATTAAAAGGAACACAGACTTATATCTAAACTGTTTGCCACAATTATCTTAAACCGTTCTTTTCACATCTTAATTTCAATCAGAGGACCAAAACCCTTACATTACCTTTATTTTCAGAACTGGAGCCAGTGTTACTATCTGGTGCAGGCAACATGTCTTCATATCCCCATGACACTATGTGTTTGCCACCAAGCAAACAGGAGGGGGATCCAGGCCCCCCTTCCAAAAGCAACAGCCTAAAAAGGGAATTGGAGAATCACAAACACACCAAAACTATCCATTTTGGCAAGAAAATAAAAGTCCACCTTCCATCTCAAAAAGCAGAAAACTATAACAGGTTTACAAAGACATTATACATCTGAAATGAAATTCACGATATATTTTATATACTGAAAATTTACAAAGCAGTGCTTTTAGAAATGTTATGATAAAATTACAGCTGTGTGTAAAATGTATATATTTTATATATACGAGAGAGAGAGAGAGAGAGAGAGAGAGAGAGAGAGAGAGAGAGAGAGAGAGAGATATGAATTGGGAAACACGTATACCAAAGCATTAGGAGTGGTTATCTTTGGGTAATAAGATTATGAATGAGCCCTAGCTGCTTTGGCTCAGTGGATAGAGTGTCAGCCTGAGGACTGAAGGGTCCTGGGTTCAATTCCAGTCAAGGGCACATGTCTAGGTTGCAGGCTTGATCCCCAGTAGGGGGCATGCAGGAGGCAGCCGATCAGTGATTCTCTCACCATTGATGTTTCTCTCCCCCTCTCCCTTCATCTCTGAAATCAATAAAAAGTATATATTTAAAAGATTATGATTTTATCTTTCTTCTCTACACCTTAACATATCACCTCAAAATCTACAATAAGAATTAATTACAAGCTACTGCAATTTTTTTAAGCCCACAAAAATGAAAAATAACATGCCCTAGATGGTTTGGCTCAGTGGATAGAGTGTTGGCCTGCGAACTGAAGGGTCCCAGGTTCGATTCCAGTAGGGGGCATGCAGGAGGCAGCCGATCAATGATTCTCTCCCATCATTAATGTTTCTATCTCTGTCTCCCTCTCCCTTCCTCTCTCAAATCAATAAAAAATATATATTTTAAAAAATTAAATAAATAACATGCTCTAGGAACACTTTCAAAGAAGACGACAAAATTCTCAAAGAGATATGATAATATACTTATTTAAAAATATGAATCATTTCATTTATATGTGGAAGCTTAAAGAACAATATAAATGAACAAACAAAATAGAAACAGACTCATAGACAGAGAACAGACTGATGCCTGCCAGAGGGAAGGTTGGTGAAAAAAGTGAAAGAATTAAGAAGTACACATTGGTAGTTATGAAATGGTCATAGGGATGTAAGGTATAGCATAAAGAATATAGTCAATAATATTGTAATAACTAAGTATTGTGCCAGTCTACTTAGGAGGATCGCTTTGTAAAGTATATGATTGTGTAATCACTATGCTATTCACCTAAAACTAATACAAACAAGGACTGAATGTAAACTGTAATGTAAAAATATATGAATCGGACTTGGGTGTGGTGGGATGTGTCCTTGGATTTAGAGAGCGAATGTCTGGCTTGCAAGTGGGAACCTCCATGTCCGGTGAGAATAACAAGAGATTTAAAAATGGGTGACGTTGAGTAAGGCAAGAAGAGTGTTGTTCAGAAGTGTGCCCAGTGCCATACTATAGAAATGGGAGGCAAGCACAAGACAGGGCCAAATCTCCATGGTCTATTTGGGTGAAAGATAGGCCAGGCCCCTGGATTTTCTTACATGGATGCCAACAAGAACAAAGGTATCACCTGGGGAGAGGCTAAACTGATGGAATAGTTGGAGAATCCCAAGAAGTACATCCCTTGAACAAAAGTGATCTTCACTGGCATTAAGAAGAGTGCAGAAAGGGCAGACTTGGTAGCTTATCTCAAAAAAGCTACTAATGACTAATAGTTGGCCACTGCCTTATTTATTACAAATCTCTCATGACATTTTTATGTGTACCATATTTAAATTGATCTCATACACCAGAATTCAGATCATGAATGGCCAATAGAGCATTTCTTTTGTGTAGTCCTGATTTAAATAAGATTGGCTTGTGGTTAAATGATATGGTCAGCTTTTTGAACTTTAACGGTAATTTTGGTTCAGCAAGCGTTATCACTGTCCTCTCTTCTAAAAATATGATTGGACTTGATTCGTAGTATTCAACTTTTCACAGAGGTGGTGAGTGACATCTCAAAACCTGTAGGAGACTGGTTTATATTTAGATTTATATGACTGGTTGTATTAATATGTTTAAATTCTGAAGAAATCCCTTCACTGTCTCTTAGACCTGCAAGACTTGCTTGTGTTTCAAGTTGTGTTCATCAGCCTGTTAAAAGGCAAGGGCTGCAGATAAGCTTGCAGTGACCATTGTGTCTTTTTGGTCCCAACTATGCCAATTTAATAAAATTCCCTGTATCTAAACTGTTGCCTTTTACTGAATGAAAGGCATTTTAGTGTGGTTTATGTATAATATCAAATAAAAAGTACTTAACATGTCTACATATTATAGATGATCTTTAAGGTCAGGTGCTTGACAAGATATAGCAGCAAACTTTGTGAATCCTTTAAGTCAGACTAAGTTATAATTCAGGATTGTCTTGAACAGCTATCCATTTACTATATATGTGTGTGATTTTGCCAGCTCATTAGGATTAAAGTAGAGAACAGGTCATCAACACAAAATTGTAAATTATGTCATTATAAGGCTTAAGATAATTAAAAACAAAGCCACAAAAAATATATGAATCATTTAAATTGCTAGACTCTTATCAATTACTCTTATCAGGAGGCAGCTGATTGATGTTTCTCTCTCATTGATGTTTCTAACTCTCTATCCCTCTCCCTTCCTCTCTGTAAAAAGAAATAAAAGGGCAAAAGCACACTGGAACATTTAAACCAGCTATAAGTTAATTGATAAGAGTCTAACAATCTACTTATTAAAAGAGACCTTATAAACAATCTCCCTTGTGTAGAAGGAGGGTAAGGATCCAAAGTGACAACTTACCTATACAGCACATCGGCTACAGGCAGGTAACCTAGATCAGTCTGTTTCTGTAATAGATGAACTGTATGGACAAAAGTTTTCAATGATCCCCTAAAAATAAAAGGAGGGAACAGAAAATCATCAAAATTGAAGTCAAATAAGAAGGTTGTTAATGTTAAGTTTATTAACCAAATGGGAAAAGTTCCAAATGTGTCTATCTGCTTATGCCAATCATATGTGTTGTACAAAGTATACTTGCTTAGTATGTGAGTGGCACCACCTGAACAGTCAATTATAATGTTCTTGCATTTGTAAAGGTAGATAATTTCCCCTAACACAAAAGTTCAAAACATAAGGCTCAGTACAAAGGCCATATGACTATTATTCTTGGATACTATTTTCATCAAGTCATTCTCTAGTCTAGAGGAGAGATTTCATAGGAGGTTATATTTAAAGTCTAACTGTATTTCCAGGATTAATTTTTTAATGTCTTTGTTAGGTTCATCCATTTTACATACATCTCACTGAAGCCCATCATATCAAAAAAGGAATATATTCAAATAATTACTACTTTATACTGAGAGCTTCCCTTGCTGGGACTATAATACTTCAGAGGTCACCACTACCTGATTTCCTTTTGATTCCCAAGGCTGAAGGATCTGGGAAGTCCATAAAATGATCAGCAGGATCTAAAAGAAGGTGCTATTAAGATGCACAAGACTTACTTGGCTAAATCCCAAGTATAAATCACCATAAGAACATTTCCTGATCTAAATGATCGCCTGTATCAGATGGGTGACTTCGGACTGCTGCCTTATTCTCTTAGCCAAGGCTTTAATTGCTAGGTATCACATGCCTAAACCCCAAAGAAATGGAATACCTAATGGACTGAGTAGGCCTAGAGTCCTCCTCTTAATTGCCCCTTTCACTATCAAAAGAATCAAAACCAAAAACCAGTATAAGACAGAGAGGCAGCAGATAGAGTATAAAACCAAAGAATCGAAACCAAAGACTAGCCCTAGCCAGTTTGGCTCAGTGGAAAGAGTGTCGGCCTGTGGACTGAAAGGTTCCAGGTTCGATTCCGGTCAAGGGCACATGCCCAGGTTGTGGGCTCAATCCTCAGTGGGGGGGCGTGCAGGAGGCAGCCGATCAATGATTCTTTCATCATTGATGTTTCTATCTCTCTCTCCCTCTCCTTTCCTCTCTGAAATCAATAAAAATATATTTTTAAAAAATTAAAACAAAAACAAAGACCAGTATAAGACAGGGAGGCAACAGATCTATAATAATAAAAGCATAATATGCTAATTAGGCTGGACATCCTTCCTGACCACCTTCCAGATGAAGTCGAAGCCGGGGCTGCAAGGGAAGCCCAGGTCCTGGGTGCCAGAGGGAAGCCAGTGCCGGCAGCCGGGGGAAGGAAGGCCTACTCTTGCATGAATTTCGTGCATCGGACCTCTAGTGGAGTATAAAAACACAAGGTGGGAGTCAGGACACATGGATCTGAAACCTGGCTTTGACTCACTTACTATACCATCTCAGTCCTGTCACCTAACTCCTATGGATTTTTACTGCTTCATCTGTCCAATAGGGCAGGATACCTTCCTGGGATGTAGTGAGGTTAAAAAATAAAAGGGCAGTCCTAACTGGTTTGGCTGGGTGGATAGAGCATTGGCCTCCGGACTGAAGGGTCCCAGGTTTGATTCCGGTCAAGGGCATGTACCTTGGTTGCGGGCACATCCCCAGTAGGAGGTGTGCAGGAGGCAGCTGATTGATGTTTCTCTCTCATCGATGTTTCTAACTCTCTATCCCTCTCCCTTCCTCTCTGTAAAAAATCAATAAAATATTTAAAAAAAATAAAAGGGCAAAAGTACACTGGAACATTTAAACTAGCTATAAGGTATTATTTACTTGCTGGACTCAATCAGATTTTAAGAAAAATTCCTCCCATGGCTCCTAAGCCACTACGTGATCTGCAAACCTCATCTTCTCCTCTCCTTCTACCATTGCCTTCCAGCTACCCTGCTGACTTTGCTGTCCCCTCACTCCCCGAAGCACAGAAGGAGCGTCAGAGTCATGCCACTGCGGCTCCTCTTGCCTGGAACTCGGTCACTGGCTTTGTTGCGTGGCTGCCTCTTCCTCATCATGCAGGCCTCAGTTCAAATGTCACCTTTCCAGCAGTCCTTCCCTGGTATCATTAGCTAATGCTGCCCCCACCTCCACTTAGCCATTCTCTATCAAAATAGCCTGATTTGTTCACTTACAGTGACTACCCCTCTCTGAAATTATCTTATACATGTATTTGTTGCTAGCTGTCTGCCCCTCTCATTCTCATGTAAACTTTGCTAAGAACTTCATAATTCTCCAAGAAGAATTTTCTCACATACTCTTGGCTTTAAAAGAAAGAAAAGAACCCAATCAAAAAAATTCTGAAGAAGAAGGACAAATAGTGACACTAATCTGTCAGACAATGGTCTCTAGACAACCAGCTTAGAGGAAAGCAAGGGTAGTGAATCTTTTTTCTCACAAATGTGTGCCAGTGATCATACAGGATACTGGGCAGGAGAATGTAGAAATCTTCTCCCAGAAAAGTAACTCCAAGCACTTTTCCTATTGACAGTGGATCAATAACATCAACTTACATACAAAGAACAGCACACTATTAAATCTTGATATATACAGAGAGATCTTTCGATTAAATGATGGAGGCAAACATCAGGGTCCAAAAATATAATTTGTGACCAAGTCAGTGTGACTGAGTCCAGGTGAGTAAAAACCCACTCACCTGCTAATGCACTCCTTATAAATACACATAAAAAATTTTTAAAGCTCTATAAACTTTTTAACTGTCCTTCCAGAAGAAACACAGATAGAACACTTTCCATGAACTACCTGATGGAAAACACTAATCATCTCAGGGGTGAGTAGATAATAGCAAGTGTTGATTCTCCAGTTCAAGCTGTTCAAGCTGTTCCCATGGTACAACAGAAAGCAAAAACTTGAACTTAGGTTCCAGCTCAGGCTGCTGGTGCCAAGTTTTGGTGAGAAAGCATCTTATGTACTGTCAAGGCCATGAAATTCAATACTGAAGACAGAGGAGGACTTCTGAATGCTAAGACTCCCATCAAATACGCTTGCTCTCTGATTCACTCACCCAACCTAGGCAGCACAGCAGTCACAAGGTCACCAAGTGGTACATTTGATTTTCCTTACCTGGCACATGCCAAAGCCACCAGGGCAGCAGCAGCATTTTCTTTTTGCTTATGAGGGATATGTCGGCCTGTGTCAGAAGTTTCCTCTAGCCAAGAGCACAGCAAAGTTTCAATTCCATTGAGACAGTCAGCAGGCTCCTTGGTCAAGCTCAAAGGCTGGCAGTCGCGAAGGCAGTTCAATAGCACCTCAGCAGTAATGTTACAGAGAGAGGGGTCTGTTCTACTCTGGGACTGAATAAGGGGGAAGACCAGCAGGAGCCCCATCCGGGATGTGAAGGGAGCTTGCTCGGGTTGCTGCAACAAGCCCTGGCGTTTGAGCAGGGCCAACGTTTCTTCATCACCCGAACTTTCCCTTTCATGCTGTTCTTCCAAGGCCAGCTGGCGCTGGGCATTCCACAGTCCTCGCAAGGCATTCAGGCGGTATTCCAGCAGGCGGGCATAGGCATTACTCTGATTCCCACAAACAGAGCGCAAACGTTCTGCTAATTCCATCGGGTTCTTGGTCTCAAATGTTAAAATCTAAAAAAAGAAACAATAGGGAAAAAGTTATGTACTGCTTTCACCGTTGCTTTCATCTATGGATTGGTTGCCTCCCGTGTGTGCCCTGACCAGGAATGGAACCTGCAACCTTACTGTACGGATGACACCCAACCACCCAGCTAGAGCCATGCAAATAATGATTAAATGTTCTTCACCATCAAGTCATACAAAACTATTTCCCTACCTTTTATCGAGATTCATAAAATACAAATTACCCTTTTGGTTATTTTTCACCTGGCAATTGATAAAATAACACAAGTTCTTAAAAAATTATCACTTTTCAAGGGCAATCATATACCTTAAAGCTGTAATCATATCCAAGGAAATTAGACTGCCCTTTTTTCCTTTTTAAAAAAAATATATTTTTATTGATTTCAGGGAGGAAGTGAGAGGGAGAGAGAGATAGAACCATCAATGATGAGAGAGAACCATTGATCGGATGCCTCCTGCACGCCCCACACTGGGGATCAAGCCCACAACCCAGGCATGTGCCCTGACCTGGAATCGATCCAAGGTTAACACTCAACCCACTGAGCTACATTGGCTGGGCCCTTTTTTCTTTTTTCAAAAAATCAGCAATCAGCTTCCACCATGATGATCAACAACCAAAGATTGAGATATATTTGAATGATGTAAAAAAAAAAAATCACAACTTTAAATTGTATTACCTTCCCAGTTATGAACATCTAAGCAAATAAAAAATGTTGTTGCATTTTTAAAAAAGCTTTCCAACATTGGTTATGTGATTTTCATCCAATACAACTGTTTGATATAAAATTCATGTGCTCCATATATATTTTTACTTAAGGTACACTGACATTCTACTTACGTTATATGAAGCAACTACTAAGAAATGCAATACAGGCTTTTACTAGACTCAAGAATCGAAGCACATTTTAAAATACACAGTAACTAAATAAAATTATAATTTTATTTATAAGGCAAATTTCTTAAGTCTGAGAGAATATTCTTGTATTTTAGTAAGTAACATTACTCCTAGGAATATCTCACAAAGATACATTTAAAGAAAAATATAAAATGCAAGAATGTTCACTGTAGCATTATTTCTAACAAATTATAATAGGAGAACATTTAAAATATAACACGGGTGGGATACTAATAGCCACATGCAACATTACAAAGGAAAATTAACTATATGATATTATATGTCAACAGATAAAACATATGATCCAAATTTCATAAGAAAAAAGATTAAAAGGAGACACATGAAAACATTTTTAAAAATTAAAAATAAATAATAAATAAAAAGAATCAAAGAACAACTTGGTAACATTAAACCTGGCTATTCTTTTTTTTATATAAATCTCAAACATAAGTGCTTCTGAAATGTGGTATTTCCTTGTTCATAAAATAATGTGTATGACAGAGTCCATAGCTAACTTCAAATATTAAGAGTAGCTGAAAAAAACTATATAATATACTTCTGCGTTTTTCTGATGGTTCTATTTTTATAAGTACTTCAGCTTATTTTTAGCATTCCACTTGAAAGACATTCTGAAACAATATGAGTTATAATATAATTAACCAAATATTATATTATATAATATACACACTTAAGTGACTGTTATGTATATTGATTTAGCAGTACCTAACACACACACAATGCTTTCAGAAATCCATTAGACTTCTCAGCATTTCAATGGCCCTTTTAGAACACTAAGAACTGTCCGCTCTGCTGTCATTTTTTAAGAATTTCTAAAGTTTGAAGGTCATTTTATAAAGATATCATACCTTAGGGTTTTAGTAAGTCAGTCTGGAGGATCTATTCTGGTCCTTATGAATATTAAATGATTTGTTCTCATATAAAACCACTGTCCTCAGTATCTGCTCTTGACCAAGAAGATAAAATACCAAAATGTCATTAGAAAATTAATATTCTTTTCTTTAAAAGGGAGAAGAGTTCTTTAAGAAAAAGGGAAGATCCCTGACACCCTTAATCAGAAGGAAGGGTCACTAACTGTACTTTGGAGATAATGCTCAAGTCACCTCAATCCTCTCTAATATCTCTAATAAAATGGTAATATGCAAATTAACCATCACTCCGCTACATAAGCCACGCCCACCAGCCAAGCCACGCCCACCAGCCAATCGGGGTGAGTATGCAAATTAACCCCAATCCAAGATGGCTACAGCCACAGAGAGCAAGGTTTCCCAGGTAACAGAGCAAGACAAGCTTTCCATAGCCGTTGCAGGCCTAAGCCTCCACTCAAGCTACAAAGTTTCAATTACAGAAGGTAAACAAATTCAAACAAATGGCGGCAGAATGGAGCTTGAGAGAGCAGGCCAGGGTTGCCGCCGGCAACAGGGGAAGCAAAGCTTTCCGCACACCCTGGCCGGGCTCACCCGCTTAAGGCTACAAAGTTTCAATTGTAGAAGGTGAATTAACTGCCACAGAAATGGCTGCCGCCCCAGGCTACAAAGTTTCAATTGTAGAAGGAAAATAAATTCCAGATACCAGGGCCTCTGCTTGGGTTGCCAGGAGGCGTGGCCGGCCTGCAAACCACCACAGGCCCCTCGCTCAGGCCGCCCCACACCCCAAGGGAACCCCCACCCTTATCTGTGACACCATTCAGGGCAAACCAGCTAGCCCCCACCCGTGCACCAGGCCTCTATCCTATTAATAAAAGAGTAATATACAGATTGATCATCACTGCAACACACAATATAGCTGCCCCCATGTGGTCAAAGATCCTGCCCCCATGTGGACACAAGATGGCCACTACAAGATGGCCAGCAGGAGAGGGCAGTTGGGAGGCACCCGGCCTGCAAGGGAGGGCAGTTGTGAGGGACCAGGCCTGCAAGGGAGGGCAGTTGAGAGGGACCAGGCCTGCAAGGGAGGGCAGTTGAGAGGGACCAGGCTTGCAAGGGAGGGCAGTTGGAGGTGATCAACCCTGCAGGAGAGGGCAGTTAGGGGTGACCAGGCTGGCAGAGGAGGGAAGTTGGGGGCAAACAGGCTGGCAGGGGAGCAGTTAGATATCAATCAGGCTGGCAGGGGAGTGGTTAGGGGGTGATCAGGCTGGCAGGCAGAAGCTGTTAGGGGCAATCAGGAAAGCAGGCAGGCGAGCAGTTGGGAGCCAGCAGTCCTGGATTGTGAGAGGGATGTCCCGGACAGTCGGACATCCCTCCAGGAGTCCCAGATTGGAGAGGGTACAGGCTGGGCTGAGGGACAACCCCCCACCGTGCACGAATTTCGTGCACCGGGCTTCTAGTTAAGGGAATAACTTTCAAAGTAACTCATACCCTCAATGTAATTTTATCATACATGACATGTGTTTTTAAGCTAAAACAACAACAATCATCTGGAGAGCTAATAAAAGGTAGGCAAAATATTCTTTGCCAGCCAAATCTGAGATATAAGAAGAGCAGAGATAAAATTCCCCAAAAAGGGTAAGTAAAAAGCTAAAAGATATATTAAGCCTACTTCTGAGAGAAATAGAAAGTAATCCAATTTCTAAAAATTTACCCTGAAGAAATGTTACAGAAATAAAAAACGTACAAAGATGTTCATTGCAGTCTTATTATAGTGGAAAAAGTAGAAGACATCTCAATGTCCAAAAGAGAAGTGTTTGATTAAATTATAATGCATCACATGGAATATTATGCAATAATGAAAAAATTTTAGCCATACAGCAACAAAAAGCAGTATAAAAATGTATATGCCCTATAATAGGACTATGTAAAACATGCTTGTTCAAGTTTGAAATGTCACTGGTAATTATGGTAATAGAATCATGGGAATGGGGGGTCCCTATTTAAAAAAAAGAAAAGAAACAATAGTGATGAGTTAAATAGTTTATATTTTTAAAAAGCAGTCAAGGCCCAGGCCTGGCTGGGTAGCTCTGTAGTTTAGAGCATCATCCCATAATAACCAGGTTGCAGGTTTAATTCCCAGATCAGGGCACATACACGAATCAACCAATAAATGCATAAATAAGTGGAACAACAAATTGATGTTTCTCTTTCTTCTTTCTCAAATCAATTTTTTTAAAAGGCAGTCATAACAAGCTGATGTTTTTCACAAGCAAACATTATCTATACTAATAAAAGGGTAATACACTAATTAGACCGGAACACCTTCCGGACAAAGCCATGGTGGTGGGGCCAAGGAGGTTAGGGGCGATCAGGCCAGGAGGGGAGGACAGTTGGGAGCGATCAGGCCGGGGGGGAGGGGGGACAGTTGGGAGTAAGCCAGCAAGGGGGGGGGCAGTTGGGGGCAAGAAGGCCGGCAGGCAGAGTGGTTAGGGGAGATCAGGCAGGCAGGCAGGTGAGCAGTTAGGAGCCAGAGGTCCCGGATTGCACAGGGATCGGGCCTAAACCAGCAGTTGGACATCCCCCAAGGGGTCCCAGATTGGAGAGGGTGCAGGCCGAGCTAAGGGACACCCCCTTCCCCCATGCACGAATTTCATGCATTGGACCACTAGTCTTTAAATAACTGGTAATCAGATAGTGCTACAATAGATATATTTACAGTTTGGGGGACATATCTGACAAAGTATAATCACAAGTACCGAAGAAAATGGTACTTGAATCACTTTTTTAAAATATATATATGTATTTTTTACTGATTTCAGAGAGGAAGGGAGTCAGAAACATCAACGATGAGAGAGAATCACTAATCAACTACCTCCTGTATGTCCCCTACTGGGGATCGAGCCCGAAATCCAGGCACGTGCCCTTGACCGGAATCAAACCTGGGACCCTTCCGTCAGCAGGCTGACACTCTATCCACTGTGACAAACCAGCTAGGGCACTTAAATCACTTCTTAGTTCCATCTGTTGTACTTTGGAAGCAGTTTATCTCAACATAGGATTGATTATATTCCTGATTAGGAGGAAAGGCTGGGTAGTGGGTGGGATAGGTAAGACCACCATAGATAGTGGGAACTATCAATGAACAATAAAACCTCTCACTCTCCAAGAGTTAAGTTGTATTTAAAAACTCAGACCCTAACCAGTCTGGCTTGGTGGATAGAGCATTGGCCTGTGGACTGAAGGGTCCCGGGTTCGATTCCAGCCAAGGGCACATGCCCGAGTTGCAGGCTGGATTCCCAGTAGGGGGCATGTAGGAGGCAGCCAATCAATGATTCTCTCCCATCATTGATGTTTCTATCTCTCTCTTCCTCTCCCTTCCTTTCTAAAATCAATGAAAATATATTTAAATAAATAAATCTCAGGATCACTCAGGCTCCAAATAGATGAATTATATTACTATACTACCTAGTATGGTACATTAACCCATTCAATTCATTATATGAACCTGTCAGCATAAAAGGCATTTATACCTGGATTATTTCATTTTTTTAAAATACATTTTATTGAATTTTTACAGAGAGGAAGGGAGAGGGATAGAGAACTAGAAACATCGATGAGAGAGAAACATCGATCAGCCGCCTGCTGCACACCCCCCACAGGGGATGTGCCCACAACCAAGGCACATGCCCTTGACCGGAATCGAACCTGGGACCCTTCAATCCTCAGGCCAATGCTCTATCCACTGAGCCAAACCGATCTCGGCTATACCTGGATCATTTCAAAGCAGACCAACTGGCCAGACTTGCAACCTCAACACAAAACTTTTAAATAAAGGGTATAGAATAATGAAACCCTCTCAAATGTTGGAGTGAATTTTTAAACCCTTTTACAGATTTTCCTACCATTTTTCACATTATATAGATGGCAATCATGGCCACACTGAATTGCATATGGTAATTCAAAGAATATTAGAAAGTTCTCATGTGAACCAAGTAAAATGAATTGTGAATGGAAGGATGAAATTCCATCTCTGATATGAAAGCCTATATCAAGAGTGGATCGCTTATCCATTAAATTAGACCCTGAAGTTACATGACTTCATCCAAGCTTGGAAATATATGTTCATTCTCATTCTCTTTCAACAATTTTTTTAAAGTGTCTTTAACTTAACTGATAACCAGGATTAAGTTTCACACTTTAATTCATAAATTTAAGCCCATAGCTTGGTGGCAAAACTAGAAATAGACCCTGATTAGTTACAGATTATTTGGCTCAGCTCTGTCAAACTTTCTCCAAGAAATGGTGATTTTTCCCAGACCTTTCTATAACTGCTATTGATAGCAGGATTGTTAGAACTGTAAGGATTCAACATATAAGAAATCACCATTCAAACTTTTGCATGAAAGTTCCATCTTGTCCTGGCCTTTTCCTAACTTTCATCTTTTGTCAGTCTAAATCCTACCTATCTTTCAAAATGCAGCTCTGCCACCTACTTTGAGAAACTGATTTCTTCTTTCTCCCTCTTTCCCTTTCCAGAATTAGCTTCTCCATGTTTCCATAGTATCTAGCACATACCTCTATCAGCAGATCAGCCACAAACTATGTGGAAAAAAATGTCTGCTGTTTTTTAATAAAGGATGTACATTAAGGAAATGTAGGGAGTGATGTTCAAAATTGAAAGTTGATCCAGGGCATCAAAATCTTTTCACGTTATCAAGTCATTTTTTCACCAACATAATTCATGGCAGAACCAATACAGATCATCTTCCTATGTTTATAATCAACAGAATAAAATTTGGAGAAAGATGTAGAATAAACTCCTCAAAATGGTTTTAATATTATTATAAATGTTACTAGGTGTATTTAAAGAAAAAAGATATTTCAAAAAACCAACTTTATCTGTTAATTACTTGAATTACATAACAACATAAAGACTACCATGGTGTGATATATTCAAATACTTAGCATAAACATGTTTTAGTAAGAAAAATCACTGTTGACAGTTTTTAAATAAAAATGTAAAAACTTAAAGAAATTATACAAGTCCAATATATGTAACACCACACTCGACTATAATTGTATTTTCAGTGTGCCCCCCTCTTTTAACTGTGAGTCCTGAAAGGGGAAAACCATATCTTATTCATATTTGTATCAGCAGAGCTTAGCACTGTGTCTGGCCACATAAACGTTTGATAAATTAATGAGAAGATACATAAATTCTAAGAATAATTATCTTAGGACATACAGCTGGTTCCCACTGTATATCTGAATAACACCCCTCACTTGGATTGATTATACTTCTGCATTCTGGAGCAATGGAAAAATACTATTATCTTCCACATAAGAGCCTTTGAATTCGATGAAGAAAACACATTCGATAGAAGAAGGGGTCACCAGAATATGAGTTAGGGCAGTTGTTCTCAGCCTGGCTGAATATTAGAATTGCTTTGAGAGCTTTTTCATAATACTAATGGGGGCTGGGCGGATGAGTGAAAAGGAGGAAGGGTTTAAGAAGTACAAATTGCCTGTTATAAAAACAGTCATGGGGATGAAACATACAGCACAGGGAATATAGTTCAATGATATAGTAATAACTATGTATGCTGTCAAATGGGTACTGGGCTTCTCAGGGTGAGCCTTCATAAGGTCTATAAATGTTTAATCACTATGTTGTATACCTGAAACTAATGTAATACTGTATGTCAATTGTAATAAAAAACAACAAACAGTACTAATGAGTGGGCCCCATCCTAGTCTGATTATCTGGGGAGGGGACCTAGGCTTTTCCTCCCTCCTCCCTCCCTCCCTCCTTTCTTTCTTTTTTTAACTCCAGAAGTGAAAGCAGTGTGCAGCCAAGATTGCAAACCACTGAGTTAGGGGGACTAGGTGAAGCCTAGCCTCTGCAAATAACTGTTTCCTGTAGTCGTTTTACTTAAATCTTCTCAGTCTGTATTTCTACATCTATAAAACAGGTAACACCTGTTTCTATTTTACATCATTGTTAAGATCAAAGGAAATGATGTACAAGGAGTGCTCTGAAAAAGTGGAAACCGCTAAACGATTGTTAGAACATTACAGATACTTCCTTATTTTAGAGCGATTACCACCAAGAAAGGAATTTTTCTGGATAACCCTACAAGAAGGAAGACTTGACTAGATAAAAGCTGAAGGGTTGGGGGTGCGGTAAAGGAGATTTAAATTTAACACATGCTTCTTTTGCGCCAACACTATTTTAAAAAATGCTAATGCAATCTTAAAATGCATTAGTAGAATTCCAGTGTCTGTAGCAAGGGTGGTAATAATCCCATTTATATTCTGCAATGGTCAAACTATAACTGGAATATCCTGTTCAGTCCAGAGTACCTCATTTTAAGATGTAATTAAGAGACTTGAGTGTGTCCAGGAGGGGACGATTTGACTAACCTGGTAATCGTGTCACATTAGAAATGGTTAAGAAACTGAGGATGTGTAGCCTAGAAAGAGATGAGTGGGAAGAGGGACTGCCTTCGTAAGACTGAAGGGCTGCTACGGGGGAAAGGATGACATTATTGCTCCAGAACAGTGGTCGGCAAACTGCGGCTCGTGAGCCACATGAGGCTCTTTGGCCCCTTGAGTGTGGCTCTTCCACAAAATACCACGTACAGTGCGATTGAAACTTCATGGCCCACGCGCAGAAGTCGGTTTTCGGCTCTCAAAAGAAATTTCAATCGCTGTACTGTTGATATTTGGCTCTGTTGACTAATGAGTTTGCCGACCACTGCTCCAGAAGAAGCAGAAATAGAACGTTACTGGGATGCACAGCACAATAGGGAACTTTGATGAAAATTCAGTATTTATCAGAATTCCTGGATGTATTTACTTAAAATATATATATATATATATATATATATATATATATATATATATATATATATATATATATATATATATATATATTCTTGGTGCCTGGCTGGCTTGGCTCAGTGGTTGAGCATCAACCTATGAACCAGGAGGTCACGGTTTGATTCCTGGTTAGGGCACATGCCTGGGTTGTGGGCTCGATCCCCAATGTGGGGCATGCAGGAGGCAGCCAATCAATGATTCTCTGCCATCATTGATGTTTCTATTTCTCTCTCCCTCTCCCTTCCTGTCTAAAAACAATAAAAATGTATTTTTTAAAACCAACAAAGAAAATAAAAACAAAATTCAGGATAGTGGTTTCTTACATGGAGAGGAGGGTTAAATTGTAGAACACACAGGGCTTTAAAGGTACTAGTTAAGAATCCATTTATTTCTTTTTTTTTTCTCATTTATTTCTTAACTGGGTGATGGGATCACAGAATATATATACAGGGTGTCCCCAAAAATGTATACACACTTTAACAGCTGATAGCTCAATTTTGAAAATGAAATGTATTTTAATAAACAATTACTTTATAATTATTCAAAGTGTGTGTATACATTTTTTGGGAATATATACTCAAAAGTTCTTCCCAAAAGACATATATACCTTACATATATATGTTTGAATATATACTATATTATATATTAGTAAAAAATGTTTCAATTCCTATTATTATTCCAGCCCTATAAAGCAGACCAAGATCATTATCTCCAGTGTTAACTAGCACTTAGTGGTTTCTCTAGATGGCATCACTGTAAAAGGAAAGTATTACCTGTATAAGGTATGCATAGCTCAAGGGCTTCTTATTTTTAGGAACAGCATGAGCTGATGCACAAGCTTAGCTCTCAATGATGCTATAGTTGCATCTGCCTCTGGAAGGAGCTGTTGGTTGTCTAGGGAGACTAATGTCTAGGTAGAGACTCTTAAAGGTGGCAGGGGTAGGAGGGTGGACAGAGATTGCCTCCCAGAGGATATAACATTTGGTTGTCACAAGTATAGAGGTGCTACTGGTAAAGGTCAGGGATGCTACTAAACATCCTCAATGCACAGGAAGCCCTCACAACTTAAATCATCTGGCTGATATTGAGAAACCCTGTTCTGTGTAACCACTTGATTGAGAGCATTCAGGAAGCCTATCTGACATTAATTGTGATGACCCAATCTCCCATAGGATAGAGAGAGCCCTAGTTTGCAAAGTTTGTTGATCCTCAGAATTGTGCACAGAAGGGAGTCTAATCACATGCTCAATTAAAATATAAGGTTATTTTTCTTTTTCTTAATCCCCACCCAGGGATACTTTTCCATTGAGTAGAAGAGAGTGGAAAAGACAGAGAGAAACATAAATGTGAGAGAAACACATCAATTGGCTGCCTCCTGCATAAGCCCCGACCAGGGTCCAGGTCAGGGAGGAGCCTGCAACCGAGGTACGTGCCCTTGACCTGAATCGAACCCGGGCCCCTTTGGTCCACAGGCCGAAGCTCTACCCACTGAGCCAAACCGGCTAGAGCTAGAATACAAGTTTTATGGATAAGTATTATGTGAAAGAAGGCTTCTGATAGATTGTAAACTCCTCAAAGGTGCAGACTTTGATTCATTCATCTTTCTATCTTCTGCACTGAAAATCTCAGTATGCTTTGATTAGTTTCTCCTGAAATAAGACACAGAGCACAGCACCTGGCATGTAGTGAGCACTCATAAATTCAGTTAATATTACTTGAAAAAAATCTTTTTCAAATTCAAATTTATTTCAAATTCTAGCAATATAGCTTACAACTTTGTCTATTTTCCCCCTAAGGTATCCCAAGCATCAGAAAACCTGGCACAAAATAGATGCTCAATAAATATTTATTGAATGAGTGAATGACTAAAAATGCTACCCAGTAGTGCACCTGCATGCCCCCCAAAGAAAACAGAACAACAGAATGCAATAGGCACAATGAGGCACCACATCCAAATGCACCCCCAGATCAGCACAACTTCTGCCTGAGACTCCCAACCTCACCTTCTAGACAACGTGAACAAGAAAGCTGAAGTCAGTTTCATTCATACACTGATGATAAGATCGGTGCATGAGTTCTAAACCCACGGCTGGTAACTGTTTGGCTGGACATGAATATGCACCCAGTGACTATTCAATAAAAATTATCGATCACCATGGCTGACCCCTAACCACATTTAAGAAACATGAGAAATGCTGCATCTTTCATGCCACTGAATCTTGCCTTTCTCATCAATTCCCACTCACAGCTGTGCCTGACTAATTAAAACTGCCTGGAAACCTCGTCTATCACTTTACTGGTTATTTCTTCTACTTAATCAAGATTCCACTTTAGAATTCAAATCCATCTGTCTCCCTCAGTCTGCAAAGAACGAATGTTCAGAAAATCTAACCAACTAGCTAAAATTAAATGTACCTTTTCTAGCTTGTGGGGAGTGGCTAGTGTTTGTACAGGTTCAAGCCTCGGACTGATGAGAGGGCACAGTCCTCTCATGGCCACGTGCAAGTCCCAGCTTGGAGGGCAGAGCCCTCCCAGCACAATGATAGCCCACAGCTGTAGTTGTAAGCGTGAATCTATGGTCCGAACACGTGGCCCCACGTGCCTGAGTGATGTGGGCTAGATAGAATTCAGGTGCATGTGATTGAGTAGATTCGAAACCCAGGAGAACGTTGTAACCACGCCCTTACTTTGCCTTGTGGAATCTGGCTATAAGAGACGACTTACAGGCTGTGGAGCTGTCGCTAGCACTCCATCAGAGAGGACAGCGTCCCACCCAGACCCAGCTTTTATTCTCTTGTCTGTCTTTTCTCAATCCTTCACTGCCCCCTCTCAGGCTCACCGAACCTGGCTGAGCTGGTGTGGCACATAAGGCGCCCAACGTGGGGCTGAGTATGCCATGGCCGTGCCGCTCGCCACACTAGCTAAGATTTAATATGTCGTTGGAGACTGGGAACAAGGAGTGCAACAATAAATCACTAAAAAGAAGGTAACATAAAGCTTAACCACGTTAAATATTTAGATATTCAACTCACACCTTAGAAATCAGGGACAAATCCAGAAATTATTGGCTAAAATGGGTTTATATCAAAAGGCAAAACTTTGATGAAATTAACACATGTCAAATATTGCTCACCCAAAGTAATTACATGTGACTATCAACCCTAAAGTTTTACTCATCCATTTGTTTCCCTCTCATTTAAACATTAGAAACCTAAACTGGCTCATAACCTATAGCTTTACCTTCGATATCTGAAAAATATAGCATTCATTGCTGAGCTATAGGTCCTGTCTCATAATTTAAAAAAATACCTCTGTCCAAAAAACAAATTCCAAAACTAGCTAAACTCAAGAGTTTCTAAAAAGCTCAACATAGCAGAGGCACACAGGTGCTAATAGAAAGCACAGGAGACTGGAAACAAATCTGGCAGTAGATCTCTGAACTGTCTCAAGATTTTCCTACTGCATACAAAAGTTTTGTATCAAGAACAACACAAAAACAATAAGCAAGCCTCTAAACCTTATCTATAAGCACAAACAAAAACTAATCAAGCAATAAAAGCAAACTTTAATAATATAATAAACACAAAGATAAATAGCAAAATAAGCAATTTGAGGACAATTAAGTATTTTACAAAAGAAAATTACTATATATTAATCACATTATAACATTTGTCTACAGAAAGTGGAAGTAATTTCATGAAAAAAAGTACAAATAATTTATATTTTTCTTTTGTTTAAATTCTCTCCAGAGAACATGTACGACTTTTGTAAGAAGTTATTTTAGAAAGAATAGAAAGCAAATAGTCTTTCCTATAGGCTCTAGAGCACACAGGAAGCCTGGTAGTGAGGGAGCTGCATTTACCAAATGTTTATGTGCCAGAAGCTATGCTGAAACTTCCATTTCCATTTTCCTTATCTGGAAAATCATAGCATAAGGTAGGTAAGTAGCAGTGTTGTGCTCACCCTATATAATAAAAGCCTAATATGCAAATCGACTGAATGGCGGAACGACTGGCAGAACAGCTGGTCACTATGAGGCGCACTGACCACTAGGGGGCAGATGCTCAATGCAGGAGCTGCCCCCAGCCTGCAGGCCTCAAGCCAGCCAGTGGGGGACCCCCAATCACCCCGCCAGTCGCCCTGCAGAGAGAGGCAACCAGTGGCAGTGGCAGGGGTAGAACCAGCAAGCGGGCAGCGCCAAGCCAGTCAAGGCAGGTGCCAGCGGGGGCCCCCTGATCACCCCGCTGGTCACTCTGCAGATTAGCCCTGATTGCCGGCCAGGCCTAGGGACCCTACCCATGCACGAATTTTGTACACCAGGCCTCTAGTTTTACAATAAGAAAACAGCTGGTTTAGAAAATTAAGCCAATGGCCACGGTCACATAATTAGTAAATGGTGAACTAGGATTAAAAGGAAATCTCTAAACTCAGAGCTCAATTCTGAACCACACCAGCAGTGTTTCCCACACATGCTAAGAATCACCTTAGGGCCCAGCCAGTGTGGCTCAGTGGTTGAGTGATTACCTACAAACCAGGAGGTCATGGTACATGCCTGGGTTGTGGGCTCAAACCCCAGTGAGTGTGGGGTGTGCAAGAGGCAGCCAATCAATGATTCTCACTCATCATTGATGTTTCTATCTCTCTCTCCCTCTTCCTTCCTCTCTGAAATCAATAAAAATATATTTTTAAAAAATCACCTTACACACTGGTTAGAGAAACATACTGTATCCCCACACCCTACACCTACCATCAGAGGGCGTAGGAATCTGTATAAATAATCGACAGCCCAGTGATTCTTATCAAATATGACTTAGAAAACCCTGTCCACCCTCTCTCCACTGCCACCCAAAATTTCGTTTGGGATGAAGCCTATTACTGAATATAAATTGTCCCTGGTTTAAATGACAGGTTCTACATTCTCCAAAAACAAAAAACAAACAAAATAAAATCAAAACAATCTACTGGTTGAAGAGACTCTTGGGTTTCCAGAGAGAGAGAAATGACCACTCCATGAAGCAGGAGCTAAAACGTTTGTGTTGAGGCTGCCATGTCTCCTGAATTTCTACAGTCTCCAAAATTGCTCTGAGAGTTACTGGCAGCTTATTTTCCCCAACCATGAATTCAGAGTCTGGGGAAAGGAGAAGGGAGTAGGGGAATGTGCTCAATGACAGCCACACTCAGTTGCTCTCATTTTTAAAATCAGGAGATATGGAATTTCATATTCCTAAATAAGAGCTTTCCTAGGAGAAACAGGTTATCAATTATTTGGATTAGTATTTCATAATACACATAAATACAGAAAACTGTGAGGGCCCTAGCCAGTTTGGCTTAGTGAATAGTGTCAGCCTGTGGGCTGAAGGGTTGCGATTCAATTCCAGTCAAGGGCACATGCCTGGGCTGAAGCTCGATCCCCACTAGGGGGTGTGCAAGAGGCAGCCGATCAATGATTCTCATCATTGATGTTTCTCTCTCTCTCCCTCTCCCTTCCTCTCTGAAATCAATAAAAACATACACACAAAAAAACAACAACAAAACAGTGAGGTCCACAGTAAACTGGAAAATGCATGTACCTTCTAGAGGCACTCAAATTCAAGTACTTTTGAAATTTTACATGCCAAACAAAACCTCTGTGGGTTGAATTTGACCTCTGACAATAGTTTGCAATCCTGTGGGCCTAAATTTTTTACATCTTATTTTTTCATAAACCTATGTATTTATTATATAAAATATATATTTATATATATTTTATATATATATTTGTCATGGGTGACAAATGTTGAATTTTAAAATCTCTTGCTAGTTATACTATATAATAAAAGCCTAACATGCTAAGTGTCCAGTTGGCTGTTCAACCAATTGAAGCGTAATATGCTAATGATATGCTAAGGCCACTCAACCACTCGCTATGACGTGCACTGACCACCAGGGGGGCAGACAGTCGACCAGTGGGTTAGCTTGTTGCTGGAGTCCAGATGATCGGGACTGAGTGAGACAGGCCAGACACGCCCTGGAGCCCTCCCGAAGTCCCTCCCTGGCGGCTGGCCAACCTCCTGCGTCCCTCCCCGCCCTGGTCGTGCACCGGTGGGGTCCCTCGGCCTGGCCTGCCCCCTCTCACAATCCAAGACCTCTCGGGGGATGTCGGAGAGCCGGTTTCCGCCTGATCCCGCAGGCCAGGCCAAGGGACCCCACTGGTGCACGAATTCGTGCACCAGGCCTCTAGTACTTCAATAAAGCTAAAAAAAATCTCTGATGAAAAATTAGTTAGCGTCAGAAGTAGTTCCTTTTGAAAAATGAAACTCCAGGATTGGGAATAACCTAGTGATTTAAATACAAATCATGTAAAATTAATTTACCTGCACGTCAGTTACCTACCACTAACCATCGGCTATTAGGAATAATATTGGCCCCCTCATGGACAGAACTTGGAGCTATGATTCACAAACATCCTTCTGTTCCACCATGGCTGAGAAACAGCACCTCTCCCCAATCACTGTGCTCTCCCAATGCAGCAATGCACAGGGCAGAAGGAGAGGGGGCCCCGAGGCAGGTGTTAGGAACTGCTGATTTAGAACATAAGGACAGTATGTTGGCCCAAGCTGTGTTTGCTCTCACGCCAATTGTTTGCCATATGAACTATAAACACATTCCATTTAAATGGATGACGTGTAACAGGACAATACACAGAACTCCCTGCTTGAGCTTTTTCAGGCTGTCGACCTCATTGGTTCTGCCAAGTCCCTGTCCCAGTTGATTATAATCCTCTGGGCAGAAACAGTTCACTTCTTTTTAAAAAATATATCTTTTTTTATTGATTTCAAAGAGGAAGGGAGAGGAAGAGAGAGATAGAAACATTAATGATGACAGTGAATCATTGATTGTCTACCTCCTGCACACCCGCTACTGGGGATTGAGCCCACAACCCTAGCATGTGCTCTTGACCGAAATCCTTCATCCCAGTACCCTTCAATCCGCAGGCCGACACTCTAGGGCGAAATAGTTCACTTCTTAGCTTGGACAGATCATGGAGATAAAAAAGTAAAGCCCAGCCCTAACCAGTTTGGCTCAGTGGATAGAGCGTCGGCCTGTGGAATCAAGGGTCCCAGGTTCGATTCCGGTCAAGGGCATGTACCTTAGTTGTGGACACATCCCCAGGAGGGGGTGTGCAGGAGGCAGCTGATCAATGTTTCTCTCTCATCGATGTTTCTAACTCTCTATCCCTCTCCCTTCCTCGCTGTAAAAAAATCAATAAAATATATTTTTTAAAAAAAAGTAAAGCCCAGTGAACATAAAGGTTGAATGATTTTAAAGGCCAAGCATTCAAACTGCAGGTGGAAAAACTTTATTTATTCAAGTCACTGCAGCACAGAGAAAAGTTCTGATTGCTTTGGTATTAAGAAATAAACTAGATTAACACAAGAAGTGTTCTACCAAGGGATGCATTAAGAGGACTATATAGCTGAAACCGGTTTGGTTCAGTGGATAGAGCGTCGGCCTGGGGACTCAAGGGTCCCAGGTTCGATTCCGGTCAGGGGCATGTACCAGTAGGGGGTGTGCAAGAGGCAGCTGATCGATGTTTCTCTCTCATCAATGTTTCTAACTCTCTATCCCTCTCTCTTCCTCTCTGTAAAAAAAAAAAAAAAAGAGGACTATATATTTTATCTGGGTGAGCATAATTAATCTTTCTATTTTTCAGAGTAACCTCTAAAGCAAGAGTTAGAAAATGAATCAATTTTATGGTTCAGAAAAATAAGCTTCATTATGTAGACTCTAGGATGTCCTGGAAATAGGCTTTATGATTATTCTGAAAGTTGTATCACACAAAACTGTAGACCAAAAACTTATAGTCACTAAAATGTTAGGTAGAGCATAATCCTATCTTTGAAATTGTGCATATGTGTTGGTTTATACATAAATGCAGGTGTGTGTATATACTGTGCATTTATAGAAAGAGGGGTTTGGGAAGAAGAGAAACAGGTTCAAAATCTTAACTGTAAAGAAATTACAGTTGATTATAATCCTCTTGTTTTCTTATCTTTATTTTCTAAGTTGTGTACAATAAGCACAAATTGTCTTTGAATTGGAAGTGGGGTGTGAGTGGGAGAATGGATATAACATCGTGGGGAAAATGCTTAAACTATTTTTAGTACTTAAAAATTATATAGAAAGAAACCTAGAAGAAAATACCCCCAAATCAACATTTTAAAAATCTATTGAAGTGGTATATAGACAAATGGAACAGAACACAGACCCCAGAAATCTACCAAAGCCATTACGCTCAATTAATATTTTACAAAGAAGGCAAGAGCATACAATGGAGTCAAAACAGCCTCTTTAATAAATGGTGCTGGGAAAATTGGACAGATACATGCAAAAAAAATGAAACTAGATCACCAACTTACACCATACACAAAAACAAACTCAAAATGGCTAAAGGACTTGAATGTAAGATGGGAAATCATAAAAATCCTAAAAGAAACCATAGGGAGCAAAATCTCAGACATCTCTCATAGGAATATGTTTACGGATATATCTCCTAGGGCAAAGGAAACTAAGGAGAAAATAAACAAATGGGACTACATCAAAATAAAAAGCTTCTGCATAGCAAAAGAAACCATCAACAAAACAACAAGAAAGCCCACTGTATGGGAGAACATATTTGACAATGACACATCTAATAAAGGGTTAGTATCCAAAAAAATATAAGGAACTCACACAACTTAACAAAAGGAAGACAAACAATCCAATTAAAAAATGGGCAAAGGACCTAAATAGACACTTCTCCAAAATGGACATACAGATGGCCAAGAGATAAAAAAATGCTCAAAGTCACTGATCATTAGAAAGATGAAAATAAAAACGACAATGAGGTATCACGTCACACCTGTCAGAATGGCTACCATCAACAGATCAACAAATGACAAGTGCTGTCGAGGATGTGGAGAAAGGGGAACCCTCGTGCACTGCTGGTGGGAATGCAGACTGATGCAGCCATTATGGAAAACAGTATGTTGTTTCCTCAGAAAATTAAATATGGAACTTCCATTTGACCCAGTGATCCCACTTCTAGAAATATATCCTAAGAAACCCAAAAACACCAATCAGAAAGAATGTATGCACCCCTATGTTCATGGCAGCATAATTTGCAATAGCTAAGATCTGGAAACAGCCCAAGTGCCCATCACAGATGAGTGGATAAAAAAGCTGTGGGACATTTACACCATGGAATACTATGCAGCAGTAAAAAAGAATCTCTTACCCTTTAAGGGACCTAGAGAGTATCATGCTAAGTGAAATAAGTCAGTCAGAGAAAGAAAGGTATCACTTGAACTCACTTTTTAAAAAATATATATTTTATTGATTTTTTTACAGAGAGGAAGGGAGAGGGATAGAGAGTTAGAAACCTCAATCAGCTGCCTCCTGCACACCCACCACTGGGTACATGCCCTTGACCGGAATCGAACCTGGGACCCTTGAGTCCGCAGGCCAACGCTCTATCCACTGAGCCAAACCGGTTAGGGCTTGAGCTCACTTTTATGTGGAATCTAAGTAACAAAATAAACTGATGAACAGAGTGGATCCAGGGACATGGAAGTATGGAAAAGAGTGAGGAATCTTGGAGGGAAGGCAGGGGAGGGTGGGTGGGTGGGTGGGTGGGAGGTAATCAACCAAAGACCTTATATGCATATATCCATAACCCATAGCCAGAAAATAGGGTGGTAAAGGCCCGGGGGTGGGGGGTGGGCAGGGACGGGCTGGAGGGGGCCAATGGGAGAAAAAGGAAGACATGTGTAATACTTTCAACAATAAATAATTATTTTTTTAAATAGATCCCAAAATAAATAAATCTGTTGAAGTGGTATTTCATTAAGTTATTCTCCAGTGAAGAGCCAATTTGGCAAAGATAAGCCATGCTTCTTGGGAAAGATGAAATCAAAGGAAACATCTAATTTCACTTCTCTCTGGTGATAAGAATCTCAACTTACCATGCTGAGAACAGATGGCAAAAGAAACTGTTCCAGAATTCAGCTGTGGTAGTACAAACATGGTGGTCAACGGGAAATAAGTATTCATCTTAATCTTTTCCTAGAAACAGTACCTGGAGTGTTATGGAGTAAAAAGGGGGGAGCAAGCATAGAAGGACTTTTCTTTGGCAAGGGCTGAGGGCAAAGGAGAAAATTTAATTTGATGAAAAAAGCCTATTTATTCTAGAAAAGCAACACAGTATGTTGGGAATACCTCAAATAATTTTAGTATTTCTTTTATATATATATATATATATATATATATATATATATATATTTATTATTGATTTCAAAGAGGAAGGGAGAGGGAGAGAGAGAGAGAAACACCAATGATGAGAGAGAATCATCGACCAACTCCTCATGCACTCCCCGCACTGGGGATCGAGCCCCAACCCAGGCAGTCAAATCTGGGACCTTTCAGTCTGCAGGCCAACGCTGTATCCACTGAGCCAAACCAGCCAGGACAATTGTAATATTTCTGAAAATAAATTTTTGGAAAGGCTAATGGTAATAAAAATATAGCACTTTTTATTTGGGTGTCAAATTTTTTTTAGACTCAAACCCCAAAATAAACATGCCATTCTCACAACAAGCTAACAGGAAGAAAGTAATAATCATTTTGGAAGAAATAGTGTATGCTATTAGGGAAAAATATTATTTTGTATAACTTCTCATGCTTTGATTTCACTGATTTTGAGAGCAGTACTTCTTCTTAGAGGTTTAAAGTGCCTATTTGGTTTTCCTTTATTAAGGATATGAAGTCAATGAAGTAAAAGAGGCCCTTCCTAATCTCTCAGTACATATATTTTTAAATATATTTTTATTGATTTCAGAGAGGAAGGGAGTGGGAGAGAGAGATAGAAACATCATTGATGAGAGAAAGAATCTTCATTGATCAGCTCCCTCCTGCACGCCCCACACCTGGGATGGAGCTGCAATCCTGGCATGTGCCCTTAACCAGAATCGAACCCAGACCCTTCAGTCTGCAGGTGGACACTCTATCCAGAGAGCCAAACTAGCTAGGGCTCTCAGTGCATTTTTATCTAATGAACTTTATGCTTTAGTGCTCTTGGAAGAATTCATTTTTCTAGGCTTCAAAAGAAGCAAACATCTTTAGTGTACCCTCAAGTGCTTTATTTCATTAGAAAAAAAATCCAATATAAAAAGCTAAGGCTGTCAGCAAGACACACCCTCAATTTCATTCTCTACATACTGTACTGTCTGCTCTGATTTATGATGCCAATGCTTTTGGCCACACGTCACACCACCCTTTATCCTCCCAGGTATTAGATCTTTCTGTGCGAGGGCTGGATCAACCCTTGGCTAACATGGCAGCAGAGTCAAACTAGAACCAAATACCAAGTTGTGGTTCAATCTACATTAAGGGCTTTTTAGTTTCCCTAAGAAAGAGCTCAATTCTGTGACAGAAACCCAACTGGGTATGAATGGCAGATAAGTCATCACCTTCACTGATCAACCACTTCATTTCCTAGTCTAGCCATCAGTTCAGTTCAGGTAAGGGCTTATTTTCTCTGTCTTGCAGATCTAAAAGATCTTGAACCCAGCTTTCTGTGTAGATGCATCAAGTAGGCAGCCCTTGCTCACCTCCCTCCCTCCCCCCCTCCCGCCCCTGATTTGCTTTATTTGTGTTTACAAAGAATTCCAATCTCTCGCTTATAAAGTAATATAAGCTTACTGTAAGAGCAGAAGTTGAAGGGGCAGGGCTCAACATCAGCTCTGACACACTATCACCTCTTGCCAAATATGCCCGGTGGGGTGTGTTCAGAGTCTGCCAGGACGCAGATAAGGGGGCACAGCTGGCCCTCAGAATTCAGCTCAACATCACGAAGGTCTTCTCTAGGTAACCAATTTAATCATCTTTTAATAGTAAAAACCTAGGTGAGGGTTTTAGGAAAGAGGACTACAGAGACAACTCAAGATTTCTAGATCTGTCTATAAACCATTCATAGTGGCTGGACAGATTAAAATGAATCTCCTCCTTTAATAAACAGAAATTTCATTTCCAGGCAAGAGGGTAAAAGTGAAAGGTTCTAATTTAGTGTATTTAGTTGTTTCAAAACCCCCCCCCGCCCCCCGTTAATAAGTCACAGAAAATCATCACAGTATTTTTACATATTTTTACTTTACGTTGCCTGACTTAAATTGTGCCAATGCAAGAAATGTTTCATTACCAAGGACATCATATGTACCTACTTAGTAACATAGCTTAACAAATAAACTACTGCTCAGTGTGTTTAAGAGACAAAAATTCTAAGCCATGCTATGTCAGTCACTAATCTTTTTGTTCCTCTGATTTCCTAGTCTTTAAAACAAAAACAGAATGACCCATACCTAGATACCTCTCAGAAATGTGAATAAAGAAGGTACATGCCTAGCATGCCCATTCTCTCTCATATGCTGGTCCTCATTCAATTTACAAATATACAGTAAACAGCCCTAGCTGGTTTGGTTCAGTGCATAGCATTGGCCTGCAGACCACAGGGTCCCGGTTCAATTCCAGTCAGGGGCACATGCCTGGGTTTCGGGCTTGGTCCCCAGTAGGGGAGGCATGCAGGAGGCAGCCAATCCATGATTCTCTCTCATCATTGATGTTTCTATCTCTCTCTCCCTCTCCCTTCCTCTCTGAAATCAATAAAAATATATTTTTAAAAAACACACAAATATTCAGTAAACATACCACACTGTGGGTAGTAAGAAGGAGGAGGAGCTCTCATCCTCAAATGCACATGCAGTTATGAGGAAATTGAGAATTTTTCCCATTGAGACTTTTTTGTTTTGTTTTGTTTTAATTTACAGAATGCCTCACTTTTAAAATATTTTAGAGTAAATGTCATAGTTTCAATATGACTTGGAAACAAGAAAATTATCAATAAACATTAGACATCTATTTAGTTTGGGTCACATTAAGTCCCTTAAAAGTAAAAACATGGAAAAAAAATAACCCAAAACAAGATCACTAGGTACAATCCTTGCTAGCCTAGGAGTTTACATTAACTATTTAAACATATTATTCACTATCATCTTCCTAAGTAATGAAAAAGCCTAAGACTAGCAGGGCTGGAATAGAAGCATTCTAAGGAGAAAACTTACTATGTTATATGAGTGAATTATTGTCACTGAATATTACATTACATAGAAAAGTAAAAGCTTGTAATTATGCTTTTTGGGGGATAGATTTTACTTCATGAAGTTGCTGAGGATTTTTTTTTTTTTTTAGATAGTATAGCACTATACAGTTTCTATACAAACAGAAGCTACACTTAATGGTAAAGCTATTTTTGAGCTGGACTTTACTTCTTTTTTAATATACTTTTATTGATTTTTTTACAGAGAGGAAGGGAGAGGGATAGAGAGTTAGAAACATCGATGAGAAAGAAACATCGATCAGCTGCCTCCTGAACACCTCCTACTGGGGATGTGCCCGCAACCAAGGTACATGCCCTTGACCGGAATCGAACCTGTGACCTTTCAGTCCGCAGGCCGACGCTCTATCCACTGAGCCAAACCGGTTAGGGCTGGACTTTACTTCTTGATTTGTTTCTACTATTTACTTGCATTCATTCAAATGTTAGAGAGAATAACAATGAGAAGCTGATGAAAGGATGAGAGGAAATGGTAAGGACCATCATAAATCTCTGAGCTGCCAAATTATGACTTAGAGCAAGAACACCCATCTTTCCTCCATTTACCTGGAAGCAGGTTTATAAAATTCTCAAAACAAGCCTGGCCAGTGTGGCCCAGTGGTTGAGCATCAACCTATGAACCAGGAGGCCATGACTGGATTTTTCCTTCTCAGAGACTGAAACTCCGTTTGTCTTTTTGAGAACAAGAAGTTGGGCTATAATATGGAAAAGCACATGAAGCACCTTCTGACTAGAAGCACATCAGTATGCTATCACAAAGAAGAGAAATAGAGCTTTTTTTCATTAAAAAAAACAACTCTGCTTTTGAAGGATTCTCTAAAACATTGAAAAAAAGCTTTTAGGCCATAATAAGGAAAAGCAAAGCTCTTATATAAAGAAAACTCATTTCATGAAGAAACAAAAACCTAGAAAAAGATTGTCTGAAGCAAATGGAAGACCAGAGGCCTCAGAGCTGGGCAGTAAATGGCATAGCCATGTAACAAAAATTTCTCGGTTCTATTTAGGCACTTGAAAATACAGGAAGCAAAGGGGAAAAATTTCAACTTATCAACCCCAGTTTTAAACACACAGAGCATAACTTTAATTGATCCTCAAAAACCCAACAGCAGAAACTGGTGTGTTGCTCGAGGAGTGAGACCTTGTCTGCAATGAAGGAAACCTCCGAATTTCTATAAGACAGGAAGTTGTTAAAAGGCTGGAAGCATCATGGTTTTCATTTAGCAAACATCTGTGACAAGGATGAAGGAAGTCCTTGCGTTAGCCCAGACCACAGCAGAATGACAACTCCGTGGGAACTAACAGGAGGATTTCCTAAGAGCTAAGAACCTGACTAGATAGCCCCTGACCAGTAGCCACCAATCCCAGGTTAAAACTATGCTGATCTCTCCAGCAAAGTTATGTGGACAACTCTCACGTTCCAAGAACAAGCACACAGCTTCGTGACAGTCAAGGGGCAATTTAAGAACAGGTGAGGAATTCTTACCTGGTACCTTCCTAGGCAAATGGATATTTTGTCAAACTTGTACTATTTCCCTAAACTCTAACCATGCTACCTGAGAGAAAAGGCTCTGAAATTAACCCGCCTACAGACTGTTTTTATTATCTCTCTCATAGAAAAACATTATTATACCATTAAAAAAGTGCCAGTTTCTTGTCTTTCATATTTCCCCAAAGGTGGCTTTTCCTTGGGGTTCAACAATGACTGCTGAACAGAGATAAATTGCGTTATTTTAAGAAACTACAACCAGATCCTCTCATGTGTCAAAGCAAAATCCCAATATAAATTCTAAACTTTAGACTACATCTCCATGTCCTGCCCCCGCTAGGATCCACCTGCTTGCTAATATTACAGAAATATAACTTTTTAAATGTGAAGGGTAATTTTAATCCCATCAGCCAACATTTGCCAAAATGTAATATGTGCAAGAGAGGATTAATAATGGTTGTTCTTTTTTCTGTTCTTTAGTCTGGCTCTAAAAGAGACAAAAAGGGGGGGAAACCAGAGTGTTACTCAAATGCTCCTATTAAAACCAGGAAACAACACCTAAATCTCAAATTATTTTGAGTCATCACTACAAAACTACTCTCCACCATGGTATTTGCTCGTTATTTCAAGTCCTACTTCAGTTTCAAACACTGCAAATATTAAGAATTTGAGCCTATATAAATAAAAATGAGGTCCAAAACAAAGAGAAATGCTGCCCTACAGAACAAATATTTATTCTATATTTAACTAAGCATAAGATTAAGGATGTCCCAAATGGAATTTTAAAAAATATGTAATGTGTCACTCCATTTCATCACATGGGTAAAGATTTCTCCTCTTACATTATGTGTATGGTTATGACAGAGATGGATGGTCTCGCCAACAAAAAACTAAGCAGTCAGATTTCTCAACATCCAGATAATTTTTTAAATGTGCCAAAATGAGACCTAAGAAGTCCAAGAGATCTCATTTCTAAAGATTCTTGGATTATAAACACAATGTTGAAAGGTGTGACATTTGTGTCACTTGGCTCAGTCACTGACATTTTTTTATCTTTAAATAGGGAGTGGACATTTCATGATCCTGACTAGTATGCAAAATATGTCCCTCAAACCTGTAAACACCACGGTAAACTAACAGCTTTTGGTTGTCTATATGTATTGTATCATACATAAACTCAACTACATTTTGATTCAATTTAAAAAATCAGGACAAGATGACTCTAATTCCAAAGAATAGCCAAAGATCACTAAAATTATAAGGGTCACTGCATGTGCACTAAATTGCATCAAAATGGGAAGGCTAAATAATATCATTCCTATACTTTTCAAAAGCTGAATGGCGTGATAAAACTGACAAAAGTCCCATTGCTTCTCACTAGATCTTTTCTTTCTCCTAGCCAATAAAATAATATATAAATGCTGCTATGATATATTCAAATATGTATGGATATGGCTAACTACCAAGAAGTTTTAAGTTCCTTCAGCCTTTCTGAGCTGAGGGTCTAGCAATATGTTAAATGGTATAAAGTATCTACATAAATCAGTACAAATGTGCCTCCTATGTCTGCTACATGTGGATCTCTCTTTAAATCATAGGCTGGAAAAAAACTGAGCTACTTGTGTTTAAAAACCAGCATGCCAATTTTAATTATCTTATTTCTAGAAAAGAATGTTTCATTCATCTGCTACTCCACCCAAAATAAATGTAAACTTTTAAGATACAAGGAAGCTATTGGTTTTTGAGAGCCTACTATGTGCCAAACACTGTATTAGATATTTTGCATCAGTGCTTCTCAAACTATCTATGGTGAAGAACCAGTTGAGTTTCTTTCTGATCCACTGGAGAACAAAACTTGTGTAAAATAGAATGAAAATCAATTATTACAAATATAAAGTGAAGCCATAGCCGGTTTGACTGGGTGGAAAGAGCTTTGGCCTGTGGACTCAAGGGTCCTGGTTTGACTCCGGTCAAGGGCACATGCCCAGGTTGCGGGCTCGATCCCCAGTAGGGTGTGTGCAGGAGGCAGCCAATCAATGATTCTCTCTCATCATTGATGTTTCTATCTCTCCCTCTCCCTTCCTCTCTGATATCAATCAAAATATATTTTAAAAAAATAAAAATAAAGTGAAAAAAGGACACAAGCTGTAAGTCCAAAGTTCTATAATTAAGTTCAGCAGGTATAAAATTAGTCTAGCAACTGTGATGAAACTTCTAAATACTACTACTCTCCATTTCTGTGCTTATCTTGTCATTACAGGCAACAGACAGTTCATGGTATATGGAGCACACTTTGAGTAGCCAAGTTCTATTTAGTTTACCAAAGTAATTTTAAAAGTCCCCAAGTTCTTAGTAGTGACAACAGGCTAAAGAAACTCAATGTCTTTTTAAAAATATATATTTTTATTGATTTCAGAGAGGAAGGGAGAGGGAGAAAGCTAGAAACTTCAATGATGAGAGAGAATCACTGATGGGCTGCCTCCTGCTCACTCCCTACTGGGGATAGAGCCCACAACCTGGGCAAGTGCCCTGACCAGGAATCGAACTGTGACCTCCTGGTTCATAGGTCAAAGCTCAACCACTAGCCCACACAAGTCGGGCGGACTGTGCTTTTTGAATAAAAAAAGCTGGATTAATTAAAAATTTAACTTTTCTCATCCAAGTTCACACACCCTCTGAATTCTATCCAGGGAGCCTATGGATCCTTAGTCAGATTCAGAACCTCTGAGGGAAAGGAAATGCTGCTTTATTATAAGCTCATCCAAAAAGTGCTTTCTTCTTAGCCCTACCCGGTTTGGCTCAGTGGATAGAGCATCGGCCTGCGGACTGAAGGGTCCCAGGTTCGATTCCGGTCAAGGGCACATGCCCAGGTTGTGGGCTTGATCCCCAGTGGGGTTGTGCAGGAGGCAGCCAATCAATGACTCTCTCTCATCATTGATGTTTCTATCTCTCTCTCCCTCTTCCTTCCTCTCTGAAATCAATAAAAAAAATTTTTTTTATAAATTGCTTTCTTCAAAGTTCCCCAAATGTATTTTTACCTCTCTACCCATTTTCTTCAATGTTTTTACCATGGACATGGGCAAGAGGGCAGTAAAGACCTGAGTGGATGGGTAGGGGCTGGGAGGAGAGAGGTAAAGGGGGAAAATAGGAGATATTTGTAATACTATCAACAATAAAAAATATATATTAAAAATGTTTTTATTTATCTTAGAGAGGGAGAGGGAGAGAGATAGAAAAACATCAATGTGAGAGAAACATCAATGAGTTGCCTCCTGACCCGGGGATTGAACCTATAACCTAGGCATGTGCCCTGACTGGGAATCGAACCATCGACCTTTCGGTGCATGGGATGATGCTCAATCAACCGAGCTACACTAGGCAGGGCCATTTTGCTCCTTTCTAAATTAAATAAACCAGTTGATGTCTTTCAGCTACACCACACCTAAATGATCAGGAAGGAATCAGTATCATGAAATAAAGAAGGTAATTCTATTATGTACCACTGTTTTGATGAAAATGCGTTGACACAGAGTATCCTTTAACATTCTTAATTATTTTATTTCAACAGTCAGGAAAAGCAAACATATCAATAGAGATAGGAGATCCAGGTTTTCCAGTCTGTTCTGTGAATAGCTATATCTATTATATTAGACTTTGTTGTTCTGAAATCAGTAATGCAAACTACAGAGCACAAAGCAAACAGGATCAGATTCATTACAAATACTAGTACAAGCTAAACGTTAATATTTTGTTGGTGTAAAACCACTATTTGAATGCTACATCTGTAGTTATTAGCATTACTAAACCTATAATTTGCACAAAACAATTTGCAAATGACAAATCTCCTTACTGTTAATCTAACATTGCTATATACTGTGCTATGACCTAGTAATTCAGTCAACTTCGGGTTTCAGCAAAAACACTAGGGATTCAAGTGTGTACTCCAAGTTTCCCATTGTGGAACATTAGTTATTCCACAATTGTGCTTAATAGCACTTTAGAAACTCAAAACTCCACACAAATATTCTACATCATCTGGAGAGAAATCATTTGGCACTATAAACATCCCTTTAAATTATAAACTGTCAATAGTACTGGGTTGCAGAAACACACTTTAATAATTACTACAAATTTATAATTTATCAAACTTCATCAAACAAATAACACTCTAAATGCTAAAAATCTTTTAGCCTTCTATAAGCTTAAATTATCTTTAAAACAGATGTTTAAAAAAAGCAGTAACTGCCCTGGCCGGTGTGGCTCAGTGGATAGAGCGTCGGCCTGCGGACTGAAGGGTCCCGGGTTCGATTCCCGGTCAAGGGCATGTACCTTGGTTGCGGGCACATCCCCAGTAGGGGGCGTGCAGGAGGCAGCCGATCCATGATTCTCTCTCCTCATGGATGTTTCTCTCTCTTCCTCTCTCTCTCTCTCTCTCTCTCTCTCTCTCTCTCTCTCTCAAAAACAAAAAAGCAGGATTGTGCAGCAAAACAATTATAGTATATCCATAAATTACTATACTACCATAAAAATTATGTTTTTAAGTTATTTGACAAAATGGTTCCAATAAGTGATTAAAGAATACAAAACTGCATAGAGCATATAATCCCAATTATATATGAAGAAAATAGAACCTGAAACTAATATAAAGTAACTAGAGGCCCAGTGCACAAATTCATGCATGGGTGGGGTCCACCCACCCCGATGGGGGCGGATTGGGCCAGGGCAGAGGGGGAGGGGCCGCGGGTGGTTGGCAGCCTGGCCCTGCCCCCTGGTCGAACTCCCAGTTGAACTCCTGGTTGAGGGGACTATTTGCATATTAGCCTTTTATTATATAGGATACTGAATGCCAACTGTCACAATAAAAACACTTTTTAAAAAATATATATTTTATTGATTTTTTACAGAGAGGAAGAGAGAGTTAGAAACATCGATCAGCTGCCTCTTGCACACCCCCTACTGGGGATGTGCACGCAACCAAGGTACATGCCCTTGACCGGAATCGAACCTGGGACCCTTAAGTCTGCAGGCCGACGCTCTATCCACTGAGCCAAACCGGTTTCGGCAATAAAAACACTTTTTAATTTAAAGAGAAAAAAATAGTAAAAACAAATTAATATAGTAAAAAATTAAATTTTGGCCCTGGCCGGTTTGGCTTAGTGGATAGAGCATCGGCCTGCAGACTGAAGGGTCCGGGTTTGATTCCAGTCAAGGGCATGTACCTTGGTTGCGGGTACATCCCCAGTAGGGGGCGTGCAGGAGGTAGCTGATCGATGTTTCTCTCTCATCAATGTTTCTAACTCTCTATCCCTCTCCCTTCCTCTCTGTAAAAAGTCAATAAAAATATAAATAAATAAATAAATAAATAAATAAATAAATAAATAAATAAAGTTTTGTATAGTAAAAATTTTAAATGGTCATCCATGACCCAACAATTCTTCTTCTCAGGAACTACTCTAGAGCAGTGGTTGCCAACCTTTCGGACCTCACGGACCAACCACCAGTTGGTGACCACTGCTCTAGAGAACCACTCCCATGTATGCACAAATAGGCATGCAAGGATATGCACTAAAGAGCCATTTCTAACAGTGAAAAACTGAAACCAACCAAGATGTCCTAATCCCTGGAACCTATGGATGTGACCGTAGTGCAACCAAAGAATATTTCTTTTCCCTCTTACACTTTTATTTTTTTAAATATATTTTATTGATTTTTTACAGAGAGGAAAGGAGAGGGATAGAAAGTTAGAAACATCGATGAGAGAGAAACATGGATCATCTGCCTCCTGTACACTCCCCACTGGGGATATGCCCGCAACCAAGGTACATGCCCTTGACCAGAATCAAACCTGGGACCCTTCAGTCCACAGGCCAATGCTCTATCCACTGAGCCAAACTGGTTAGGGCGGCCCTCTTACACTTTTAAGTATTTTCTCTATTTTCTGCAACATTCATGCATTACTTCTTTAAAATCAAAAAAGTTTTGCATAGCCCTGGCCAGAGTGGTTCAGTTGATTGGACATCATTCTATGTACTGAAGGGTTGCTGGTTCGATTCCCAGTGGGGGCACATGCCCAGAATGCAGGGTCAATGCCTGGGTTCCAGGCTCGATCCCAGGTCGGGGGTGTGCAAGAGGCAGCTGATTGAATCGATGTTGTGCTCATACATCGATGTTTTTTTCTCTCCCTCTCTCTCTCCCTTCCTCTCTCACTAAAAATCAATAAAAATATTTTATTTTTAGCCCTAACTGGTTTGGCTCAGTGGATAGAGTGTCGGCCTGCGGACTGAAAGGTCCCAGGTTCGATTCCGGTCAAGGGCATGTACCTTGGTTGCGGGCACATCCCCAGTAGCGGGTGTGCAGGAGGCAGCTGATCGATGTTTCTCTCTCATCGATGTTTCTAATTCTCTATCCCTATCCCTTCCTCTTTGTAAAAAATCAATAAAATATATATATTTTTTTAATTTCCTTTTTTTCTAAATATATTTTTATTGATTTCAGAGAGGAAGAGAGAGAGAAACATCAATAATGAGAAAGAATCATTGATTGGCCGCCTCCTACATGCTCATATTGGAGATTGAGCCCACAACCTGGTCATGTACCCCAACCAGGAATCAACTGTGACCTCCTCCTAATTCACAGGCTGATGTTCAACCACTGAGCCACACCGGCTGGGCTAAATTTTTTTTTAAGTTTTGCATAGCATTAAAATACAATCAATTTAATATCAGTTATTTTTCATATAGGTCAAAAACAAAAAATTACTCCTTATATTGGCACGTGAAAGAGAAGATTTAAGAGGATCTGAGTTGAAACAGTCTGGTAACAACTGCTGTACACTCTGAACACACTCTAGGGGCCAGTGCATCTCTTCCCAGAGTGGGCAGCTCCCTCGCTCTGCGGGCCTCTGGCAGCAAACCCAGACTATCAGAATAAGAAGCTGTTGCTCTCTCCTGTCTATATATGGACATGGTCTGTATTAACTGGATTACTGACCAAAATGAGTATATGCCAGGAGTCCAAGGAGATCACACCACAAGAGAAGGGCTCTGCAGGGATGTGATAACAGCTAGGCAGCAGGAACAGAAAACTCTGGCTCCTTTCGGCTGACCGTGGTTCAGCCTGCACTTCCAGGTGCCCAATTACACCTATTGGACTCATTTTTGGAGTGCAAGCTATCGGCTTAAACAAATGAGAAATTTAAGCAAATCCATGAATTCTAAAGTTATCTCTATGGGGATTTGAGGAAAAGAGGTCCTATCAAGCAATGTTACTTGGGAGTATGAATTATCATTTGGAGAGCAATTGGGCAGTATCTATTAAAATTTAAAATGGTTACCCATGACCCAATAATTCTACCTCTCAGGGACTACTCTAGAGAAATACTCCCATGTGTGCACAAACAAGCATTCAAGAATATGCACTAAAGGGCCATTTTTAATAGTGAAAAACTGAAACCAACCAAAATACTTGCTATGGCAGTCTGAAGAATCTCTGAAAGCTGTCCTAATCCCTGGAGCTCATGGATGTGACTGTAGATGGCAAAGGAGACTTTGCAGATGTGATTAAATTAAAGATCTCGAGATGGAGAAAGCCTGGATTATTGGGCTCTAAATGTAATCACAAGGGTCCTTGGGAAAAGGATGTGAGAGGAGTTAGTCAGAGAAGAAGGAATGATGACAGATCATAAAATAGGGTGATGGATTTTGAAGATGGAGGAAAGACCACAAGCCAAGGAATACAGGAGGGCACTAGAGGTGTGAAAAGGCAAGGGAACAGATTCTCCCCTAGCATCTCCAGGAGGAACCAGATCTGCCAACACTTCACATGAACATAATGTGAATCATTTCTGACTTCTGATCTCCAAAAATGTAAAAGAATAAGTTTGTGTTGTTTTAAGTCATTAAGTTGTTGATAATTTGTTAGCACAGCAAAAGGAAACCAAGACGCCCATCAACAGGACAATGGCTAAATAAACTATGGTATTTCTGGAGTCTTGTGAAACACTTAAAAAATGTGGTAGATCTATACATAAAGACATAGAAAAACTAAAACAGAGCATTGAGTTTTTTAAAGAAGCAAGTTACAGAAAGACAGGTCTAGCATCACAGTGTTGTATATTCACACACATAAACATACATATTAAAAAATAGTCTTAAAGAATATACAAACAATTTTCTCCCTGATTTAACTTGGGTGGGGAGTAGATGGAGACAAGGAATAGGAATGGTAGTCAAAAAGGAACTTCAGTTTCATCTGTTACTTCCATTTTTTAAGAATGTATTCATGTATTAGTTTCTAAAAATGTAATAGATACATAAGGTATGTTAAAAATGTATGATCAAAAAAAAATGTATGATCAAAGTAAAAGTTTTACTATTTCTGCTGTCTTCTCTCCTTCTGAAATAACTATCCATTTGTCCCATAGTTGATCACCTGCTGTTATTTACATGTCTACAAGTATTAACTAAACATCTTGCAAAGCAGATCACACTCCTTGTGTTCACCCAACAACCACCATTGTAAAACAAGATGGAAAGAGGGAGGAACGGGGAGGAGAAAGCATAGGGCATTTTCAAGAATTGACAGTCCTTCCATAATTATCACCACAAACACCTTATGACTTGGGAAAGAACAGGTGGATGACAATCTATCCAGTAGTCCTGGCCAACAGGTAGTATTTTGTGACAGTCAATATGGAAGCCAAGAAGGCAGATAATAATCAAAACTTATTTATTTAGCAAGACCTTAGACATACAACTGAAGGAAAAGTGAAGTGAAGACTCTACCTAGCCATATTGCAAATAAATTGAGAAGCAAATTCCAGAAGGATCTCTCTCTCTCTTTCTCTTACACACACACACACACACACACACACACACACACACACACACACCACTACCTCCACTACCCATACTAGAGAGAAAAAAATGCTGTTGATAGGATCGTTTGCTTTCATATACAATAAGCACTGACTGAAAAAGCATAAAATAATCTTTCAACAACAGAGCACCATATAGAGTCCACACACTGAGCATACATAATCACATTCCTCCACAGCTAATCCTTACATTAACCCTATTACTATCCACCTCTTACAGATGATGAGGCAGCCTAGCACAATGGTTTTAGAGCCTGCACCCTGGACCAGACTCAGATCTCTTTCAGTCTCAGTTTTGCTACTAAAGAGTATGACCTTTGTCAAATTACTCCACTTCTGTGCCACAGTTTCCTCACTTGTAAAATAAGGATAACAATAGTACCAACCTCATAAAGTTTTTGTGAGGACCGAATGAGTTAATGCATGGGAAGTGCTTAGCACTGAGTCTGGGACACAATATGCTGACACTGTTGTCATGGCCATGGTAGAGATGGTGACAATAATGACAAAGAAGCTGCAGTGGAAGAAGAAACCAAGGATTATAAAGGTATGGAATTTGCCCAAAGTCACAGGGCTAGTGAGGGGCAGAGCTAGAATTTCAACCCCAATCTGGCCCTTTAAACCTGACTTTGACCTCCCGACAATATTGCCTCCCACAGTCCTCAGATACTTCATTCTAACTTGACAGCTAGCCAGCCAAGCCTCAGAGCTTTCAAACCATTTGCCCAAGCTCACAGAACACTGCACCAAGATTCAGTAACTCTTATTCCAGTGCTCATTAATTACACGGTAGTCAATTTACTGGTGAACAAAGGTAGTTTATTCATTTATTCACTAACACTTCTAAATCTAGAATTTAGAATTCAATAAAAGTACATAAACACTTTCCAAAGAATTTTGACCAAAGATTAAACAGGCTAGTAGTATCCTCCTAGAGAACGGATCAACATTTATAGATCTAAATATTGTCTCAAACATTTCAGTTAAGTATATAAGTATTCAAAGCCTTGACTATTTCAGTTGATCAGGTCCAAAACCAAATCTCCTTTCCTTACATGGCAAAAAACAACAACAAAAACCAAGCAAACAAACAAACCAGAAAAAAACAGAAAGCCCTGCTGAGCCTTTTTTCATTTCCTAAATATCAGGAAAGCATTCTAGGCCTGTGTGGGTTTTGTTTATTTGTTTTATTGAGGTATAATTGGCATAAAATAAACCGCAAACATATAAAGTGTACAATTTGATAAATTTTGACACATGAAACATACAACCATAGAACCATGAAACCATCACCACAACCAAAATAGGGAACCTACCCATCACCCTGAAAGTCTCCTCATGCTCCTTTGCAATCCCTTCAAGGATCCCTTCCTGCCTGCCTCCATCTCCAGTCAACACTGATCGGCTTTCTGTCACTATCGATTAGTTTGCATTTCCTATTATTTCCATATACATGAAATCTTACAGTGTTTGACTGGGTTCTTGCACTCAGCATAAATCTATGTTGTGACTATCAACAGTTCATTTCTTTTTATTGCTGAGTGGTACCATACGGATATACCACACTTCTTTATCCACTCACCTTTTGGTGAACAGTTTTGGGCAAACAGAAATAAAGCTACCGTGAACATTCATGTTCAAGTCCTTTAATGGTATGTGTGGCGGAGGCAGGGGAAGGTGTACTTATAAACACACACAATGAAAAATGAGAAACACTAACCAAAATGCCTGGGTTCAAAATTAATCTAATTTTTACTACGGGGTAAAGAATACCTTGGCCACATTGAGCAAGTCAATTAGTATCTCTGTCAACATCCATATGTATGATGCCTGTCCCCACCTGGAATTTGTAAAGAAAAATGCGATAGAAAGCAGAAACTTTCACAAATGAGCTATTGTGTTGCTTTTCCCTTATAAATTCTTCATTTAAAAAAAGACTAATGTTCTATAAAATATAATGCAAAATTCAATATTTGAGTGGGCATTTTTGAGCTACTCTTATTTTTTTAAATATATATTTTATTGATTTTTTACACAGAGGAAGGGAGAGGGAGAGAGAGTTAGAAACATCGATGAGAGAGAAACATCAATCAGCTGCCTCCTGCACACCACCTCCCGGGGATGTGCCCGCAACCAAGGTACATGCCCCTGACCAGAACTGAACCTGGGACCCTTGAGTTCGCAGGCTGACGTTCTATCCATTGAGCCAAACCGGTTAGGGCTACTGTTGTTTTTTTATTTCTCTTAAATGTATATTTATTTCAACACTTAAAAATAATTTCCTACATGCTTTTGCTTTTGCCAGCAATGTAAAATTAAATACAGATAACTATTTTTAAGGCCAAGAAAAAACCTCACTCTTAATTCACACAAAGTAAGCCCAAGTCCTTATCTACAAGGCCCTACCTGATCTGCATCACCCATACCCCCATCTCCTATCACTATCCTTTCTGGACTCAGAGCTCCAAGCTAAGGATGCTTCCCTCTCAGGGACTTGGCTTGCTGTCCTGTCTGGAAGGAGCTTTCCCTAGTAGCCATATGGCACGCTCTCACTTCCTTCAGGTCTCTGCTCAAATGCCATCCTGGGCTTTCCTTTTCTACCCACACTCACTGTAAAACAGCTGTACTTTTCTCCACCGCACTTATCATTTGACATTTATGTAGAGTATATGTATATTGTATATTTGATTATTTGTTATTGTCTATGTCCTCCCACTAAAATAAAAGCATTTGTGTGTGTGTGTGTGTGTGTGTGTGTGTGTGTGTGTGTGTGTTAATCCTCACCAGAGGATATTTTCCCATTGATTTTTAGGGAGAGTGGACGAGAGAGGGAAAGACTATGTCAGAGAAACACATAGATTAATTGCCTCCTGCACACCCCAACCAGGGCCAGGGAAGAGCCTGCAACCTAGATATGTGCCCTTGACTGGAATCGAACCCAGGACTCTTTGGTCTGCAGGCCAATGCTATATCCACTGAGCCAAACCAGCTAGGACTAAGAATTTTTTTATCCCCTGCTATACCCCTAACACTCCGGAGAGAGGGCCTATCTCACTCCTGAATTCCACAAATACTCATTGAATAAATTGTTGATTAAACACTATTTGATTTAAAAAACAAAAACAAAATACCTTCCTTTAGCTCTGGCCAGTTTGGCTCAATGGATAGAGCATCGGCCAGTGGTTTGATTCTGGTCAGGGGCACATGCCTGGGTTGCGGGTTTGATCCCCACAGCTGATCAGTGATTCTCTCTCATCACTGATGCTTCTGTCTCTCTCTCTCCCTCTCTCCCTGAAATATATATATATATATATATATATATATATATATATATATATATAATGTAAATATATATTCACACATATGTGTGTGTGTGTATACACATATATATATATATAAAACAAAACACCTTCCTTGATAATTTACTGAGGAAAAATTCTTAATTCAAATGCTCATCTTTTGCTTAAATTAAAATGCTAAGTTAATGCTGATCTACTTCTCAGGATGGGTTCTTTTTTCCTATTGACATTTAACTTTGAGCAGCACTTACAGAGTGAAAAGAACACTGGAATTCAAAGGCAGGAAAGCAAGGGTCTAATCCTTTGCTCTTCTTTAACTAGCTACACTACAGGGACCAAGTCATAATCTCTCCTAATCTCAGATAACTTCTCTCTAAAATGAAAGAAATTATTGCTAAGCATCTTCTTGCTCTAAAATTCTGCAACTGTATTTCAGCTAGTGCAGTCTTTTCTATTTTTAAATTTTTGTAAGAATTCACTTAAACCCTAACCACTTTGGCTCAGTGGACAGAGCATTGGGCCTGTGGACTGAAGGGTCCCAGGTTTGATTCCAGTCAAGGGCACGTATGTAGGTTGCAGGCTCAATCCCCGGTCAGGGTGCATGTGGAAGGCAACCAATCAATCTATCTCTCTCACATCAATGTTTCTCTCTTTGTGTCTCTCCCTCTCCCTTCCACTCTCTCTAAAAATCCATGGAAAAATATCCTCGGGTGAGGATTAACAAAAAAAAAAAGAAGAAGAAGAATTTATTTGAGAAAGGCTGATGACAGTTGCTGGGAAGCAAAATCACAAATGCTTGCTAGTGCAGTCTTATACATTGAGGTTGACAACCATATATTAGTTGGCTTAGTTTGAGTCTCACCTCCCAAAATTGTTAACTGAAGGATTCTATATAACTCTAAAACCCCGGTGAAAATTTGGCCATTGCCCCTGGCTGAGTAGCTGTTGGTTAGAGCATCGGTTGTGAGTTCATTCCCCCATCAAGGCACATACAAGAATCAACCAATGGCCCTAGGCGGTTTGGCTCAATGGATAAAGCATTGGACTGCGGACTGGAGGGTCCTGAATTCGATTCCAGTCAGGGCACATGCCCATATTTGAGGCTCAATCTCCAGTAGGGGGCGTGCAGGAGGCAGCGATCAATGATTCTCATCATTGATGTTTCTATCTCTCTCCCTCTCCCTCCCTTTCTAAAATCAATAAAAAATATATTTGTTTTAAATAATAGTCACAGGGATGTAAATTATAGCACAGGGGATATAGTCAGTAATATTGTAATAAGTAAGGTGCCAGGTGGTTACTTGAAATATTGGGGAGAACACTTTGTAAAAAGCATGATTATCTAATCACTATACTGCACACCTAAAACTAATAGAAATATTGAATGCAAACTGTAATTGAAAAATAAAATTTAAAAAAGAATGTTACTAGAAAGGAAATTACGGTATCTGTTTACTACCCTATCTTCAGCCAATTGTGAAATTTTAAATAGTTACAAATATGATTATCATACATGCATGAAGGTAGTAGAATATTATGATCAGAAGCAGATGTGTTTGAGACCAACAGACCTGAGGTTAATGTCCAGATGCTCTTCTCTGTGTGTGATCTTGAGCAAGTTACATACCTACTCTTCACTTTTCTTGCCTTTTCTGTACAATGGGTGCAATATTTACAATTGTTATAATGAGTAACAACATATAGCTACTAGGATCCTTTTGAGAATTTAGTAAGATGAGGCCAGACACAAAGGATACACTTAATCCATATCATCATAATTAAATAATTAAATATGAACACACCCACACAAATACAAATCTAATAGCTACAAAAACATTCTTAGCTACCCACTTCTACTGATACTATGTAGCCTATATAACATGTAAAGAAATGAAAAAAGTTCTTTACAACTGCCAGTCATAAATGTTTATCACCCTTACACATATTGGTTTCTGAGAGGTCAAACCATAAATTTTTTAAGGTGTTTTTTCTTTTTTAATCTATCAGGCCAGAGATGTTCTTTCTTTTTAAAATCATTCTTCTGTAGAAACAGCTGACAAATTCATTCAACACATTTATACAGTAAACATCTTAGGAAAACCAACTTAACAATTGAAGTATTTTTAACTACTACTCTTTTTAACCCTAAAAAAATAAATTGCATATATACATTTTTTGGACCTGTAAAGTTAGATTGGTCTCTAAGGAACAAAGAGCATCCACTTCCCATATCTCGAACAATAGAACCAATTAAATTAAAAGATTCCACCATCACAGCATATTACCTGAGTTTTCAAGCAGATAAGACACTCAGACACACCTTACTTTTTATAGAGCAAGCCCAAATGAGACACAAATAAAACTATGATTCAATGTTAGGAATTCCCTAGCAACTCGTATCTTCCTCTGTTTTGGTGGCCAGACTGTAAAATAAATCAATTAAGAGTTCACAATGAGAATGCTGCAACCTCAACCTCAAATCCAGACAGAAAAATACAGTGGACCGTTTTCGCATCTCAGGCACGTTCCAAAGAAAGGTCTCAGCCAACGCGATCCGATCGCTGCCGTTTCCAGAAAGGGGCAGTAATGGGTTTTAATCCATTTCTATAAATGTTCCTTGTGCCCAAAGCCAAAGTGCATGCAAACCCGAAAAACACAAAAGATTCCTCCCATTCCGTTGGGAGGCAGGCCCTCCTGTCTGCGCCCTACCCCGGAGAGCCTTCGTTGCTGTCAGTAAGAATTTCATGACACCCCGTGCTACCTACACGTCAGAATGTTATCCCACCAAGTGAAGGGGGAACAGTGTCCGCATCGGTGGCCTCGAAGAAGCGATTCGGCCCGCATTCCCACCTCTGGGTAAGGCGAAGCCAAGGGAGGTCGATGGAAAGTTCCCATCACCCAAGCATACTTGGTTTCCTTCTGCCCCCAAAGCAGGGGCACAATTGCTGAGATTTGCCTTTGCACCTGCCACGGCTCCTACGCCGGGGCTTTGCGGCGACCCCCGCGCTCACAAAAAAGGCCTCGCGGCCTAAAGCGCCCGTGACCCTGGGCGGAGAGCGCACGGAGGGCCGCAGCAGCATCCCCTCGCGGTCCACACCGCCCGCTTCCCTGACAAAGGCCCCGTGTCAATCCGAGGCATGACACACAGTTGCTGGATTGCCCATCGCGGACCGGCAGCCGCCACTAACCTCCACCGTGGTAAAAAATAAAAATAAAAATCAACACAGAACTGGGTAAGGAAAGAGGGGTGATGCAGAGCGTTAAAATGAAAATGTCCCCAAAGCGAAGCAGCCTGGGTGTGCCCGTGAAGTGAGTCCTGGGGTCCGTGGGGGAGGGGAGAGGAGGCTGGGGAGGCGGCAGTGGCTCCTCCAGGGCGGGAAGGCCGTGCCGGGCGATAGCCTAATAAAATGCTGGTGTCAAAATGAATACACAAATGCAATCCCCGGCGGGCCTGGGATCCGAGGAGCGATGGAGGGAGGCGGACGGTCCGCAGCCCTGCGGCCGCGCTCTCCCACCTGCCCGCCGCGCGCCCCCACACACCTGCCCGGGCAGCCCCCGGGGCTCGGGGCTGAGGTGAGAGCCGACCCCGGGGGTGCGGGCGGACGGGCTCCTCGGACGGCGGAGAGGAGGGGGGCAGCCGCGCTCACCTCCAAGTCGGTGTCGGCGGCCTCCGGGGCCCCGAGGATCTCACTGGGCAGCTCGGCCAGGTCGGTGACGCGGATGAGCCCGTCGTGCAGAAAGATGGTCTCTTCCTTCACCGAGAGCCACTGCGCCGAGTCCGCGGCCGCCGCCGCAGCAGCTGCCGCGGCCGCCGACGAGCCCATGGCCCCGGCTGAGGTGCTGACGGAGAGGAGCAGCCGCCCGGCCCGGGGAGACGCGAGCAGGAGTCGCCGCGCTCACCAGTCCATGGCAGCAGCAGGCGCGCCCGCCTGCAACGCCCCGCTCGCCGTCTCGCCCGTGCAGCTCCGCCCTAGGCGGTCTGAGCCGCCATCCTCCCAGCCCCGGGCTCCGGAGACCCGGGTCCCGCCGCTGCCGCCGCCGCCGCCCTCGCCCTGAGAAGCAGGATCCGCCTCTGGCGCTCGGCAGCCAACTGTCAGTGAGACGCCATGTTGGGGGCGGGGCTCCCGGCATGCCCCGCGGAGCGGACAATACGGGCCCGGCCCACCGCTGGCCCCGCCCACCGCCCCGCAGCCCCGGGAGCCGGGGTCTGGGGCACTACACGTCGCCTTTCAATCCATCTTGCTCTCAGACTGACCTCCCCTCCCCTTCTTGCCCTAGCCATTTGGGGGCGCCCTGGGTCTGCAGTCCACCTGGGGAAGAGGCTTCCGCCTTCTCTCCCAACTCAGGTGTGCACCCCTCGCTCAGACTAGAGCCCCCACAGAACATTGAGGTTCACTCCCTGCTTTCACGTTTAAGTGTGATATATGTAAAAATCATGGCGCAGAGTAGGCGCTGCAAACTTGTTCATAAGTCCTTGGTAGAACCGCACAGTAGGTGCTTCATATTTACTGAACAGTCTAACACTCAAAACTCAATGAAAGCCCTAGTGGTTTGGCTCAGGGGGTACAGCGTTGGCCTGTGGACTGAAGGGTCCTGGGTTGGATTCCAGTCCAGGGGCACGTGCCCAGGTTGCAATCTCGATCCCTAGTTGGGAGGCGTGCAGGAGGCAGCTGATTGGTGATTCTCTCTCATCATCGATGTTTCTAACTCTCTCTTCCTCTCTGAAATCAATAAAACTATACTGGGGGGAAAAAACACTCAATGAAAATAAAACACCAGTCACAATGCTTGGTGCCCACTGTCTGGCAATAATAAATCCTCCTTGAATGAAAGTTCAAACAATTTGTTATATTTCATCAACATTCAACACTGATTGACATAAACCTTAAAAATACGCACACCATCCAATCTTTATACAAACATGAAAAAAACTATATGTGTCGAGAAAAATGTATGGGAGAATACATACCAAATTGTTAATGTGAGTTGCCAAGCAGAGTAGGAATGGTCTGGATTCTAGACCATTACGTTGAGATGAGAATGTTATCTTTGTATTGTTTTGATGCTTACAAAAAATAAAGTGCTCCTTTGTATCAAAGGACTTAAAAATGTGTGTCCACAAAAAGCCTGCACATGGATATCTATAGCAGTTATATGCATAATTGCCAAAACTTGGAAGTAACCAAGATGGCCTTCAGTAGGTGAATGGATAAATAAACTCTAGTGCATCCAGACAATGGAATATTACTTGGTGCTAAAACGAAATGGCTATCCAGCCCTGAGAGACCCTGAGGGACCTGAAATCCATATTACTAGATGAAAGAAGCCCATCTGAAAAGGCTACGTATCACATGATTCCAGCTACACGACCTTCTGGAAAAGGCAAAACTATGGAGACAATAAAAGGATCTCTGGTTGCCAGAGGTTAGGGGGAGGGAGTCATAAATAAATAGAATACAGCGGATTTTTAGGGCAGTGAAAATATACTGTAGATATCATGATGGCATGTCATTTTACATTTGTCCAAACCCATAGAATATACAACAGCAAGAGTGAAACCTAATGGAAACAATGGACTTTGGGTGATGATGTGTCAATGTAGGTTCATTGATTGTAACAAATGTACCATCTGGTGCCATATGTTAATAATAAGGAAGACTATGCATGTGTGGGGGCAGCAGGTACACGGGAAATATCAGTACCTTCCTCTCAATGTGAACCTAAAACAGCTCTAAAAAATACTTTTAATAAAGAATCTTTATATATAAAAGGCTAACATGGTAAGTGTCTGTCTGACTGTCCAGTAGCTATGATTTGCACTGACCACCAGGGGGCAGACGCTCAACACAGGAGCCACTATGATGCGCACTGACTGGCACCACTGACCTGGCCCCAACAAACCAACACTCGGCTTCCCCCAAGTGGGACACAGGTCCCGCCGCCACCCAGGAGCAACACCCCACCAAATCGCAGCCAATGCTGCCAAGACCCCATGGCGTAAAATGCAGCCCACAGCCCAGCCCAGCCCAGAAATGGTGGCTGTGGGCACCAGGTGATGATGTCACATAGCAACGCCCAGCTTCCTCTCCCTCACAACTAGCCTCCTTGCAGTTTCTTTAGCCCAGGAACACAACTTGCTTTATAGCTAGGTACAAATATTTTACACTTTAACCAAATGTTTGTGAAGCATTTTTATGTGCCTCATCTCATTTGATCCTCACAGAAGTCCTGGAGTAGGTAGATAGACTTGGTAGACTCCTATTTTCTTTTCATTAGCTGGAAAATGGAGATTTAGAAAGTTTAGAAATTTGACCCAACTGAAAAGAAGAAATGGTAGAACTTGAAAATGACTTCAGGTTTTCTCACTGCGCAGAATGTAGTCAAAGACTGCTACAGTTAAATATTTTACCCTTTGTTCTCCTTGTGTGATCTACAATAATAATCTGTTTTGTGTTTATATTTACTGCTGTGTTGCTGATAATTACCTGAAAGAGAAGTTGGGGTGCTTCACTGGGCTGGAAAAAGTTTAGCTAAATCAGAAAGCAGGTCTAATTAGGCAAGTTTATTCTACATATATAAAAGGCTAAGTTGATTCCCACATGCATGATACATATAAAGCTCTCGCTGGTGCCTATCGCACACGTATGTTTTGCTCTATCATTGTTGATCAGGAATTTGATTGACACTTCTATTATAGAGAAAGGGCAAATAGCAATATTAAAATATTTCTTCTAATTAATTTCTTTTCAATGTGCACGAATCCGTGCACCGGGTCACTAGTAAATAAATAAACTTGAAGAACATTAAGATGCATACCCTTTGATTCAGCAATTCAACTTTGAGGAAGTTGTCCAAAAGAAATAATTCAATCCATAGTTATGGATATGAATACAGAAGGTACAGTTTAGTATTGTTTATCAGAGGGGAATTATAGTCAATCTAAATGTCCAACAATATGGGATTGGTTAACTATAATAATGGTATATCCATAAGAGAGTATATTATGAAGCCATCCAGAATAATGTTTATGAAGAATATTGACAAATAAATGTCATGATATATTGCTAAATGGAAAAAATCAGGCCAAAGTAAAAAGGAAATTTTGAGGTTTAAATGTGTTTATAGTTTGATTGCATTTTTCAATTTACATGCATGTGTGACTATAGGTGTAGAATAAAAGTCTGGGAAGGTATCATGCCTGATAACATTTGGGTGAATCTCAGGAGTGCATTTCCAGGTGACTGGGGAATTTGTGGTTTTTACTTTGGAATGTTTCCCAGTTTTCTTCCTAGAGCATGCATTACTTTTGAAAAAAGCAAAAAATTAAAAAATAAAAGCTATTGAGCACCTGAGTGAGGGTACATCAATTTATTTATCCATCATAACACCCTTCAGAGTATTCATTAATGGCCCCATTTTACAAGGAACTGAGGCTCAGAATTACTAGGAGGTAACTTGCACCTGCTTAGGAATTGGCAGGATGGAGACTTGAACCCCTAGCTAGCTCCATCCGGCACTGCCTCCTCCCAAACAAATAATTCATATACATTGTACTGTTGCAACAATCTCATATCCCTTACAATTATTGCTAATTTCATTATTTTATTCCTCAAGCATTTGTTAAGTCACTAGTAGGTGTCAAATCCTGGGAGGTATATAGAATGGAAATACAATATATCTGAATATCTGAAATAATATATGAAAAATTGACTCCCTGCTCTCAAAAACCTGGACAGCTAATCTAACATATGCAGAAACTCTTCCACAGGGAGATGGCTATTCTCCTATTCACTCAACAAATATTTGATTACTGACAGACATTGTTGTTGGTGTGGGGTTACCATGTTGAGCAAGGCAGAAAAGTCTTCTCTGAAAGAAGCTGCCCTGGCTGGGTGGCTCAGGTGATTGGAGCGTCCTCCTGTACACCAAAAAGTGGCGGGTATGATTTCTGGTCAGGACACATACCCAGGTTTCGGGTTTAATCCTCAGTCATCCAGGTGCATGCGGGAGGCAACCAATTGGTGTGTTTCCCTGTCATATCAATGTTTCTCTCTCTAAAAAAAAAAAAAAAAAAAAAAAAACAGTACTGGGGAGGAGGAAGGAGTGGGGTGGAAGAGGTCAATGGGAGAAAAAGGGGACATCTGTAATACTTTCATCAATAAAGATACATTTTTAATGGTCAAAGTGACAATAAGTTCAGCAGTTCAGAACAAATATTGCCATGAAAATAATAACAAAACAGGCAAATGTGAAAGAATGGCCATTTCATCAAATCCTGGTAACAGCCCTCTGAGAGAAGTAGTATTATTCTCCCCACTATCAGCTGGGACACCATGGCCCAGTTAGATACTTTGTTCAAAGTCTCAAAGCCAGTAAACATTCAACCTCAGAGATGATCCCAGGTCTCTCATTCTACAATCCCAGCTTCCTTATTTGGGCTGTAAAGATACCCCTTCATTCCTTTTGCTCACAAGTTCCAAACCAAATGGCAACCATCACCATTTTTAAATGCTCAGGTTTGGGGATGTAAATAATCATGGTGTGCAGCTCAGAGAAAAATGCTCCTGCTTTTGTTTAGATTTCAAGATCAGGAGTCAAGGTGCCCAGGAACTATTGTCTTTCACCACAATGAGTGAAAATAGCACATATCCAGGACTGAAAGTCTTTAGATTGCATAATGAGTAGTTATTTAATATTTTAGCAACAGTTATTAGTCATAGGGCCATATGGCTGCCACTGTACCATGATGAGGCTGCTGATGAATTAATATTTATAGAACCCCCTCTGGAAAAAAGACCATTTACTGGGAATTTCTAGACCGGATCAGTAGGACAAAGAAAGTCCCTGGTCTAAAGAACTGGATGCTGAGAGCCTGGAGGAAAAGAATCTAAATTTAGTCAAGACAAACACACACACACACACACACACACACACACACACACAGAATCACACACTGTGCCCATAGAAAACATCCATTCACAGATTCATAGAAAGGAAAGGTTTATGATTACTTCATGCTTCCATTTGAGAAGTGTGTGTGGGGGGGGTGTTAGAATGGGAAAAGGAGCAAGAGAAGGTGTTGGCTGAGCAACCTTAAGTTGGAAGCAAAGAGGAAGCAAGAGAAAGCTCTTAGGAGTTGGGACTCAGTTTCCCCTGGGAGGCACCTCCCCAAGAGAGAGCAAGCTTGTTGATTCAGATCATCTCCTTGCTACCCCAGCCAGACCCTCTGGGATTTTGCAATCTCTCTCTCCCTTCTGCACCAGCTGACTGTCTAAAAGGAGTCTGTAATCCTTACCGGGCTCAGAAAAATTCGAGTGTGGCATAAAGATAAGTAGTCCTTGATAAGCCTAATAGAGCTTGAAATAGCTTTAAACAAAGCAGCCATGTTAATTTTTAAGGTCTTTCCAAACACAAGGAACACACACACAGCTTTGCTAAATAGGCACACACACTAACAGAATCTGTGGGGGAGATGATTAGTTCCATCTCACTAATCACTGTCACAAAGAGGAAACACACACACACCTACTCAAAATCTTTTTTCCAAGTGATCCGGTCGGTTGTTTTTTGTTTGTTTGTAAGGAATATTCTTTCAGCTCTTGGGCAGGTCTATGAGGCGACAGGGAAAAGAAATCTGAGGCAAGATATTTGAAAATGAAGAGGGAGAATGTCTCCTTAGAGCTTTTGAATGATCATAACTAAGGGACAAGCATCCACATTGATGAAAAGCCTAAAGGACAAAGCAGCTTGAACAGCTCTCCCCCCCCCCCCCCCCCCCGCCCCGCTGGCGTGGCTCCCAGGTTCAATACCCAGTCAGGGCACATACCCAGGTTTCGGGCTCAACCCCGTGCTGGGTCTGCAGGAGGCAACTGATCTCTCTCTCCTTCTCCCTTTCTCTCTGAAATCCTTACAAATGAAGAGCAGCTCTACAGGAAAATCAGCACCACGGAGCTCAGAAAGACGCCAGTTCTCTGGCACCCCCTTGTGAGCATAAAGGGCCTTGGTGCACCAGAATTTCCGATTGGAATTTGCTAATTTGCAAACACTTCCCCTGCTGCAAAAATAGATTAAGAGTCAGAAGCCCCACAAAAGAAGAGTGGGCAAAAGAGAGGATCATCGAGTTTGCGCCAGAGGAAAAGCAAACACTGTTTTCATTCATTCGACATTTACTGTGCCTACTTTGTACAAGCTAAGTGTTAGGTCTGACACTTAGCTTCCCTGCCTCACGAAGCTTAGGATAGGAAGTCACGTGAAGCAAGTGATTCCAAAGAGGATGGGAAGTCCAGGGACCCGGTCTGAAAAGTGGGAAGGTTCCCGGAGGATGTCGCATTGAATGCCGGTAATTGATGTGCATGAGTTAGCTATATAAACATGAGGGTGGGAGGGGGGATTTGGTAAACAAAAGGAAAGCATTTATATGAAATGCAATGGACAGGGTGCTTGAATCCTGGACTGCCTAGGTTGGGGTCTCAGTTCCTTTGTGTCTGAACCCAGGGACAAACACATCTATTCTGGTGGCACTTTAAATTGGCCCTTTTGGTAAATCACTTTGGCTACACATATGCAAAGGTCATAGAAGGACCATGCCTTCTGATCCACCATTTAACTTCTAGAAATTTACCTAAGGCCTGTGTGGTTCAGTTCGTTGAATGTCATTCCAAATACCAGGAGGTCGCTGGTTCAATTTCGGTCAGGGCACATATCTAGGTTGTTGGTTTGAACCCCAGTTGGGGCATATACAGGAGACAACCAATAGATGTTTCTCTCTCCTTCTCAAATCAATTAGGGGGAAAAAACACCTCAGGTGAGGATTTTAAAAAAATGCAGCAGAGACTATCATTGTACACCTATTGGAATGGTTAGATTACAGGGGTCCTCAAACTTTTTAAACAGGGGGCCAGTTCCCTGTCCCTCAGACCGTTGGAGGGCTGGACTATAGTGTAAAAAAAACTATGAACCAATTCCTATGCACACTGCACATATCTTATTTTGAAGTAAAAAAAACAAAACGGCAAAAAATACTCGCATGTGGCCCACGGGCCGTAGTTTGAGGACGCCTGGGTTAGAATATTAAAGACAAACATGGGGAAGTAATGTACAGCGTTGTGATGGTCGTTCATTATCACCCAAGAGAAATGAAAACCTGTCCACACAAAAACCTATATGCACTTGTTTAGTGGCCTTATTCATAATCTCCAATAATTGTAGACAAACCCAATGATAGATCCCCCTTCCCCCAACTGATGGACGGAGTATGACGTAAACTCCACCTGCAGCCGGACATTCCTGAACACCTTTATTTGGACTGTACATTGAACCACCAATCAGCACCTGCCAAATACCCTAAGCCCCTGATTCCTAAGTCCCTAGGTGCCTAATCATGTGCCTTGTATGAAACCACCAATCAGCGTGTGCTGAGTGCCCTAAGCCCCGTCCCCTCAAAAGGCGCTTACACACCGGCAAGCCTTCTCTTTTCCCTCTGGAAGGTGGCCGGCAGCGTGATCTCCAATAAAGCCTGTATCCTGGGTATCCCATGGTCTCCGGCCCTCTGTTTCATCTTTCACCCAATGCCTTTCATTGGGTGAAATTTAGAATAGTAATACTTTGATACAATGGAATACTGATTGGCAATAAGACCTACTGAACCATGAACAAATCTCAAAAATGTTAGCATGCTGATGCTCTGGAAAAGGCAAAACTACAGGAACAGAAATTCTACTACTGGTTTCCTATAGTGAGAGCTGACTTTAAAAGAGCATTCAAATAAGATTTCACTTATATGTGGAATGTAAGAAACAAACCCGAACAAATTAAACCAGAAAAGGACCAATAGAGAACAAGCTGATGGCATCAGAGGAGTGGGTGAAAAATTTTATTTAAAAAAGAGCATGCAGGATCTTTAGTGATAGTGGTGCTTACAAACTAGATGTCACAAAGCTGCACACTAAAAATCAGGAATTTCACCAAATGTAAATATGTATCAAGAAAGTCAACTTTGCCAAAACCGGTTTGGCTCAGTGGATAGAGCATCGGTCTGCGGACTGAGGGGTCCCAGGTTCAATTCCGGTCAAGGGCACGTACCTTGGTTGTGGGCACATCCCCTGTGGGAGGTGTGCGGAAGGCAGCTGATCGATGTTTCTCTCTCATCGATGTTTCTAACTCTCTATCCTTCTCAATTCCTCTGTAAAAAATCAATTAAAAAAAATATATATATATAAAATTTTTTATTGAGGTATTATATGTGTACATATCTTACCATTACCCCCCCACCCCACACCCACACTTGCCCTCACCCCCCAGAGTTTTGCGTCCATTGTTTATGCTTATATGCATGCATACAAGTCCTTCGTTTGATTTCTTATCTCCCCCCCCTCTCCCTAACTTTCCCCCTGTAATTTGAAAGTCTGTTTGTTGCTTTACTGTCTCTATCTTTTTGTTCATCAGTTTATAATGTTCTTTATTATCCATAAATGAGTGAGATCATGTGGTATTTTTCTTTCAATAAAATATATATTTTTTTAAAAGTCAACTTTAAAACCAAAACCCTTCAGAGCCATTTTTTACTTCTCTATTGCCAAAAACCCATCTGATGACCCATTGTTCAAGAGGCATTCTTGCACATGAGTATAAACTGGTACAGCCTTGGCATTTTGATAGAAATTCAAATGTATAAAGCCTTCAACTTGGCAAAAAAAAAAAAAAAATCACTTACCTACTTGGCTCTCCATATGCATACTTAATGCCATTTACTACATTGTTTATAATTGCAAATGGAAACCCAAATATCCATAAAATAGTGCCAGACAGTAGTCCTTATCAAAGGTTTTGTTTTCCATGGTTTCAGTTAACCTGCAATGAACCAGTCCAAACACATTAAAATTCCAGAAATAATTTAAGTTGTGCACCATCCTGAGTCACGTGATAAAATCTTTCAACAGTCCTGCTTGGGATATGAATTGTCTCTTTGTCCAGTGTATCCATGCTACATATGCTAGCTGGCTAGCTAGTCTAAGACCAACTGTAGAGTGTCATGGCTTAGTGATCCAGGGTCACCAAATCAGACGATCCTCCTGAGTCAACAGCCTAACACTTTATCACAATGTCTACTTCATCTCAGCACGAAGTAGGTGAATATATTTTAAGACCACATTCACACATAGTAGTCCCATTATTGATGTCTCCCATTTATCAATTCAACTGTCATAGGTATGTATATGTAGGAAAATAACAGTATGCACAGGACTCAGCACTATTCATGTTTCAGGAATCCACCAGGTCTTGGACCACATTGCCCATGAACAAGTGGGGGACTATTGTACTATGTAGCACTAAAGACACTTTTTATGGAATTATCAAAATGTGTGTATTTTAGTCATACAAAATACTATTGGTTTTAAAAAGGAGGATAAATAACAATATTCATTTGCTGTGTTAATAAATTATTAACAACTAGAGGCCCGATGCATGAAAATCGTGCAAGAGTAGGCCTTCCTTCCCCGGGCTGCCAGCACCCGGGCTTCACTTGCAGCCCCAGCTTCGTCCGGTCTAATTAGCATATTATGCTTTTATCATTATAGATTATAGGGGTGAGGCTGAGAATTAGATGGGGGAGAAATGGATGGTAAATCATTGAATGGGATGAAAGTCTGTGACCTAAAAGACATTTCTCATCCATGTACATTTTAGCACTAACTTGCTTAGTGATTGGAGAAATGCTATTTTATATTGGTAGCTGCTGGGTGAAAAAGCTGAGAAGCTGGACCCTAAGGAAGTGCTTCCAATTCTCTTTGGTTGAGTCAAACACATAGCCAGGCATACGAGAATTAAAAAAAAAAAAAAAGACACAGGAAACATATCAGTTATTTAATCGGGTTCTTATAAGAAATTCAGAACACCAGTTTGTGAGGATAAAGCCCATTGGTGAGAGCGAACAGAGAGCGGAGGTAGCCCTGGAGCTGAGGAACAGCTTTGATTTTTGGCAGAATTTGAGAGTCCACAGCTTTCTGGTCAACCTTGCGCTGTTCTGTAATCTCGTATTTCTAGAAAGAAAGAGAAAAGCATGTAAGAGTTGGGCGTAAGTACCAACTCCTGGATTAATCATTTCAAATACTCAAATCCCAAGAATATTTAGAAAGCAATTTTGATATTGCTTTCCTTGGAGGGCTGGTAAGTTTTGGCTCAGGATTGTGCATTGAGCTCCCACCTGCTATTAAGAACTGTTTTTTTTTTTGCAGAATCTAGAACAATATAACTCCCCAGATAGTCCTCATTAATTACAACTTTAATTTTTCTTCCTTTTGTTTATTTCACTCCTGAACTGGGGAGGCAGGGCTATAAGAGGCAAAGACAGAACCAGCAGCTCACCTCTTTCTCTGTGTCGAAGATCTCACCCTCCTGGTGTTTGGGCTTGCGCAGCTTCTTCTTCTTGAAATAAGCATCAGTGAGATGTTTGGGGATTTTCACACCACTGATATCAATTTTGGTGGAGGTGGCGATGACAAATTTCTGGTGTGTTCTACGAAGAGGAACTCGATTGAGGGACAGAGGTCCTAAGGGGGAGAAATCAGTAGAATGAGGGAACAGGGAAGCAAAGCTCTAAGAACTGACTTTGAATTAGGTGAAATCGGGGAGTTGAATTTCTAAATTTTCTCTGGATCTGAAGAAATTCCAGACTGCTCTTTCTGCTGCCAGCATCAATACTTTTTCACTCTTTCTCTTCGAGGCAGCAGATCTTTGTGAAGACCCTGACTGGCAAGACCATCACCCTCAAGGTTGAGCCCAGTGCCACCACTGAGAAGGTCAAAGTTTAAATCCAAGACAGAGAGCATTGCCCCTGACCAGCAGCGCCTGCTTCTTAAAGATAAACAAGTGGAGGATGGCTGCACTCTCTCAGGCTACATTCATAGAGTCCACCCTGCACTTGGTGCAGGTCAGCATTGAGCCCTCTCCCCACATGTTCGCCTGCACCTCTGCACTGTCAACGGCTGCAAGGCCACAGCTGTGCCCCAAGGTTAAATAAGGTCCCTCCACCACCTCCTTGGCTTGCAGTTTCAGCCTGAACCCTGTGGCCTCAATTTTTCCCTTGCCCATTTAGTAACTCCATTCTATTGCCAAATGGCAGACCAATTACAAATTTTGGGTAGGATGCATTCCTTGGGGCTGGTAGCCAACCATTCTGCATTTTAGGTGACAGTTACTTGATAATGTTGTTATGTAACACTGAAATATCTGCTTTCTTAGAACTCATGTATATTAAGGCAGTGGTCGGCAAACTGCGGCTCGCGAACCACATGCGGCTCTTTGGCCCAGTGAGTGTGGCTCTTCCACAAAATACCAAGTGCGGGCGCGCACGTACAGTGCGATTGAAACTTCGTGGCCCATGCACAGAAGTTGGTTTTCGGCTCTCAAAAGAAATTTCAATCGTACTGTTGATACTTGGCTCTGTTGACTAATGAGTTTGCTGACCACTGATATAAGGCAATGAAATGGGGCTCAGCATCTCATAGCATTAAAACTTTCACATAGGTGGAAGCAAAGTGTATACTGTAAGCATTTAAAAAGAGAAGTTTCAGCCCAGCTGGTGTGACACAGTGGTTGAGCACTGACCTACATGAACCAGGAGGTCATGGTTCGATTCCCGGTCAGGGCACATGCCCGGGTTGCGGGCTTGATACCAGTAGGGGGGCATGCAGGAGGCAGTCGATCAATGATTCACTCTAATCATTGATGTTTCTCTCTCCCTCTCCCTTCCTCTCTGAAGTCAATTAAAAAAAAAAAAAAAAAAGACAAGTTTCAGAGAATATAAAATCCAAGGGTTTTCTTACCAGTCACAAGTAGCAAGCCACTGCTCAGCTGTTTCAGGAAAACCACCCTCTGTAAATTAAACAGAAATGGTAGACATTTCTACAATTAGAAACTGAGTTCTGAATTAACCAAACCACAGGTTTCTAAATTTGGTAAAGGAAATGTCTACACAAATACATAAACATTTTGGGTACAGGGGTATCTGATTCAACTATAACAAGTTACATTACCAACAGCAGGAAGTAGTAATATATTATTGTACATGTTGGGCTAAACATCTTATGCTAGTTACTGGGCGCTAAAGAAAGAGTCCTACCCAGAATGCACACACTATGATCAAGCACCTCAGGCTCACCTTGCCTCTGTGGCGCCCAGTGAGGATGATCAGAATGGTCCCAGGAGTGATGCTGGCCCGCAATCTCCTCACATGCTGACTGAAGGGTTTCTTGCCATGGCTCAACAGCTTTCGAGGCACATCTTCAGTAGGATAATATCTAGGCTGGAGAGAACCCATAGGTCCAAATTATTTAAATAAGCTAATCAGCTTAAGCAGAGCTGACAGTCAATGAAACCTTTGCTACATCCCTTTAGAGATTACATGACAACCTATCATTCATTATTCACTGTGTAACAGTGTTTCTCAAGCTTTTCTCAGGCCCCTGACTATCCTTCTCCAGAATGTTATATGTTCTAAAGGAGGCATGGCTTGTTTTCCATTCAAATTAAGTGTGTTCCTATCTGTCCCATTAACATGATTCCTCCCATTTTTTCCATGAAGGAAATCAAACTGTACAAAACTAGACAGTTCAGACCAGTACTGCCAGTTCAATTATAAAAATAAGACCCCACGCCTTGCCCACATATGTTCAGTCCCCAGTGTGAGACGCGCAAGAGGCAGCCAATCAATGATTCTCATCATTGATGTTTCTCTCTCCCTTCCTCTCTGAAATCAATAAAACTATATTAAACAAAAACAAAAGAAGCACTGCTCTTGTGGACCAATGAACTATAATCTTGGCAGCGAGTGTCCTTGGCTCCATTATTTAACTCTCACAAACACCCTGTACAACAAACCTTTCTTTATATTAAAAGCTAAGAAACAAAAGCAGAGAAAAGTAACTCTACTTAATATCGAACAGCCACATTGCAAACCCAGAACCCACTTTCCTCCATAAGTCAGTCTCTGGCAAACATAAAATTCCAAAACCTGAGTACACAACAAGACAGTGACAGTTTTCAAGCCTCAACTAAACATCCAACTACAGTGTCCTCTTAAGCTTACCATTTTGCGGAGTTTAACCACTCGGGTACCACCATTCTTGTCGCCACCAACTGGTTTTGTGACAGTAGCAAGAACTTTCTCCTTCTTTTTCTTTTCAATCTATTACAACACAAATGCAACAAAGCGTCAGAGGCAGACAAAAAAATTTAAGAGTAAGACACAATGTATATAATTAATGGTCAGTGGTTTCCCGCACCCCTTCCTTACCCTGGATTTAGGGGCCGAATACTTCCTCTTGTACATGGCCTTTCGCGAATACATAGCCGACCGGGAATATCTGCCAATTCCTCTGACGAGGACGGGGTTTCGGCTGCAGTGGGGCTTCCCCTTCTTAGGCGCCTTAACCTTGCCGCCGGCATCAGCCTTCTTCTTGGCTTCAGGTTTCTTCTCCTTAGTATCCGGCTTCTTCTCCTTAGTATCAGGCTTCTTCTCTTTAGTATCCGGCTTCTCAGTTTTCTTTTCACCCGCCATCTACCAATACGCAATATTTTTTTTTAAAGGTACTCACCGATTATCCCATAACAAGGCAATATCTTAACAGTACAAGGGGGTTCCCTGACAAGCCCTCCCTCTCCAAGTAGCGATAACATCCTTTTCATCCCTCCCAAGACAGAGGCATACCTCCAAACCCCAAACATGTGCAGCCACCCCATAGCGGTTAATTTGGGTGTTCTTTCAAACTACTATACACTTCAAGATTTGAAGGCATCTTGCAGAATTAGCCCCAACTCTGGCCACGTTGAAAAAAAAAAACAGACACTTCCGGTCGCGAACGTGGGGAGACGGGAAAGTAGCACTGGGCCTCATCTCCAAATCTCAACGTGGCTGAGACAAGCTCGGCGGCGTCTTTTGGCAGCCGGGCCCTGGATTCCATAGCGCGCGCCCATCGCCCTGGTCCCTGCGGGCCCATTAGCCTGCTACTGATCTCCGGAAGGCCCCATTTCCCCAGCCCAGGAGGGTAGCGAGCAGCCGGAGACCGGGAGCCTCTACGGCATTCCACCTCACCCTCTTCGAGTCCCACTGCAAGCCCAAGCTAGACAAATGAAGCGCCTGGGAGGCGTCTCAGTTGGCCCCAGACATGTATGACCCTTGCAGGTGTCGACTTGATACCCTCCTGGTTCGGATGGCGAAGGATTGGGGTCCTGAAATCGAATCTTGCGGAGGAGCGCCGCCATTCTTACCTTGCAAGATGGGAAAGAGAACTAAGGTCCTGGCTTCCGGTCTATAAGCATCACGGATGGGGTCGAGTATCACTTCCTTCCGGGCCCGAGGCATCATGGGAAATGTAGTTTTTCTTCTTTTGAAAGCTTCATACTAGAGAGCTGTTTTTTCCTAAGAAGCGAAAGCGAAGAACCTTTTGTCTCTGTTTTATGTTATAGACCAATAAAATTCTCACAGTACTTCTGGGAACCGACATTTTCCTTACCGAGGACATTAGAGAGCACTACATTATCAATATTAGAAGGAATAGGTGGATGAAGAATGTGATCTCCAAGTAAATTGAAATCTTTTCTAGGAAAGGCTAATTGGGAACCTTCCACGGACATTTTCTCCACAGTTGGCTTAATGCTTATATCCCCTAATCAGACTATGCCCAATGGCAGAGGTTCAGGAAAGCTAGAATTTAAAATGAATAAACACGTTCAATGGAAAAACAGAAAATGGATATAAGTTCTTTCTTCTGGGAAATTTGGGGATGTTTTGCAGTGGTTTTTGTTTAAGATTTGGAAGAATAAATATAAATTTGGCCCTGGCTCAGTTGGTTAGAGCGTTGTCCTGATATACCAATTCTGCCGTTATATGACTGGTCAGGGCACATAGAGACAACCAATGAATGCATAAATAAGTGGAACAACAAAAATCGGTCTCTCTCTCTCTCCCCCCCCCTTCCTCTCTCTCTGTTAAAAAATAATAAATAAATTAAAAAAAATGCATATTTGGCAGATGAAAGTGGCTATTGGAACAATAATAAATGCAAGAGGCAGGTGAGCAGCTTTAACATTCTGAGCAAAGCAACTCCGAGAAACTGCTATTCCAGAAAATGTATAAGAATGAGTGAAGTGCAGAATTGTTTTATTGACCCCTCAAAAATTCTGACACCCTCAGAGACTCAGGTAGTAAAAGCCCCAAAATACTTGTTAAATGACCTACTTGTTGAAATAAAACGGAAAGGCCTCCCTCTTGTGTTATGTTGTGGTATTGCAAAGTTTAACATTCATTAAATTGGGCAAAATATAATCAATGTACTGTGTTAATTATAAAGTAAACATTAAGCACCTGGTTGTGCCACATATAAAATTCTCTTAAATTTGTGCAATGCTTTATTAATTATAAAGCAGACATTAAATCATTTTAAGTCCTAATGAAACATCCCTGTGAGGTAGGAATTGAAGATGAAAGAACTAAGGCTCAATTACAATAAATGACTTATTCAAAGGCACATATACACTGACATTGACTCATGTCTCTTAGTGCCACAGACAGAAAACTAGTAGGCAGTTGTGTTGTAGGAACTTAACTCTTTTTTTCTATCAATTAGCCTATGGTTAAATTGGTTTTGTTTATGTCATTTCCCTTAAAGTCCCAGTTTCCAAGAACCTACCTAGGACATTAAATAAGAACTTACTGGACTTCATAAACATTAACTCATTTATTCTTTGCAACCTAACCTATGGGGTAGGTAGTATTTTGATTAATCCATTTTACAGAGAAGGAAACTGACACACAGAGTCAAGTGACTTACCTATGGGCTCCCAGGCTGAGCTTTGGAGATCAATGACTTAACCCCCATATGATACTACATCTTAGAGTTTATATTGGAGGGTGTTCGGTTCTAAGCTAGGAAAGGTGTGTTGGCGACCATATAACCTGGACTGAGAGAATCATGGAAGGCTTCCTATCCCAGGGGACTTGACTTCTAGTCTGAGACCTGAGGCATAAACTGGAGTTCATGGGAAGGAGGGGTCAGGAATGAACCCTCTCGGGAGTGGGAACAGATTGTTTAAAGGCCCAGAGTTGGGAGGGGAAGTGAGACTTATTTAGCATGACTGGGTCAAAGAGAATGAGGTGAGTGGTAGAGATAGGCATGGCTGGTGCAGTGAGCAGGAACCAGACAAGATGGTTGATAAAAAAATTTTTTTTTTTTTACTGCATCCTAAAAGCAATCCATTCAAGGTAGGGAGTGACTAGATCTTTGTTTTAGATTACTCTGGTTATTATGTGGAGAATGGATGGGAAAGGGCAAACCTGCAGGCCTAATATCAATTAGGATGTTTGAGTCATCAAGGTGGCCAGGATTTAGGGCGAGTGAAAAAGGAACAGATTGGGCAACTTCTTGTTGAACCCCTATTACCTAGTTAATTTTGCATATATAAAAGACAAAAAATTTTTTTAATATATTTTTTATTGATTTCTTACAGAGAGGAAGGGAGAGAGATAGAGTTAGACACATAGATGAGAGAGAAACATCAATCAGCTGCCTCCTGCACACCCCCTACTGGGGATGTGCCCGCAACCAAGGTACATGCCCTTGACCGGAATCGTACCCGGGACCTTTCAGTCCACAGGCTGACACTCTATCCACTGAGCCAAACCGGTTTCGGCTAAAAGACAAATTTTAAAAAATGTATGTACTTGATTTTAGGAAGAGAGAGACAGTGGAAAGGAGAGATGGGGAAACATGGATTTACTGTTTTACTGATTTATGTATTCATTGGTTGCATCTTCTTGTATGTGTCCTGACCAGGGATCGAACCCACAACTTTGGTGTATGGGGACAATCCTCTAACCAACTGAGCTACCCAGCCATGACAAAGACAATTTTTCTAAAGATTTCTTTAATTGTTTTTTTGTTTTGTTTGTTTTTTGTTTTTAGAGTAAGAGAAAGGGAGAGAAGAGAGAGAAACATCGATGTGAGAGCAGTTGCCTCCTATATGTCCCCTACTGGGGATCAAGCCTGCAACCTGGGTATGTGCCCTGACTGGGAATCAAACTGGCAACCTTTTGGAGCCCAGGATGATGCCCAACCAACTGAGCCACACCGGCCAGGGTGAAAGACAATTTTTGTAAGGAGCTTACTCTTTCATCAATGCTGATGAAGCACAGCGTGACAGTTCTTTATAAAGGAGTGAGAAGGGGAGTATTGAGAGGAAAAAAGCAAGGATTTTGGAGCTACCTAATGTGGGTTGAATTTACTTACTACTTTTGTGGCTTTTAATATGTCATAGGCATAGATAACAGCTCCACCTTCTTCCTCTAGTCTGAACCATCATCCTCTCCAGCCAGGAATACTCTAGTATTCTAGTATTCTGAACTGGTTTCTCTGTTACTGGTCTTGCCCTCCTGATCTGATTCCTCACAGTATACCTAGAGTAATACTTAAAAAACATAGAGATTATATTCCTCTTCTGCTAAAATTTTTTAATGGCTCTCCAGTTCACTGTTTATTTTTTTAAATTAAATTTATTTGGGGTGACATTAATAAGATTACGTAGGTTTGAAGTGCCCATTTCTATGATACATTATCTGTATATTGCATTGTGTGCCCACCACCCAAAGTCAAATCACCTTCTATCACTATATATTTGACCTCCTTTACTCTTTGCTACCCTCCTTACTCTGGTCACCACCATACTGTTATCTGTGTCTATGAGTTTTTGTTTGTTTGTTGCTCTGAGTTTTATATCCCACATTTGAGTGAAATCACATGGTTCTTAACTTTTTCTGTCTGACTTATTTTGCTTAGCATGACATTCATGTTGTTGCAAGTGGCAGTATTTCATCTTTTCTTATGGCTGAGTAGTATTCCATTGTATATACACTGAGTGGCCAGATTATTGTGATCTCTGAACGCATAATAACCTGGCCACTCAGTGTATATCCTATATAATAAAAGGCTATTATGCAAATTGTCCCCTCGACCAGGAGTTTGACCAGCAGGCAGGCTGGCCAACCGCCCATGTCCTCTCCCCCTGGCCAGGCTGGCTGGACCCCACCCATGCATGAATGCATGCACCGGGCCTCTAATATATATATATATATATATATATATATATATATATATATATATAGAGAGAGAGAGAGAGAGAGAGAGAGAGAGGCTAGATTATTTATGCGTTCAGAGATCAAAATAATCTGGCCACTCAGTGTATGTACTACATCTCCACTTGGGTTGTTTTCATGTCTTGGCCACTGTGAATAATGCTGCAAGGAACATAGGTGCACAGATATCCTTGCAAATAAATGTTTTCAAATTTTGAGGGTCGATACCCAGAAGAGGGTTTGCCGGGGCATGTGGTAACTCTATTTTTAAATTTTTGAGGAACCTCCATACTCTCTTCCACAGAGGCTGTATCAGTTTATATTCCCACCAGCCGTGAAAGAGGGTTCCTTTTTCTCCACAACCTCTCCAACACTTGTTATTACTTGTCTTGTTGATAATAGCCTATGGGACCTCTATCATCTCCATCTCCATCTTTCTTACCTCATCTGCTACTACTCATCCTTCACCACCACCCTCTCCCCCAAGCCAGACACTTCTTTATTGTCCTTAAAATACAAGAGTCCGTCAGGGCCTTAGAGCCTTTGCACTTGCCTCTCCCCTGTGCTTGAAATGCTAGTCCCCTGACTTATTCCCTCTGATGGCTTCTGCATCTGAGCTTCACTCAAATGCTATTTTCAGGGAAAGACCAGAAAGGAGGCTGATAGTATTACCTTGAGTATTTTTCTTGATTACTGTAGCTCCTCCCAGGAGAACCCAGGGATTTTTGCCTTTTCACTTCACTGTTGTATCCCCCTAGTCTAAAACGGGCGCCTGGCAGATAGAAAATACTCAACAGGTGTTTAATTATCTTAATAAATTGAACAAGGACTTACCAAATGGGCCAGGCCTAGTTCGAAACTGGAAGATGAAACAGAGTGGCCGGGGGTGAGAGCGCCTTTTGAGGGGAGGGAAAGAGGGGACGGGGCTTAGGGCACTCAGCACACGCTGATTGGTGGTTTCATGTAAGGTACATGGTTAGGGGCCTAGGGATTTAGGAATTGGGGGCTTAGGGTATATGGCAGGTGCTGATTGGTGGGTCGATGTACAGTCCATATAAGATGTTCAGGAAGGTCCGGCTGCAGGTGGAGTTTACGTCATACTCCGTCCATCAGTTGGGGTAAGGGAGGATCTATCAGAAACATGTTACATATGTAACCCTCACACTAATCCTAGGAAGAAAAGACAATCACCAGCTTCATTTTACAGACGTGAAGGCATGAAGACAACGGGGGCTCCGAGAAATTTAAGCAGCTTCCCCCAGGTTACCCAGCTCCTTGAGTGAGAGCTGCGATTTGGGGGATGAAATGAACGAATGTTCGACTTGGCAGACAGCTCAGGGATGGGAACGGAGCGGTGGGACCGGAAGCGGTGGGGTCGTGGGAGTGCGTCCCACTCTGCGCGCCCAGCACTGCCCCGCGGCCAAAGGCTGCGGGAGGCCGTGAGCCCGGCGGCCAGGCTCAGCGGCGGAGCGTCACCCACGAACCGAACCGGGAGGTCGCGGTTGGATTCCCGGTCAGGGCACGTGCCCCGGGTTGCAGGCTCGATCCCCAGAGTGGGGCGTGTAGGAGGCAGCCGATGGATGCTCTCTCCTCGTGGATATTTCTATCTCTCCCTTCCTCTCTCTGAAATAAACAAAAATACATTAAAAAATAATAAAGGAGAACATGAGGGTGCTGGGGGAACTGAGAGGCGCGGCCCCACGGAGCCACCGCACCGCCTGGACGGCCCGGTCCGGCCGCCGGGAAGCAGGAAGTGGCGGCGCGCGGCGCGGCGACGTCAGGAGGGCGCCCGCGGCGACGGGCGGGGGAGGAGGCGGAGCGAGCCGGGCTGGGGGGCGGCTGCACAGTGTCCGGGATCCCCAGGCCTGGAGGGGGGTCTGCGTGCGGCCGGCTGGCTCTGCCTCCCCTCGTCCGGTCCCGAGCGGGCCTCCCTCGGGCCATCCCGATGGTGACCGGGCCCAGCGGCGCCTGAGCCAGGAGCGCGCCGGTCGCGGAGCCGGAGGGCGGGAGGAACATGACATCGCGGAGGTGAGGAGCCCCAGGGGCCCGGCGCGGCCTCGGCCCGTCCCCCGCCGCGTTCCGTCAGCCCCTCCCGGGAGGGGGCGCCCCGGGTTGGGCTGCGGTCGCTCGTCCGGGGTCGGGGCGGGGGGCCGGGGAAGATGCTTTCCTTCCAACCTCCTCGCCCCCTCGGGCCGGGCCCGGCCCCACCGCGCCCCCACCTCTCGGTCCCCATTCATTTCCTGCCTCCCCGAGTTCCGGCTCCCGCAGCCTTGGGGATGCCGGTCTGGACGGGGGCAGGTAGAGCCGCCGGGGGACCCGCGGACGCCAGCGGCCCGGCCCGGCGCCGCATTCCTGACCCATTGCCTCATGAGAATTGCCTCATGGTGATTCCGAAATAACCCCGCTCGCCCGGGAGGCTCCTGGGCCCGGGAGCCGGAGGGAAGCGGCGGGCGCTGCGCGGGGCCGGGCCCCCGACGGCGGAGCTGCTGGCGGTCACTGCCTCCCGCGCGCGTTTGGGGGCTCCGCTCAGGACCTCTGACCCCTCTAGAGGCGCCTTTGCATCACCCCCTCCCTCCCCTCACGTGCCAGACATGGAAAAACTGACTGTAGCTGCAGCTATTAGAAGTATTTCCTTTCTCAGCGACCTTCGCTTTTGAGAGATGGGAGGGAAGGGAGCTGTATCTCTAGCTGTTGAATCCTTCATCACAGCCTTGAAAGTCGGGTGGCATCAATCACCCGCCGTTTTGCGGATGTGGAAACCGAGGCTCCGACGTAACACGCTAATAAATGACAGGATCTGAACCTTAGAGTCACAAGGAGGATTTGTGCATTAGTGAGATCCTTTGAAAGTTCAGGGTAATACTAATAGCTAACATTTGTTAAGCTGTTACTGTAAAGCCAGACACATCTAATCTTCACTATAACCCTACGAGCTGGGTACTATTACCCCCCGCCCCCCCCCCTTTTAAAATATATTTTTATTGATTTCAGAGAGCACTGGAGAGGGAGAGAGAGATAGAAACATCAGTGATGAGAGAGAATCATTGATCGGCAGCCTCCTGCACACACCCGACTGGGGATGGAGCCTGCAACCCAGGCATGTGCCCTGACTGGAATCGAACCTGTGACCTCCTGGTTCAGCGGTCGAAGCTCAACCACGGAGCTGTGCCAGCCAAGCTATTATCCCCTTTTTAAAGATGAGTAAACTGAGTTTCAGGAGTTAGGCAACTTGCCTAAGGTCACTCAGCCTATAAGTGGTGGAGCCAGAATCCCCACTGTTTAATCACCATGTTGCTCTTGCTATTTTATAATGTTGCTAATCGTTTTTAAGCCTTAATTTTGTTGTTAAAACAGTAGTGTGTGACCTCTTGTTTTCAGATGGCGATCTTGCTATTTTGTATAGCTTCTCTTTTATATACATTTCTCCTATAAGACTCATTGTTTAGTCTTATTTGTCCCGGTATGGTCAATGTCATAGACATTTGAAAAACTGTGTCAAGCTTTTGGGGTTATTTGAATGAGAGACTTTTCAAAATATTAGGAATGTCTTCTCAAAGTACACCTGCACGTTATTTATTGGTGGACCTGGAACGAAAACTGGAAACTTAGGAAGTGACTTGGACAGGTCTGTTGGCAAGTGCTTACAGATCTGGGTAGTATATAACTGCATTTCAACAGAACAGTGTATAGCCTCAAATGTTGTAATCCTTTAGGGAGCTTTTAAATAAAGCAGTTGTCTATTCTTTAATCTGTCAAATAGTCATTGAGCCTTTTGTTCCTTGTGTCTGCTCTTCTAGACAAGTAAAGATCTGCTTCTTTAGGAGACAAAAGCCTGGGGCCTGGGGGTGGGGAAGGGGCAGACTAGTAATAGATCCTACATTGTCCAGCTTGTTAGTCTAGAAGCAGGGAAGTGTGGGTATAGCAAGTGATAAAGATGACAGTTTGAAATGGAGTAATTCCTCCGCTCTTCCAGCTCTCCCTATTATAAAAAAGAAATGTCGCCCTAGCCGGTTTTGCTCAGTGGATAGAGCGTCGGCCTGCAGACTGAAGGGTCCCGGGTTCTATTGCGGTCAAGGGCACATGCCCGGATTGCGGGTTCAATCCCCAGTAAGGGGCACCAGGAGGCTGCCTATCAATGATTCTCTCTCATCATTGATGTTTCTCTCTCTCCCTCTGCCTTCCTCTCTGAAATCAATAAAATATATATATATATATATATATATATATATATATATATATATAAATAAATAAATAAATGTATGCCACCTAAAAAGGTGGGTTCTGAACAACACACATAATTGGGAATTATTATTTTTCAGACTGTAGGTCTGTTTTATTATTTTTAACCAGCTTTATTGAGGTATAAGTGACATGCAGTATAATGTAGTTTGATAAGTTTTGACATATGTATACACTTGTGAAACCACCACCACAACCAAGATAATGGACACATCCACCACTGTGTGAGATGGTTCCTCATGTCCTTTATAATCTCTTCCTCGTCAGGCGACCCCGGTTCTGCTTTGTGCCCCTATACATTAGTTTGCATTTCCTAGAATTTTATATTAATGGAATTTTATATCTGGCTTTTTATGCTTGGCATAATTATGATGAGATTTATCTGTGTTGTAGTATGTGTCAAATAGTTCATTACTTAATTTTGTTGCGTAGTAATGTTCCATTGTATGGATGTACCACCAATTGTTTGTGCATCCGCCTGTTGATGGACATTTGGGTTATTTCCCCGAGTTTGACTATCACAAACAAAGCTGCTCTGATCGTACAAGAGTTTATATGGACATATGCGTTCATTTCTCTGGTAAACACCGATCAGGGGTATGGCTGGATCATATAGTAGGTGTATATTTAACTTTTCCAGAAAGAGCCTAATTGTCTTTCAAAGTGGTTATAGTATTTACATCCCCACCAGCAGTATATAGGAGTTACAGTTCTTCCACATACTCGTCAGCACTTGGTATGATCACTTTTTAAATTTGAGCCATTTTAGTGGGTGTGTCATGGTATCTCATTATAGTTTTTTGTTTGTTTTATTGATTTTGAGAGAGAGAAGAATAGAGAGAAACATCGATGAGAGAGAAACAACAATTGGCTGCCTTCTGCACACTCCCTATTGGGGACCTAGCCCGCAACCCAGGCATGTACCCTGACTGGGAATGGAACTGATAACCTCTTGGTTCATGAGTCCACCGTCAACCACTGAGCCTCACCAGCCGGGCTCTCATTGTAGTTTTAATTTCTTTTTTTCTCGGTGATCATGCCGATCATCTTTTCTTATTTTTAAAAAAATATATATTTTATTGATTTTTTACAGAGAGGAAGGGAGAGGGATAGAGAGCTAGAAACATCGATGAGAGAGAAGCATCAATCAGCTGCCTCCTGCACACCCCCCACTGGGGATGTGCCCGCAACCAAGGTACATGCCCTTGACCAGAATCAAACCTGGGACCCTTCAGTCCGCAGGCCAACGCTCTATCCACCGAGCCAAACCGGCTAGGGCCCGATCATCTTTTCATGTGTTTATTTACTGTCTGTATATTTTCTTTGGTGACATGTTTAGTTGGTCAAATATTTTCACTCTTTTTTATTTAATTGTTTGTTTTCTTAGTATTGAGATTTGAGAGTTCTTTATTCTGGATACAAGTCTTTTATCAGAATTACAAATATTTTTCTCTTAGTCTGTGTCTTGTCTTTTCATTTTTTAAAAACAGTGTCTTTTGAAGAATAGAGGTTTTTAATTTGGATGAAGTTTGTGTATTTTTTTTTTAATGGATAATGCTTTTGGTGTCATTTCTAAGAAATCTTTGCTTAACTCAAGATTCAAATGTTTTTTTACAAGTGTTATAGTTTTAGGGTTCTGATCCTCTTTGAGTTAATTTTTGTATATGGTATGAGGTGTGCATACATGTTCTCTTTTTGGCATATGGATAGTTATTCCAGCACTATTTGTTGAAAAGACTGTCTGTCTTTTTTTTTTTAAATATATTTTATTGATTTTTTACAGAGAGGAAGAGAGAGGGATAGAGAGTTAGAAACATCGATGAGAGAGAAACATCGATCAGCTGCCTCCTGCACACCCCCCACTGGGGATGTGCCCGCAACCAAGGTACATGCCCTTGACTGGAATCGAACCTGGGACCCTTGAGTCTGCAGGCCGATGCTTTATCCACTGAGCCAAACCGGTTTCGGCAGACTGTCCGTCTTTATTGAACTTGTACCTTTGTTGAAAATCAGTTGTCCATTTATATGTGGGTCTATTTCTGGACTCTATTCTGTTATATTGGTCTGTTTGTCTCTCCTTATGCTAATACCACATGGTCTTGATTATTGTCTGTTTATTTATTTACTTTATATTTTTGTTGATTTCAGAGATGAAGGGAGAGGGAGAGACAGAAACATCGGTGATGAAAGAGAATCAGTGATTGGCTACCTCCTGCATGCCCCATACTGGGGATCGAGCCTGCAACCCAGGCATGTGCCCCGACCCTGGAATTGAACTGTGACCTTCTGGTTTACAAGTGGATGCTCAACCATTCAGCCACGCCCATTGGGCCTGAATATTGTCGCTTTATAACAAGTCTTGAAATCAGATAGTGTTAGTCTTCCAACTTCATTCTTCTTTTTCAAAGTATTTTTAACGTCAGTATTAATTCATTCAACAAGTAGTTATTCAACCAGGCAGGATAAAGCAGTAAGATGGGCAAAGATTGCTATTTCTGTGGCTGAGAAAGAGAGTAGACAAACACATGAATAAATAAGATAATTTCAGGTAGTAATAACTGCTGGGAGGGGAAAAAATAAGCCAGAAATGGGGAGAATGTGGTTGGTTTTGATTAGGGGTTTAGGAGACGTCTTTTTGAAGAGATGATCATATGAGCTGACTCCTGAATGACAGGTAGTATTCTGAATTTTGTTTTGCTTAATTATTAAAATAATTATTTTTGATTCATGTATAGGGTTTAGATTTTGTGTAGCATTCAGTATTAAATGTCAGTATATTCAGTGTGCTGGTAACTCTCAATATCACAGGCACGGAAAGGAAGGCACTGAGAAAGCAAATGACATTTTCCCAAATAATTTAGCGATTGTAGTACTGAATTCAGATTTTGAGATTGCCTGTCTGCCCTACTCTGCCTTGTTCCGCTGACAAAACTGGCCGCGTTTTCCATCTTCCTTCAGCATCCTTTACATTTGCTTTTGTTCCTCTGAAAATTCATGTCTGATGACTTGAGCTGCGAGGAGCAGAAAACAGCTCGTTCTGAGACTTGGCTTTTGGTGTATCTGTTGTAGGTCAAGTACATTTTGTCCCAGGCTCTCCCTGGTGGCCATGTTTGTTTCTCTCCCGTGGGAGTAAATAAACGTGCCTTGCTGAAAAAATAACAGTTCTGTGTCTTTCCAGTTGAAACTGGATGTCTGTATTAATGTCACGTCCTGAGGTAAGCCCAGGTTTTTGGCCAGAGCTGCTCAAGTGCAGGGGCCGCTGCTAAGATTACTTACCCTCCCTGCACGTGGTCAACGTGGAGACTGTTGGTGAGTCCCACAGGATCCTGGGAAAGCAGAGCCAACGCCTGTAGGGAATCTGTTACCCTACAGGACAATAGAGGACACTGCTGATTCCTCTCCCCTTTGGGAAACACCGAGGGCCCTTGCCATTCAGTGCTGACCTTTCTAAGAAAGGGAAAGACACATAAGGAAAGGAAAGGCTGATAGGAAAGAAGTTGATTCATTTGAAAGATGGTGTTGGAGGAGAGCCCTAGGGACTCAGGACAGCCAGGGAGAGGAACAAGTGGGTCCTAGAGCAAATTAAGCCTGAAACCTTGCTGGAGGCAAAAATGACAAAACTGAAGCTGCCCTACTCCGGTCACATAATGAGAAGGCAGGGTTCTTTGGAAAAGACAGTAATGCTGGGAAAAACAGAAGGCAGCAGGAAAGGAGGAAGACCAAATATAAGATGGGTTAACTCCGTAAAAGAAGCCGTAGGCATGAGTCTATAGGAGCTGAGTAGGGCTGCTGAAGACAGGAGCTTGTGGACACCGCTCACTCATAAGGTGACCAGGAGTCTGGCCGGCTCAATGACAGGGAAGACACCAAGGCGAATACTGAAGTCTGGCAGGTTCTGTCCTAGCTGTAGGCGGCAACCAAGGACTTGAGACTCCTGAATGGATTCAGACATCCTAAAATGCAGCCCAGTTCATTACTGAGTTTTGGAGGGTTGTGTGCATTTAGCAAACCCGTATGTACTGTGGGCCCTGGCAACAATGAAATATGAAAGATACAACTCATGTTTGCAGAGACCATTGAGTGCATAGAGGGAGACAGACTTCATATGCCAACCTCAAATGCGTTTGATGAAGGTAGCATCAAACTGAAATAGAAATTTGTCAATATAGAACATACTGTTTAGAATACACATATACTTGTATCTGATACACACAGACATACACATTGTATATGTCTGTCTATACACACATGCATATATGCACACACATTTATTTGAAAGATAATGGACTATAGATTCAAGTCTTCTTTTTAAAAAATATATTTTATTGATTTTTTATAGAGAGGAAGGGAGAGGGACAGAGAGCTAGAAACATCTATGAGAGAGAAACATCTATCAGCTGCTTCCTGCACACCTCCCAGTGGGGATGTGCCTGCAACCAAGGTACATGCCCTTGACCGGAATCGAACCTGGGACCTTTCAGTCCGCAGGCCGACACTCTATACATGGTTAGGGCTAGATTCAAGCCTTTATCCCACCGACCCACTCTAATGAAACATGGGTCCATTCATTCAAGAACTATTTATTGTGGGATTACTAAGTTCCCGGCACTGTGCTAGGCATTGGGTGTTCCAGGTTTTAGGAAACAGGCATGTGCAAAAGTGCTGAGGTGGGGAAGTTCGTGGGGGTGCTTGAAGAACAGAAGGGAGCACATGCAGGAGCTATGAGACTGGGGACATAGGTGGGGGCTGGAGCACACAGGGCATTTTAAGGTCCTCAGAGAGGAGTGGGGATTGTGTTTTAAGAGCAGTGCAGCCCTGGCCAGTGTGGCTCAGTTGGTTGAGCATTGTCCCATGCACCAGAAGGTTGCCCGTTTGATTCCCGGTCAGGGCATATACCCAGGTTGTGGGTTGACAGGAGGCAACCGATCCATATTTCTCTCTCACAAAGATGTTTCTCTCTCTCTCCCTCTCCCTTCCTCACTCTCTAGAAATCAATAAAAAAAACCATCTTTTTTTTTAAGAGCAATGCAAAATCATAGGAGGATGTGATCAGGGAAGCAGCATGAACTGACTTATTTAGAAACACCCCTCTGGCTGATGTGAAGGAAGGATTATAGGAGGCAGGAGTGGACTTGGAGCACAGACAAGCGGCAGAGAGACCTTGAACTAGGTAGGGTAGGTGCCATTCGCCGGAAGACTTTTGGAGGCAGCTTCCTTTTATTGCCTTGTCAGCAGAGCAGAGATGCTGACCAATGAAACTCCATGAGAAGGTAATGATTCATAAAGACATAGCTGTCGGCTCCCATGAAAAAGCTGCCTTAACTTTTTCCCCTAGCCTGTGTTCCTTAGAATGCTTGTCCCTATGGACTGCCCCATCTTCATGGCTTATCCTTTCCCTATAGAATATTAAATCTTAATTATAAAAGAGGAAAATTCTTACAATCTGCAGAAAGTGCTGAACTTTAAACTTTCTCCCCAAGGACAAAGATAATGATTTTTTTCTGGAGCTGTGAGTAAGAAAGATACACCCACTATCACTTTATATTTAGACAAGAAACTGAAATTAGACTTTGGATCTCTAGTTTAAACTCCCTTCCAGGCATAGTAGCCTTGAGAATAAGTTCCTGAAATTATTGGCCTGCTTGACTATTTCCCCACATCACTGGGGGGAAGGGGTATGTAGATAAAATATTCAGCATTGTATTTTCTTTTCGGTTCATCAGCATTTTTTAAAAGACATGCTTGACGTAAATAAAGTCCCTAGCCTCAGAGAGCTAAGCCTTTGCAGGATCTGCATTCACTAATGAGAGCATTTGATTTCTGGTGTGATTTCCCGACGAAAAGTTTGGGTTTTTTAAACTTGCACAGGCAGGAATTCATCTCTTGTTTCTTCAAGCCCACTCAGCACAGGGCTCATGCGTTTTAGACATTTCGTTTAGACATTGGTTTGAGGCTCTTTTTCACAAATGGTGGTGGTGGGGTGTGTTTTTATCTCTTTCTGTGAGCCAGCTGCTACCCACTTGGGCCATGTTATGACCTGAGAGCCTTACTAATAACAGACAGTGCTCAGAGTATGGCTAGTTAGAAGGAATTGTCCGGGGCGGGCAGGTTTGTAGATGTTAAGACCCAGTGAGAGGAGGATGTGCTTCCCATCCCTTCTCTATATGCCTTTTCTCCACCCCCCACCTTTCAGTGTTTTAGCCTACCTGGTTTTTCTTCACGCCCCACAGATTTATTCGTTCAATAGTTACTCATATAGTGCCTACTGTATACACGGGGAGGACTGGAAATTTATGTTTCTTCTCATCCTGTCTGGACACACTGTATTAATCACCTTGTTGATAAACTCAAATGGAGTCATCCTGATTTGCCTTTTCCCCTCCTTTCAGATAATATAGGTACATTTATGTAACTTTTTTTTTTTTTTTTGGTAGACTAAGCTCTATTGTTTGCATTGCTCTAACCAACTAGGTGGGGGATGAGGTTGGGGCTTAGAGATGTGTGGTCTTAGTACCCAATATTACAAGTGATTATAATCCTTGAGGCCAGCCCTATAATATAATATTAATTCTGTTAATCCCACTGTTCTCTGCCCTCACTGCAATCTCAGGGATTGAATGAACTCTCACAGCTAGCTACTTATTAAGTGACAAGCCTACTGTGAATCACAAAATTGTCAGTGATTGGACACAAGTATTAAACATATAATTGGGAAAGAGTTTTTGATCATTACAAATGCTTTTTGAAAAAAAGACCTAGGGAAGGAGAGTTTACAATATATATCAAAGTTCAAGTAGATGGGTTATAGAATAGAAATTTTAGTTTTTAATTTTGTGCCCTTTGAAATAACGTAGGGACAGTCCCTGAAGCTGTGAAGTTAAGTTTATGAAAAGGCAGCATAACGTAAGTGGTACCTATGTCAAAATGGCCTCTGTGAAACTGACATAATTATGCAGGAGAAGAATCTGTCCTGCCATATCGTCCACCAAAAATAACAGTGATAACAGCAGTGATAACTAATGTTTATTAAGCCTTTACCCTGTCCATCCTTTGTGCTAAGTGCTGGTTACTAAGTTTCCCCTGTAAACATCACTCACCTCTGTTCACTCCTAATAACATGTTAGGTAAAATTATAAGTTGTAAAATAAATAATATAGTTTATTTAATCAAGGGGTGAAGAGACCACCACCTGCCTTATCTCCTGTTGCCAGTCTGCCTGATGGGTGTGGTGGTAGTTTCACCTTCAGCACTTGTTGTTTCTAGCATTCAGTTAGTTCTTACCTGAGTGGTGGTGCTGAGGACCATATTTCCTCCTATGTGTATGCTACCAACTATAGTAATTTTTTTTAATCCTCATCTGAGGATATTTTTCCATTGATTTCTAGAGAGAGTGGAAGGGAGGGGGAGAGACAGAGAGACACCCAGGGCCGGGGATTGAGCCTGCAATCCAGGTACATGCCCTTGACTGGAATCGATCCTGGGACCCTTCAGTCCGCAGGCCAAAGCTCTATCATCTGAGCCAAATCACCTAGAGCCCAACACAGTAATTTAAAAAGAATTTAATTGATTTTAGAGAGAAAGGAGAGAGAGAGAGAGAGAGAGAGAGAGATTGATTTTGATTTGTTGTTCCACTTATTTATACATTCATTGGTTGATTCTTCTATGTCCCTGACCAGGGATCAACCTGCAAACTTGGCGTAATAGAACAATGCTCTAACCAACTCAACTACCTGGCCAGGGCCTAACTACAGTAATTTTATTTTTTAAATTTTTAAATTTTTTTTATTTCAGAGGGAGAGAGATGGAGAGAGGTAGAGAGATAGAAACATCAATGACGAGAAAGAATCATTGATTGGCTGCCTTCTGCACACCCCCTGGGGGGGGATCAAGCCCACAACCCAGGCATATGCCCTTGGCCAGAATCGAACCTGGGACCCTTCAGTCTGCAGGCCAACGCTCTATCCACTGAGCAAAACCGGCTAGGGCCTAACTACAGTAATTTTAATAATAATTTCCAAAGTGAATGTCTAAGGCATTTGTGCAAAAGCCAAAAACTTGTCCCAAAGCCTCCCCATGCATTTGGAATCACCAAATTTACATATATATATATATATAAAATCAGAGAAAATGGCTGTTCTTTTGAAATAGTTTTTGTTTATTTTAGAGAGAGGAAGGGAGAGGGAGAGAGGTAGAAACATCAATGAGAGAGAAACATTAATATCTTTTAGCTGACTCCTAAAAGATCCACCAGGGATTAAGCTGGGTATGTGGCCTGACTGGGAAGTGAAACAGCCACACCTGCTGGGCAAATTTTGATATTTTAATTGAGAAGAGAACCTTTGCCTGCTGCCATCTGTGCCTCCTCCTGACCGTGCAGGAGCCATCCTGTGACATGACCTAGGTCAGATGGGGAACTGTGTAGATGTGGGAGAGGCCCGGACGGGGCTCACCCAGGGCTACCCTTTTCCTTCCCTTCCAGCCACAGGTATTTATTAAGGAACAGAGTGTTGACTCCTTACCAGGGGCTCCACGTGGGGGAGATGTAGACAGTTTCTCTGCCCTCGGGAGCTGCCCGTCCAGCCTGTGACCTGGACACTGTAGAAATGTGTGATTGGGACCCGTGTTGGTATCACTGAGGGGGAGCTTGTGGCACGTGGAGAAGGTGGGATAGGGGTGGGGATCTGAATGTGGAGAAAAGGAAGTGTAGAGGCCCCGTGTGGCACATTTAAGGAAAACAGGGGGGTCACCAGAGCCGGAGAGTCAAGTAGGGGCCAGACCTGGTGGGACCCGCTAACATCTGTGATTTAATTGTATTTTTTTTCTGACTGAAAACGAAATTTCTAGTTCCCAAGGTGAAATTTTACTGGCTGCTTCTGTGCCAAGCATTTTATGTGTATAATTTATTTCCATCTCACAGCAGTGCTACATATTAAGTTTTTTTTCTAAGTTTAGCCAGAAACCCAGAAGCTGTAAAAGAAACATCTGATAAGTGTAATCATGGCCAGGTAGATTTCTGTGGGGAGAAAGATACCACAGATAGTGAAAGGGGATAACCCTAAGACAGATATTTGCCACGCTTGTAATAAAGAATCATTTTCTGTTATACGAAGCACTCCTTTAAATCAGTAAGAAAAAAAAATCCAATAGAAAATGAGCAATGAAAACTGGCAGCTCACAGAAAAAGGGGGAGGGGGGAAGTGGGCAGAAAACATGAAAAAGTGCTTAGTCTCTCACAGAAATGCAAACTAGAATGGTACAGTTTTCCGTGAAGCAGAATGGACAAAGATGAAAACGTTTGATAATGTATGTGGTATTGGTAAAAGTGAGAGAACACAGGGACTTTCACAGTCAATTTGTGGAAGTTGAAACTGGTGTCTCCTTTGTGTGCAGTTTGGCAAATTTGTCAAAGTAAAAAGAAAAAGTCTTGACAAAGCAATTTTTATTTCTAAAAATTTAATTTATAAATATACTTATAAAAGTGTGTACAGATGCTTGTAAAGGATGGGTTCTCCTGTGTTATTTGGTTAATCCTCACCTGAGGATATTTTTCTATTGCTTTTTAGAGAAAGTAGAAGGGAGAGGGAGAGACACATTGATTAGTTGCTTCCAGCACATATCCCAACCAGGGCCAGGCCGGGGTTTGAGCTTGCAACAAGGTACATGCCCTTGACTGGAATCAAACCTGGGACCTTTCAGGCTGACACTCTATCCACTGAGCCAAACCAGCTAGGGCCTGCTGTGTTATTTGTAACTAGAGGCCCGGCGCACGAAATTCTTGCACGGAGGGGAGGGGTCCCCTCAGCCCAGCCTGCACCCTTTCCAAATCTGGTACCCCTTGGGCGATGTCCAACTGCTGGTTTAGGCCCGATCCCGGGGATCGGGCCTAAACTGACAGTCAGACATCCCTCTCACAATCCTGGACTGCTGGCTCCTAATCGCTTACCTGCCTACCTGGTTGCCCCTAACTGCCCTACCCCCCTGCTGGCCTGGTCACCCCTCACTGCCCCCCCCTGCCAGTCTCATTGCCCCCAACTGCTCCCCCTGCCGGCCTGGTTGCCCCCAACTGCCCCCCTCTGCCAGCCTGGTCACTCCTAACTGCTCCCCCCACCGGCCTGGTCGCCCCCAACTGCCCCCCTATGCTGGCCTGGTCGCCCCTCACAGCCTGCTGTTCAGTCATTTGGTCATCCCTCACTAACCTCCCTGCCGGCCTGGTCATAGGCAGCCATCTTGTGAGGGTGTGAGGGTTAATTTGCATATTACCTCTATTATATAGGATAATAAAAACCTAACAATAATATGAGTATCCTGGAATAGGAATTAAATTATGGATGGTGTATTCATACAATGAAATATTGTGTAGCTATTAAAAAGAATGTACTGCCAGGTTGATGTGGCTCAGTGGTTGAATATGGACCTATGAACCAGGAGGTCACAGTTCGATTCCCAGCCAGGGCACATGCCTGGGTTGTGGGCTCGATCCCCAGTAGGAGGCATGCAGAAGGCAGCTGATCAATGATTCTCATCATTGTGTTTCTCTCTCTCCCTCTCCCTTACTCCCTCAAATCAATTAAAAAAAGAATGTACTGTTATAGAAAGATCTGCAAGTTGCAGGAGGTGAAGAAGATCAGGAGGATTCTGTGTGTGTGTGTTTCACACAGGCGGGCTTGGAGGCAGCAGTGTGTTTGCACACATGCACACATAGATAAGTTTTTATATGTTTAAGCATGAGACGTTTCTTAAAGATTGAGAAACTGCTAACTGTAGATACTTCTGAAGAGTGCACCTGGGAGTCTAAGAGAAGCATGGGCTTTTTCTTTGGATTTCATACCTATTTGTGCTATTATAATAAATGAATTAAAGCGATTTTAGAAAGTTTGTTTTTTTATTCTCCACAAGATCTGAAAGGACACAGACTCTAGGAAAAATTAGAGAATCCCAGAATAGCTGGCTGAGATAAGGAAAGATGAAACGGGAATGAAAGTCAGGATAACTAAATAAAAAGATCTTGAAGGAGGCCATAAGTATCGCACTTGAGGCTGCCATCACAGTGGTGAGGTAGAGGACAAACATGAGAAATGCTTTTAGAACCTTTTTTTTTTAATCCTCACCCGAGGATATTTTTCCCATTGATTTCTAGAGAGTGGAAGGGAGGAAGGAGGGAGAGGGAGAGAAACATTGATGTGAGACACATCGATTGGTTGCCTTCCGCATGTGCACTGACGGGGGCTGGGGAACCTGCAACTGAAGTACGTGCCCTTGACCAGGAATCAAACCTGAGACCCCTCCATCCACAGGCTGATTGCTCTAATCACTGAGCACCTGGTCAGGGCAGAACCTATTTTGAAAAAGAAGGAAGAGATGACAGTGGTGACAGTAAGGGACCAGATCAGCAGATAGATCCTGTGGCCCAGGCTGGATGACCAGTGATTAAAAATGAAGCAACCTCTGAGCCTGCAGTATCCAGGGAAGACTAATAATGGAGTAAGCTGTTGGGAGAGAGCAGCAACACTTCACCTTCCATAGAGGGGAGATAACGATTATTTTCCTTTTACCCTGGCCGGTGTGGCTCAGTTGGTTGCACATCATTCTGTGCATCAAAAGGTATGCTGGTTAGATTCCCAGTCAGGGCACATGCCTGGGTTGCAGGCTCGATCCCTGGTAAGGGGTGTGTAGGAGGCAGCTGATCCACGTTTCTCTCTCACATAGATATTTCACTCTCTCTCCTTCTCCCTTCCCCTCTCTCTCTCAAATCAATAAAAACATATAAATTTTTAAAAAAGAACCTAAGAACTATCATTTCCATTTTGCAGATGAGGAATCTGAGGTGTAAAGAACTTGCCGAGGTCACAGAGCTAGTAAGTGGTAGCACTCAGATGTGCACCTGAGTCTGTGTGATCTGCCCAAGTCCTGTGGCTGTAGGACGCTCCATGTCCTTAATGCATGGTTTATGGCAGATGTTCACCCTGCGCTGTCTCCTTCTCTGTTGTAAAACACTGTGATTGGGCCGATAATTTGTTGAGCAGTCTCTTAAAAGTTCACTTGACTGTCAGTATCAGGACTCTACCTTTAATATTGATTTATGTTCCTGGGAGCATTGAATTAGCCTGTAAAGGTCCAGGATAATTGGACTTTAGAAATGACTCTTCTTACCACAAATCTTGTCCCTCTTGGAGCCCATGAAGGAAATCTTGCTGGAAACTAGAGAGGAACTTTTTGAAGTGAATACCATCTGAACTATTTGAGAGTAAGTTGCAAACTTGATGCCTATTTCTCCAAAATTCCTCTGAGTATTTCCTAAAAACAAGCACACTTGCACACATAATCACACCATCAAAATCAGGGAAATTTGCATTAAACAGTACTATCATCGAATTCCTATCCCCCTTTCAAATTGTTTCTGTAATATCCTTTATAGCAAAAGACAAAACAAACAACAATGGCACCCTTCTTTTTCCTTTGTCTCCCTTCCCTCTGTTCCCTGATAAAGTCCAGAAAGAACCCTGCCTTGTATTACTTGAGTGTTGTTATTGGCCTGCAATCTGGATAGTTCTTTGACTCGTTTTTCACATTTTTGAAGAATACATGTCAGTTAGTGGACTGTCACTCATTTAGGGTTTGTCTGTGTTCCTCATAATTAGATTAGATAATGCGTTTTTAGCAGGAATATCACAGAAAAGACACGGTTCTTCTCTGTGTGTGTTGTCAGGAGGCACATGATGTCATAACTGATCATGTTAACTTTTACCAGTTGATTAAGATAGTATCTTCAAATTCTCTACTGTGAAGTTCTTTAGTATATTTTTCTTGTCAATTCACATGTAATTAGTAAGCATTTTGTGGGGATTGCAGTAAATATTCTGTCTCCCCTGAAATGTTCACCATTAGTGTTAACATCCATTGATGATTCTTGCCTGGATGGTAGTCCCTGGCTGGTGTGACTCAGTACTTACTTGTTCACTTCCACTCCATGTGTTCAGTCTCCTGACCAGGTGGACTGTCGCTTTGGGCTTGACCCACCAAGAGACTGGCTTAATACTCATGTCCCCGCCCCCGCCTACTAGGCTAGCAGGATCCCAGGCCCTACCAAGGGGACAGCGAGGAGAGGCAGTGACCAAGGAGAAGAGGGGGAAGGGGCAGGGAAGGTTTGATTTGTATTTTTATTAGCCACTCTACTCATAGGCATTTCAGCTGTGATGGTGTGGAACGTAGTGCTGACAGAATCCTGTTGTTCATTGCTCTCTCTTTCTCTCTCAAGATGGTTTCACCCAAATATCACCGGCGTGGAGGCCGAAAACCTACTGCTGACAAGAGGAGTTGATGGCAGTTTTTTGGCAAGGCCCAGTAAAAGTAACCCAGGAGACTTCACACTTTCCGTTAGGTAAGTGGGAAGAAAAGGAGAGACTCCCGACAGTGGTTTCCAGATAGGAAATGTTGAAACCACGAGTGGACACTTGCTGCCCTTGTGTAGAGTGTGAAGGCCTGCCTGCTGCCCTTGGTGAGGCCTGGCTCACCGATCAGACCTGACTCAAGCTATGCCTCCTGAGAGTGAGGGGCTTGAGAATTCAGCGGAAGGGGTGATGGTGGGCATCCTCGGAGACCACCGAGGATGAGCTGGAGCAGAGTATAACCAGTTCCTAAGCCACCCTTGAAGCCACTCATCCTGAACCTGGATCCCTGCATTTTTCCTTCCCTTCCATTGATCTCTTGGTGGGAAAAATATTTCTAAAGAGTTTCATTTGTCTTTTTCTTTCTTTTTTAAAATATATTTTATTGATTTTTTACAGAGAAGAAGGGAGAGGGATAGAGAGTTAGAAACATCGATCAGCTGCCTCCTGCACACCCCCTACTGGGAATGTGCCTGCAACCAAGGTACATGCCCTTGACCAGAATCGAACCTGGGACCCTTCAGTCCGCAGGCCAACGCTCTATCCGTTGAGTCAAACCGGCCAGGGCCATTTGTCTTTTTCAAGAAATAAAATATCACTGAGGAAGTTGTGGTCCTGTGCGTTCCCCTGCCCAGTCCCATTCCCCTTCCTCTCTCCCCAGAGGAAACCACCATCGAGAGGTTGGCATATATCCTTCCTGGCCATGCTGTTATACTTGTACTGCATTTGTACTGTGTGTGAACAAGGTCACGTTGGTGTGTGTGTGTGTGTGTGTGTGTGTGTGTGTGTGTTTAGAATTCACATCCATGGCTTTATAACATACGTATTATTCTGCAACTTTCTTAAAATTCTTTTTTAAGTTCTATGCTGGTGCCTATAGACCTAATTATTAATTTTAATGGCCCTATAATCTTTGAATGGTTGTGAACACATCATAGTTTACCCAGTCCCCTGTTGTTGAACATTGGGCTGTTTTTAGTTTGAATAAAAATATATTTTTATTTATTTCAGAGAGGAAGGGAGAGGGAAAGAGAGAGAGATAGAAACATCAATGATGAGAGAGAATCATTGATTGGCTTCCTCCTGCACACTCCACACCAGGGATTGAGCCCACAACCCAGGCATATGGCCTGATTGGGAATCGAACTGTGACCTCCTGGTTCATAGGTGGATGCTCAACCACTGAGCAATGCCAACTGGGCCTGTATAAAAAATTTTGAACAGCATGGCCAACATCCTGTTACCTGAGTCTTTGAGTAGGTATAGAAGAATTTGATAGAAATTGACTTTCTCTTAAATACTAATTCTCTTTACTCAAGCTCATTCCGGGAGTTAGAACTGAACTGCTTTATGAATTTGATTTTATTATTATTATTTTTAAATAAAGAAGTTAGTAAGATGTATTTTCGAGGATTCATTTAGGATCACTTTGGGACTCAGGAAGTCCCTTTCAGTGTAGTTTAATTTTTAAGGAGCCTCTGTCATTGGCTTTTACTTTCGTTTTATGATTTGAAATGGGTGGAAGCCTTCATCAGTCCTCTGGGCTTGTCCCAGCACTAACATCTAACCTAAAGTGACATTTGACCCTGTAAGAGTTTGGATAGAGATTATATCATAACTAGAGGCCCGGTGCACGAAATTTGTGCACTGGGGAGGGGTCCCTCAGCCCAGCCTGCCCCCTCTCACAGACTGGGAGCCCTCAGGGGATGTCTTACTGAAGGCTTAGGCTGCAGTCTGGCCTCCCTCTCTGGGAGGCGACTGGGCTGATCAGGGGAAAGCGCCAGCCCCATCACCCCGCTGCTGCAGCCACTGCCAGTCACCGCAGCCGCCAAGGTATTTTCATCAACATGGACTCCCCTCCCTTCACCATGAAAAAAATGACAACTTTGCCGAAACCGGTTTGGCTCAGTGGATAGAGCGTCGGCCTGCGGACTGAAAGGTCCCAGGTTCGATTCCAGTCAAGGGCATGTACCTTGGTTGTGGGCACATCCCCAGTAGGGGCTGTGCAAGAGGCAGCTGATCGATGTTTCTCTCTCATCGATGTTTCTAGCTCTCTATCCCTCTCTCTTCCTCTCTGTAAAAAATCAATAAAATATATTTTTAAAAAATTATATAAAAAAATGACAACTTTCTTTAAGCATTTTCAAGATGTGTCTTTCATATGATATGACGTTTCTTTTTTTTTTTTATCCTCACCTGAGGATATGTTTCCATTGATTTTTTTCCCCTTCCCTCCAATAGCTGGCTCGGCCCCTGCTCCCCTTCCCATTGCTGGCTTGGGCAGGGGGCCCCCTGCCCCTCCCATTGCCAGCTTGGCCCCTGCCCCTCCAATCACCGGCTTGAGCCGCCCAGGCTTTAGGCTTGGGCAGGGGGCTCCCCTGCCCCTCCGATGGCCGGCTCGGAGTAACCTGGGTGCCGAGGATGTCCCCGGGAACCAGGTATGTATGCAAATTAACGGCCATATTTGTTGGGTTAATTTGCATACTCAAATTGGCTGTGGGCGTAGCAGAGGTATGGTCAATTTACATGTTTATTTATTATTAGGTAAGATAACGATGATGATGATGATGATAGCAAACATTATTGGGAACTTGACATATTCTAGACTATTGAGCTAAACACTGTACACACATCATTTTATTTACTTTTCCCACCAACTTATGAATAAGTACCACTGTTATCTTCATCTTACAGGTGAGTAAGCTGAGGCACAGGTTAAGTTAGTAGGCTGATCTCATAGTTAGTAAGCAGCAGACAGAAGACTATAGAATTAGTGGGGGTTTTTCCCTCCACTTTTTATTTTGAGAAATTTCAGACTTATAGAAAAGTTCAGAGATGAGAACAATGAGCACCCACATCACCTTTACATAGTAACATTTTGCCATAGTTATTCTTTCTCTTTATGAGTGTATGTTATTGTATATTATGTACTTTTTATCCCTTGAACCTTTTGAAAATAAATTGTAGATATCAGGACATCAATTTTTTACTACTAAATACTTAGGTATGCATGTCCTAGGAACAAGGACATTCTGTGCAACTATGACACTATTATTACATGAGAAATGTTAACATGACTCAATATTATCTCATATGTAGTCCATACTTGCCACTTCCCTTATGATTTTTAAAAAATATATATTTTATTGATTTTTTTACAGAGAGGGATAGAGAGTTAGAAACATCAATGAGAGAGAAACATCGATCAGCTGCCTCCTGCACACACCCGACTGGGGATGTGCCCGCAACCAAGGTACATGCCCCTGACCGGAATCGAACCTGGGACCCTCAGTCTGAAGGCTGATGCTCTATCCACTGAGCCAAACCGGTCAGGGCTCCCTTATGATTTTAATAAAGGCTTTTGAAGTGATCCCATTTTTTTCCCATCAGGAAGCACATATATCTGTTTACTCCATCTTTTGGTGTTTATCCTCTCCGAGTGTCATTACTTCTAGGCCCTTACAGTGTATGGAGCTAGGAAATAAATATTTATATATTTAAAAGCAAATGTTCATACTGATAGGTCTAACTCAGTCCAACTTCCTCACCTTTCCCCAGCCAATATTTGTGTTTCTCTTCTGAAGTAAGAATCCTGTTCCACAACAGCATAATATATGACTTCATTTGCCCAATCCTTAGATACTGAAATAGATTCAGAATGACTCTACCACTACCATTTCTGATTACAAACCCATTAAGTAAAGTTCATGGTTTCTTTGGAGTCTTTTTGTTCTTGGAATATATCCCATTAAGGGTGTACAATTAGTACAGTGTTCAAAGTCACAGGAATGAATTTTCTGTGTAGTTGACCTTCAAAGTTAGATTCATTTCTTTCATTTTTCATTCAGTTTTTTGTTATGTGTACAGTTTTTAAAAAAAATATATTTTACTAATTTTTTACAGAGAGGAAGGGAGAGGGATGAATTAGAAACATCGATGAGAGAGAAACATAGATCAGCTGCCTCCTGCACACCCCCCACTGGGGATGTGCCTGCAACCAAGGTACATGCCCTTGAGAATTGAACCTGGGACCCTTGAGTCTGCAGGCTGACGCTCTATCCACTGAGCCAAACCGGTCAGGGCTGTGTACAGTTTTTAAAATATATATATATTTTTAGCCCTGGCTGGTTTGGCTCAGTGGATAGAGTGTTGGCCGATGGATTGAAGGGTCTCGGGTTCGATTCTGGTCAAGGGCACATGCCCAGGTTGTGGGCTTGGTCCCCAGTGTGAGGCGTGCAGGAGGCAGCTGATCAATGATTCTCTCTCATCATTGATGTTTCTCTCCCTCTCCCTTCCTCTCTGAAACCAATAAAAATATATTAAAAAAATATATATTAAAGTATGTATTCTTTTGTATCTGGCTTCTTTCTTTAATAACATAATGTTTTTGAGATTTATCTGTGGTGTTGCATGAATTGGTGGGTTTTTAAAATTGCTGTGTGGTATTCCATTATATGAGTATGCAGCTATTTGTCTATCCGTTTTGGTGGTAAATATTTGAGTTTTCATTTTTGTCTATTATAAATAAGGCTGCAGCAAATATTCTTATATAAGTCATTTGGTAGCCATACAGTTTCATTTCTTTTGGGCAAGATACTTAGGATTGGATTTACTGGGTTACATGGTAGATGTATATTAGTTTAACTTTTATTTCTGTGTCTCGATTAATGATGAAAAAAAAGTCACTTAAAATATGCAACTGGATAGGTCAGACTTTCAAATTAGAAGCTGTATAAGGGAAGAAACCAATAAACAGAGCCCTTTGTGTTGAAATGATGGACTGTGTGGTTATTTCAGTCATTGCATTGCTGACAGGGATAGTTCTTTGGGTTTGTTTTAAAGTTTAGATGAAATCCAATGATGAATATGAGATCTGTTGTGCAGTGTTTTATTTATTTCCCCCTCTTTCGGATGGACTATTTTAGAAGAAATGGAGCTGTCACCCACATCAAGATTCAGAACACTGGTGACTACTATGACCTGTACGGAGGAGAGAAGTTCGCCACTTTGGCTGAGTTGGTTCAGTATTACATGGAGCATCATGGGCAATTAAAAGAGAAGAATGGAGATGTTATTGAGCTCAAATATCCTCTGAACTGTGCAGATCCTACCTCTGAAAGGTCAGTGACATCTTAGTAACTGCAGTCTCTGCATCTCTTCTGCACCAGAGGTGTTATGTGAATACATTATGGGGGGTTTGGCTTGTACCTATTTCTCAAGCTGCAATCTGATTTTAAAAATTTCAAAAACAATTTTCAATTACAGTTGACATTCAATATTATATTAGTTCCAGATATACAGTGTCGTGGTTAGACATTTACATAACTTGTGAAGTGATCCCCTGATAAGTCTTGCATCCACCTGACACCATATATCATTATTACAATATTATTGACTATATACCCTAAGCTGTACTTGACATCCCCGTGACTGTTTTGCACCTGCCAATTTGTATATCTTTTTTTTGTTTGTTAATCCTTACCTGAGGATATTTTTCCATTGATTTTTTTAGAGAAAATGGAAGGGAGAGGGAGAGACAGAAAGAAGGAAACATTGATGTGAGAGAGACACATTGATTGGTTGCCTCCTGCATGCCCACACCCCGCCATCTGATCAGGACTGGGGATCAAGCCTGCAACCAAGATACGTGCCCTTGGCCGGAACCGAACCCGAGACCCTTCAGACTGTGGGCCGATGCTCTATCCACTGAGCCAGACTGGCTAGGGCGAATTTGTACATCTTAATTAATCCCTTTGCCTTTTTCAGCCCAAGCTGCAATCTTTTAGTTTTATTAAAGTAAGAATAATAGGATCACATTATTTTCAGGGTACCCTTTTCTTGCCAAAGCTTCAGTCAGCGTGACTTACACTCATTCCAAGGGGCTCGGGCTATTCCTGTGTATTCTTAGTACGTGCAGTAATTTTAAGATTATGGAACTGGTAATCTTTGAGAGTTATGAGAGGAAAACAAACGATAATAGCGACACCAAAGTTGCAGCAGTTCTCGGTAGTAGCTGCTGACCAGTCATGCAGCAATATCACCAACAGATGTCAGTTTAAGCTCAGAAGTGGGAGAGCTGAGAACTCCGAGGGTCCGATTTCTCAGCAGCTCCTTTCTGTTGCACCCACAGATGTGTGAGAATGACCTTGCTTAGCGGGAATGTATTATTTCAGAGCCCCCCCCCCCCCCCCGCTGTGTTGGAACTGGGCTCATGTAAACTGGGGCTTGACTTAATTTGTATTGATTTTATTGGTTTTCTACATTCCCATCTCCTCTGACTCAGTACAAATTCAGGGTCTCTTAATTAGGTTTGTGTATTCTGTAGCTTCGACCTGTACCTCCATGTCAATGCTATTATATGCTGATAATTTGTTTCTCCAGCTGTGACTGCAGCTTCCAGCAAAAGGCTGCCCGCCAACCCTGTGCAGTTTACTTATAAATTTTACTCTGTTCAATTGAGGGTGGATGAAAAATAGCTCAAAGTATATTCCTTTAATGATGAGCCATTAGCATCATCTGTTAGCGTAGTACTTGTTTTCTTCCCAAGATCCTGAGGGAAAAAGCCACCTTATAAACATGACTATGTTACGCTTTTCTATAGTATCTCAGCGTCTGTCCTCGAATGGCCTATGTTAGGACTCTGGTGTGCTGCTTGCAAATGCAGATACAAGTGCATTGGTATCTCTGGTTGTGAGCAATGGGAATTCACATTTTTAAGCAAGACCCCTGACCCCTTTAGGTCTTATATGCATTACAGTTTGAAATGATAACCCAGCATAAAAGCCAAAGATGTTGCTAGCAAACTCGGAGGCTGTGCAAGTATAGGTTGTAAATATGGAAAAATTTGAAATGCTTGAATGAACTTAAAATGAAGATATTTTTTTGCATACTGTTCATATACCAGAGCAAGGGCAAACATTTACTTTATTTTTTATCTAAAAATTTATTTTTCGTTATTTTTATACAATTCTTTTCTTTTTATATGGGCAAACATTTATACCATTCTCTGTCTCTACTATAACTTTCTATTATAATTTCTCTAAAAGGCTGTGATTAAGTAGTTGGTCCTTTTAATGCTGGGTATGGAGAACTGACAAAATATATTTTTAAAAGGTGGGAGATGTAAAAGAGAAAGGAAAGGTTGAGGACATTTATCGTCAAATGGCTGGGGGCTCATTGAATAAGTTTAATGGTCATTCCTTTTTTAAAAAAATATATTTTTATTGATTTCAGAGAGGTAGGAGACAGAGAGAGAGAGAGAGAGAGAGAGAAAGAGAGAGAGAGAGAGAGAGAGAGAGAGAGAGAAACATCAATGATGAGAGAGAATCATTGATCAGCTACTTCCCACATATTTCCTACCAGGATGGAGCCTGCAACCCGGGCATGTGCCCTGACCGGGAATCAAGCCATGACCTCCTGGTTCATAGGTCGATGCTCAACCGCTGAGCCATGCTAGCCGGGCTAATGGTCATTCTTGACAGCTTTGTCATCCTTCCTGCTTGTTGGGTTGCAAATTCTGTCTTAACGTACTATCGCTCCATCTCTTGGAAAAATGTGTTTGTTTTTAAATTGTGTTTAGGAGAGCTGACTGTATATGGTAGTTTTGTGAAAGAGTATTGTAATTTCATGGCAGAACTCAATTTATTTTAATTTTAAAATACTTAGGTGGTTTCATGGACACCTCTCCGGGAAAGAAGCAGAGAAGTTATTAACTGAGAAAGGAAAACACGGTAGCTTTCTGGTACGAGAGAGCCAGAGCCACCCTGGAGATTTTGTTCTCTCGGTCCGAACTGGTGATGACAAGGGGGAGAGCAATGATGGCAAGTCCAAAGTGACCCATGTCATGATCCGCTGTCAGGTAAAGCCTCAGTTGAACTTGGGTCTGTTTGCCAACTCTTGTCTTTGGTGATTGTTCTACTTGGAGAAAACAGATACCATTACTTCCAAAGTCAGATTTTCTTGCTCACTTAGTCAAGGGCTTCTACACTTTTAGTAATTATAATTTTTTTATTTCAAACTTTGCTAAATCATTTATTTCCAGTCTCTCTCTGGCAATTTAAGTCATGCCTCCACCAGCCTTGGAGTTTGTTGTGTTTCAGAGAGAAATAGTTATTTACCTTCTATTCATCAGGCTAGAGTATAAGTACAGAGTAAAGAATACTATTTTTCATTTTTTAACACTATTTAGTTAGCCCAGCCGGTGTGGCTCAGTGGTTGAGCACTGGTCCCCAGGGGGCAGCCGATCAATGATTCTCTCTCATCATTGATGTTTCTACCTCTCTCTTCCTCTCTCTCTCTTCCTCTCTCTCTCTCTCTCTCTCTCTCTGAAATCAATGAAAACATTAAAAAAAGCCACTATTTAGTTAACTTATGAAGGAGAAACTTTCTTGTGGCCTACTTGATGTTGGATACTTATTCCTTCTCATACCTCACAGTAGACTCTTGGTCAGTCATTTCATTTTCGTCCTTCTTGTTGCGTCCTTTCCTTGCTGTTACCCAGTTGTCTGATCTTTCCATTACTGGGGGCGGTGGGGAGTTCCTCTTTGGACTTCAGTTGGGAAAACAGTAATTTAACGTAGAGGTAATAAACATCATTTTTTTTGTGTTGCAAGGAACTGAAATATGATGTCGGTGGAGGAGAGCGGTTTGACTCTTTGACCGATCTCGTGGAGCATTATAAGAAGAATCCCATGGTAGAAACATTGGGCACAGTTCTACAACTCAAGCAGGTGAGCGTGTTAGAAAGCTAAAGTGCCATCTCCTTACAGAGCTGAAAAATCCTAATGTGTAGGATATTCCAAATATATAGAAGTAGAATGGTATCCCCAACCTCTATGTGCCCATCACCCAGCTTCAGTTATGATCATCGCATCAAATCCTACTTCATTTTTTACTCCACTCATGGTCCTCCTCCTGTGGTATTTGGGAAGAAATTCCAGATACATCATTTCCATGACTATCTCCATATGTACCTTTCACTGTAGGTGCATAGTCATTTTGGAATTATTGCTATTTCTAAGTTTACTCTTATCACTTAGTGGCAAATTATTTTACCTCTCTAATATTTTGGTCTATTTAGAACAAAAAGCAGATTGAATTTATATCAGCAGAGTAAAGTGTGTGTGGAGATTGGAGAAACATTTATTTCCTGACAGAACAGAAAAGAAAGTGAAACTGTATTTGAAAATGCTTGAGAATTACAATGTCCTGTGAACTTCCTGTCCTTGCCTTCATGAATATCAAAACAGACATCTCTGTTATGTTTTGTTTTTTTGCATTAACACTTTTTTCTGTAATACTTTCTTCATTTCACACCAACGGCTGAATTTGATTAGCCCCTCAACACAACTCGTATCAATGCTGCTGAAATAGAGAGCCGGGTTCGAGAACTAAGCAAATTAGCAGAGACCACAGATAAAGTCAAACAAGGCTTTTGGGAAGAATTTGAGGTAAGTTATTAAAAAATATATATTTTTAACATAAGTGAATACGTCCTATTTTTAGTAGACAAGAAGTTGGTCTTGTGTTTGCAATTGGATCTGAAAGACATGAATCTGTGTCCTAGTTCGGCCATTGATTGACATGGAATGAGTTGCTGAGGGGCTTCTTTGAAACAGAAGGGTATTGTGTTCTGGGGAGGGAGTTGGCAGTTAATATGAAATGGACGGGCCAGTAGCTCTATTTGACTCCTTTTGTTTGCTGGCAGAAATCCAGACAAAGGGATCTGACTTCTTTGGAAGGTTTCCAGCATTGGCTGGGGTCTTCAGAAAGAATATGTAAGCCTCAGTGCAGTGACCGAGTAAGAGAAATGCCCATGTTGGCTTTCATTTGGGTGTTGACATTTATAATGCTGGCAAGTGAAGTGAACTGATTTCTTTCCTTAAACCAACTCGGGTAGGAGAATGTTCCCCAGTGGGAATGCACAGTGTTCCTGTTGTACTCTGGTATGTCCCTTACCAGTTCACGTTGTCATCTCAACCTCTCTCTTCTCATCCACTTGACAGAACACTTCCTCAAAATCAAGGATTGTGCCATATTCACCTTCATAGTTATCCTTAGTGTGTGTCACACCGCCTGGCACACAGCAGACACTCCATATAGTCCATTATTCCATAATTTTGTAGGACTTTTAGAATTTACAAATATTTGTGGAATGAATGAATGAATGAATGAATGGCCAAATAAAGCCATTTTAGTCACAGTGTGTACGATCAACTTGTTGAGATATTTCTGTTTTACAGACGAGGAGCCTGAGGCTCAGGGAGGTTAAGTAAATTGTCTTCCCACAGATATTGATGGAATTGAGGCAGTGAGGGTGGGTACAGAATAGAACACTCACAGTTCTTGTTCAACATTGTGAACAGAGACTTGACCTCAAGTTTATTCTTTTCTACCAGGCATTGGCTTAGTCACTGAGGATACCATGGCAAACAAGATTGTCAGGGCTTCCATCTTTAAGGAGCTGAGAGAGGGAAGACAGTGATGAAAAGCATCACTGGAGAAGTGATGATAAACTTAATAAGTCAGAATTGTAGAATATCAAGCTCGCTCTTTTCATTATTCTGTCCTGCCAACCTCCATAATAAAAGACAGCATTTCAACATTCATCTAATTACATTTACTTCATTTCATTTAATGTCTCTAAAGCCTCATGAGATAAGATGGATAACTACAGCCGAAACCGGTTTGGCTCAGTGGATAGAGCGTCGGCCTGTGGACTGAAGGGTCCCGGGTTCAATTCCGGTCAAGGGCATGTACCTTGGTTGTGGGCACATCTCCAGTGGGGGGTGTGCAGGAGGCAGCTGATCGATGTTTCTCTCCCATCGATGTTTCTAACTCTCTATCCCTCTTCCTTCCTCTCTGTAAAAAAATCAATAAAATATATTAAAAAAAAAAAAAAGACGGAGAACTACAAAAATTTTAGAAACCTTACATCAGAATTTGAATGAAAAAGAACAATTTTTCAAAAGTTTATTATGTAATATTTCAAATATATACAAAAGCAGAGAGAATATAGAACAGCAATATACTAATCGCCTAGCATTAGCAATTGCCAATCTTTTTTTTCTTAACGATTTTTAAACATTGATTTTTAGAGAGAGAAGAAGAGAGAGAGAGAGAAACAAACATCTATTTGAGAGAGAAACATCAATGTGAGATAGAAACATCTATTGGCTGCCTCCTCCACGCCCCCTACTGGGGATCGAGTGTGTGCCTTGACCGGGAATGGAGCCAGCAATCTTTGGGTGCATAGAATGATGCCCAACCAACTGAGCAACACCAGCCAGGGCAATTGCTAATCTTTTTTAACAACACCATTCACTCCCCCAGCTCTGGTTATTGCAAATCCCAGATGTCATTTCATCTTTAACTTTCATTCCAAAAAATTATAACCAGAATATCATCACATCCAAAACTATTAATAGTAATTCCTTAATATTAATACCTATCAGCTACTATTTACATTTTCTTGCTTCACACACACACGTAGTTTGTTTGAATTGGGAAGTGCTTTTTCTCCCACTTGATTATGAAAAATTTTTGAATGTATATGAAATAGATTTGAATAGCCTCAACTGGAGTGCTCAGTTTGGTTGAGCATTGTCCCATACACTGAAAGGTTGCCAGTTCAATTCCTGGTCAGGACACAAACCTGGGTTTTGGGCTTGGTCCCTGGTTGGGGTGCGTGTGTGCGGGAGGCAGCTGATAGATGTTCCTCTCTACTTCGATGTTTCTCTCTTTCTCCCTCTCTCTCTCAAATCAATAAAAACATATTTAGGCTAGTCAGCGTGGCTCAGTGGTTGAGCATCGACCTGTGAATCAGGAGGTCACGGTTTGAGTCCTGGTCAGGGCACATGCCCGGTTGCGGGCTCGATCCTCAGGGTGGGGCATGCAGGAGGCAGCCGATCAATGATTCTCTCTCATCATTGATGTTTGTTTCTCTCTCTGAAATCAATAAAAATATATTTTAAAAAATCTTAAAAAAAACACCATACAAACACAATACACACACATCACACATACAAACCCCTCACAACACTTTTTAAGTGGAGTTACCCCTCTTCCCCCACACACACACTTTAAAGCTTGTTTCGTTAGCAATTTGATTTGTCTCTAAAGCGCAGCCTTCTTTGGGTTATGCAAGCCCTTCTCCTCTGTCATGGTCCGAAGCTGTTTGCAGTTTGCACAGGCATTACAGTCGTTTCACTGACAGCCGCACAGATGTCCTGATCCCACCAGCAGCTCAGCCGACTGGTGCATCTTCAGGAGGAGCTTGCGCCTGTCTCCAAGCCCACAGTCCAGTTTGATTTCTTTAAAAGTGATCACATCCTGCTCAGGGGAGCTGTAATTTCTCCTTCGAGATGGTTAGGTTGTATGGAAACAAGACTTTAAGTGCACCCCAAAGCTGTGTCTAGAATAATCATTCTTTCTGGTGATCCCTAGTGGAAAATCTTCCCCTTGTGACTAATCGGTGCCACAGTGAACAACAGTCCCAGCCAGGCTGCAGCCTCGGGCTTAAAATACTCCAGGAGGGCGGGCGTGAGCTGTGCCCCGGATTTTCCATCTAGACCGGGCTCCCGGGAGCTCAGAGAAGGGCTGCTGCCTTCCTGTGGGCAGAACGTTGCAGCAGTTAGAGGTTTTAGTCCAAAAGCTTCGTTCTAGAGAAATGCCTTTATTTCCTTTGATCTCTCTCTGCTCTCAGCCCCTCCAGTGTCATGTTTTTCTCTTTAGAATTGTTTTTATTTGCTGGCTCTCCTTGGCATCTTTGCAGAGAATTTAAGACCAAAGGTGCTTTCACATCTCCACTTTTTTCCTTTGCCTTTAAAGGACCTCCTACTTGCTGCCTCTGCCATTATCCTGTCTTCCTCATCGAGTGGACTTGTGCTGTGCCCTCCATTTCTTCTTTCCGCCTTCCCTCTTTACTTATGTATTTTTATTTACTTTTTTGTTAATCCTCATCCAAGGATATTTCCCATTGATTTTTAGAGAGAGTGGAAGGGAGGGAGAGAGAGAGAGAGAACATTGATGTGAGAGAAACACGTTGATTAGTTTGCCTCCCACACAAGCCCCAACCAGGGCTGGGGATTGAACCTGCAACGGAGGCATTTGCCCTTGACATGAATCGAACCTGGGCCCCTTCAGTCTGTGGGCCAACACTATCCACTGAGCCAAACCAGCCAGGACTGTAGGGGTCTCTTTTTGGTCATTGCAGTGACTGGGGGAGCCCCTACTGGCATTTTGGGAGCCACGGGTGGGGAGCAGGGCTGTTCACTGGCCCTAAATGTAGGGGATGGCTCTGCCCAGTGAGTACTTGTCCCATCCACAGGCAGTCGTGCTGCTGGGATCTCCCATATGTACAACTGGATTAGGGTCTTGACTCTTGATGCCTTTTAAGGTTTAATAGTTTGATGCAATCCATTGTCTCCAGATCTGCTTTGACTCATGCAATCAGGTGACTGGAACTAGCCTCGGGCCCTTTTGAGGGTTCATCTTTGGTGCGAACCCCTGAGCTGTATTGCTGGGGAAAACAGGGTGTCTGGAGCTTGTGTCTCAGCTTTACACAGGCCTTTTTTGCTCCTGTCCCAGCCTTATCTTTGATGGAGACACAGTGACATTTAGCTTGACAGGTCCTTCTCAGCTTTTGGTGCCCCAGGGGCTGCTGGTGAGAAGGAGGTTGTGGAAGATAAACCGGGAAAGGAATGTAACCTCTGGTGGCAGGGCTTGCTGGACCCTCGTCTGCCTCTTCCGGCCCTCAGCCTGGTGCTGGGGAGGCAGCACCCTCAGCAGGGGATGCTGATGATCTCATGGCTGTTGGAGCCTCTGAGAGCAGAGCGAGGAAACTCACAACTTCTGAGTTCTTTTTATTGTCAGCCTTGCTGTAGATGGATGACAGCCTTTCTCCGTGGGAAATGAAATGTGTTCAGGCAAGGGCACAGATGAGAATGGGCTAATGGGCACTGAGGAATGAGCTGGGGGAGACACATTGCTAGTCATTATTAATCACAGACAGCTGCCAGGTAGCACCTGACTGTGCTTGGGACAGGGGCTCTGCCTGTCCTTTCCTTTTTTTTCTTCTTTTTTTTTAATCCTCACCCATTGATTTATTTTGTTTTATTTTATTTAAAAGTATTTTTATTGATTTCAGAGAGGAAGGGAGAGGGAGAGAGAGAGCGAAACATCAATGATGAGAAAGAATCATTGTCTGGCTGCTTTCCGCACGCCCCCACTGGGGATCGAGCCCGCAACCCGGGCATGTGCCCTGACTGGAATTGAACCCAGGACCCTTTAGTCCGCAGGCTGATGCTTTATCCACTGAGTCAAACCGGCCAGGGCTCCATTGATTTTTAGAGAGAGTGGAAGAGAGGGGGAAAGACAGAGATATTGATGTGAGAAAAACACATCGATTGGTAACCTTCTGCACGAACCCCGACCAGGGCCCTGGGCTGGGGAGGAGCCTGCAATTGAGGTATGTGCCCTTGACTAGAATCGAATCCTGGGCCCTTTGGGTCCTCAGACCGACGCTCTATCCACTGAGCCAAATCAGCTAGGGATGTGCTTTTAAAAAAAAATACTGATTTTTAGAGAGAGAGGAAGGGAGAGGGATAGAGAGATAGAAACATTGATGAGATAGAAACATCATCCATCGGCTGCCTCCTGCATGCCCCCTACTGGAGATTGAGCCTGCAACCCGGACATGTGCCCAGACTGGGAATTGAACCTTGACTTCTTGGTTCAGGGGTGGATGCTCAACCACTGAGCCACACTGACCGGGCTTATGTGCTTCTTTGTATGCCAGGCCCATTTTTGCACTTCACAAAGTAATCTCATGTAACTCTTACACCAGCTGTTTGGGGTAGGGAATTAGGATTATCCTCACTTCACACTTGAGGAAATGGAGATACAGACACCCCAGTAACTTGGTGAAGTCAAAGCTGAGGGTAGAGGCAGGCCTCCATGGGCTCAGAAGAGAAGGCCTCGTGAGTTGTTCTCAAAAGCTTGCACTTGACCTTGAAGGCAGAGGGAGAGAGGGAAGGTGATTAAACAGGGAGGGCCTGGATGAAGACCTTTTGTAGAGACTGCTCTGGCCACGTGCCCTCCGCCAGTGACGTGTCACGTGAAGTTTGTTTCCTAAGTGAATAGTCTTTGCTTTACTGTCAAATTCATTTAGCTTTTGTTGGAGGTATTTTTCTTTGTTGATTTTTAAGCGATTGAGTCAGTTCATAGTATTTGGATTTTTTGAACTTCACCTTAATGTTCAAAAATCAAGATTGAACCTCCTTCCTAATAACACAGCGAATACTGCTCAGTAAGACTGGCTCACTGTTCAGAGGAAATGCTGGCTTGAAGACGGCAGATGGCTTTAATTAATCTGCACTCATTTAAAATTTTTGAATAGCCGTTTCATTGTCACAGTTCTGCTCACATTTTTTTTTTAAATATTTTATTGATTTTTTACAGAGAGGAAGAGAGAGGGGTAGAGAGTTAGAAACATCGATGAGAGAGAAACATCGATCAGCTGCCTCCTGCACACCCCCCACTGGGGATGTGCCTGCAACCAAGGCACATGCCCCTGACCGGAATCGAACACGGGACCCTTGAGTCTGCAGGCCGACGCTCTATCCACTGAGCCAAACCGGTTTCGGCTCAGTTCTGCTCACATTGTATTTTACTTCCGTCCAGGTTCCAGCTAGCTAAACACTTTTGTTATTTGCCCGGTGTCACGGCTGAATATTGCATTTTGAAAGTGAGAGTTAAATAGCAATTTAAACTCCTGACTTTCATACCTGTCTGTGAAATTCAGACAAATGAGATGGAAATAACAGGGCTGCTGTGTTATGAAATGTTGCCTCTGGCACTTCTGTATAAATCTTTAAGGGGTAACCATTTTGGCATTTATTTGTACTATGTATATATAAAGCATATATATTTATAATATGTATAAAATTATATATATATAACATGTATATAAAGTATGTATATACATAATATATATAAATTATATATATTTTTCCTCTTCTTTTTAGTCTGCCTTCCACTTTCTTGATTTGCCCTTTCACTTTCATGATTTCCTGTTACAGATTAGGTTTGTTTGAAACTAACGGTCCTCTGAAGAGGCACTTTCTGTCATTTTGAGAATGAAACCTACCCCTTGAAAATGCTTCAGCCTGGCTTATCCACCCTCTTGTCTGTCCTGCATCTGCTCCTTCTTCCCACTTCCCCACATCCCCTCTTCTTCTTCTTCTTCTTCTTTTTTTTTTTAATATATTTTTATTGATTTCAGAGAGGAAAGAAGAGGGAGAGAGAGATAGAAACGTCAGTGATGAAAGAGAATCATTGATCGGCTGCTTCCTGCACACTCCCTACTGGGGATTGGGCCTGCAACCCAGGCATGTGCCCTTGAGCAGAATCGAACTCAGCACCCTTCAGTCCTCAGGCCGACACTCTATCCACTGAGCCAAACCAGCTAGGGCTCATTCCCTTTTCAGATGGGGCCAGTTCCAGTCCCACTGTGGCTGCCTGTGTTAGTCCCTTGCTTTCCCATGGCAGTCTCCACCTCCCTCTCCTGCACAGGTGCCCTTCCTGACCACTTGCCTCAGGACCCCGAGTTTTCGTCTTCACTCTCTGGCTCAGAAGACCATGGGGGGATGTCTGTGTAGATGCAGGCTGGCTGCCTGTGGCTCTAACAAAGGAGGTCTTCAAAGCCTTGCTCACAAAGCTCACATGCCTGTGGCCCAGTCCCCAAACCACTTCTGTTCTCTGGTATTTAAATTTGACAACTGACATCTGTAAGGATTGCTCTGAATTAAACAATGGTAAAAGGAGGCGGGTCATCAACTCCTCGAAAACATGGGTCACATCTGTTATTTGTATCCTGTACACCAGTACCCACTGGCTGTTATTCTTTTAAAAAAATTAAATTTATTGGGGTAGCACTGGCTACTAACATGAATTTCAGGCCTACAACTTGATAATACGGCATCTGTATGCTCTGCTGTGTGCTCACCACCCAAGTCTAATCTTCTGTCAGCGTATATTCGGCCCACTTTACCCTCTTCATTCTCAGTAATTGTTATTTTAAAAGGCTTCTCTTTTATAAATACTTATTCATTGCAGAAAATTTAAGGAAAAACAAAAAGGTGAGAAAATAGAGAAGAGGAGAAGGAGGAGTAGGAGAAAGGGCCTTCATAATCCCACTAATCTGACCCAGAACCCCATTACTGTTTGGTGTCATCCTTCTGCCATATCTCACGTGTGAGTGCAAAACATATGGCTTCCGTCAGACACTGCTTTGCAAGGTGGAGCTTCTTTTCACTTAACACTTAATTCTGATTCTTTTTCCAAGGCATGAAATAGTCTCCAAGAACATCTTTTAAATGGCTGCAGAAGGCTCTTTTGTATGAATGAACAATAGTATTATTTAGGCAGCTGTTTCCATTGGCCATTTATGTTGTTTCTGGTGTTTTTGCCACTGTTGGTACAATGTTAACATGAGCATTCTTAGAGTTACTGCTCAGGACTGTGAACATTTCCTGAGATAAATTCCTTAAAGCAGAAACCAAGCCAGGCTTTTTTTTTTTTTTTTTTAAGCTTTTGACGCATAATAATATTTACTTTTGCTTCTCTCTAGACACTACAACAACAGGAGTGCAAACTTCTCTATAGCCGAAAAGAGGGCCAGAGGCAAGAAAATAAAAACAAAAACAGATATAAAAACATCCTGCCCTGTAAGTATCAGTATTCTGCTCAGTCATCGTCACTCTCACAGATTTTGATTTGCAGCAGATCCAAGGCCTTAGCCTCTTTTAATTGTGAGCCGTTTCCAAAATAATCTACTGCGACAGGGACTGCTGGCCTCATTCACAGAGTTCCTGCATGCTGATTACTGAGCGAAATTGCCACGAGGAGGTTTTGAGTGAGGTTCTTTTCTTCTGTGGATTAATTCTGTTTGCCTAAGAGCGATGATCTCCCAGTGTTAGGCCAGAAGCACTCGGGGTCCTGGGCTTGTGTCCTTGTTCTGTGGTACCTGGCTCCTGGGTCTTGGGAAAGGCACACCTCCTTTCTGAGGCTCTGTTCCCTCACCCGGGGACAGACAAGCTCCTTCGAGGGCTCTTCGCTCTGCCCCCTGATGCCACTAGCTCGCGTGACTGGAGATTTGGGTGCACACCTACACTTGGCTCAGAAGGCGCAGCTCCATCAGCACCCAAATGCTGCCAGGTGGAGCCCCTGGGGAACCATGGGAGAAAAAGAGGCCCAGAAGGATAGAGGCCTTGGACGAGGGTCCCAGTAATGGCACTTGCAGTGATAAATCCTATATGTCCATAGTACATTATCAAAACCAGGAAAATGGCATTGTGACTTTGTTCTTCTTAAAGAAAGGCAAAGTGTGGTGCTCAGATTATTGTTAATGCTAACTTAGGATTTAATTTAAAAAAAAATATTTTTATTGATTTCAGAGAGGAAGGGAGAGGGAGAGAGAGATAGAAACATCAATGATGAGAGAGAATCATTGATCGGCTGCCTCCTGCATGCCCCCCACTAGGGCATGTGCCCTTGACCGGAACTGAACCCGGGACCCTTCAGTCCACAGGCCAACACTCTATCCATTGAGCCAAACCAGCCAGGGCAGGATTTAACTTTTTAATGTGGTTTTATCATTAAATGAACACAGCTTGGACTATGTTGAGAAGGAACGGATTTGAACAGGTTTGTCCTAAAGAGGTCTGAGCACTTTTGTGACTGTGGTCTTTTTCTTCCAGTCGATCATACCAGGGTTGTTCTACATGACGGTGACCCCAACGAGCCTGTGTCCGATTACATCAATGCAAATATTATCATGGTAAACTTAGCTCCTCACAGTGTCTTCTGATCGTACATATTTTTTATTTTACATCCTTTCTTCTGTCCTGAAAGCAACTTTCAACTGTTGGACGCATTTTCTTCTTAAATTTCTAGCCTGAATTTGAAACCAAGTGCAACAATTCAAAGCCCAAAAAGAGTTACATTGCCACACAAGGCTGTCTGCAGAATACGGTGAACGACTTTTGGCGCATGGTGTTTCAAGAGAACTCCCGAGTGATTGTCATGACGACGAAAGAAGTGGAGAGAGGAAAGGTATATTAAATACTTTTCTGATAAAGTATTTTAAAATGGTTGCTCACGTCAGGTTGACCTTGTTAAGAATTGAATAAACAAGTTAAGCTTAAGCTAACCGACCCTCTGGAAAACAGGACGTTGAGGGCATTTGATGATGACGTGCCTTGGTATAGTGTTCTTTAGGTTTCTTCTGCTTGGGGTTCATTGAGCTTCTTGGAGCTGTGGATTTACATGTGTGGTGTTTTTTCCCCAACACCACAGTGTAATCTGTTAGCCCTATTCGGTGTGTATTTTTCATTCAGATATTGTCCATTTCACCTCTAGAAGTTTTATTAGAGTCTTTTTAATATCTTCTGTCTTTTTCACACGTGCATCATCCCCTATACCTTTGAACACATGGAATACATTTATAACAACTGTTTTCATGTTCTGATTATTAATCCTATTACACGTTATTTCATTTTTCTGGTTTTTCAGTTGTTTAAGGTGGGAGGGTAAATCCAGCCGTTACTCCAGTGTATCCAGAAACAATGGTCCAAAAGGGAGTGTAAGGAGGGCCTGCCTAGTGCTTTCAGGTGATTGGAGTACTAGTAAACCAACAGTGATTGCCCTGGTCACGTAAACTTACTGTTCATGACTTTTAAGCATTTAGAAAGTAATTTGAATTATCTGAACAATACATTCAAATAAATATTCAAGCACAGTTATTGATAAAGTTGCCTTTATCACCATCCCTCGTCCATCTACTTTAGTCCCCTCCTCCAACATAAACCCTGTTTGATGTGTATTATTCTACACTCTTCTTGGCGTTTACATATGTATATGTATTAAAGACATTGCTTTGGCATTATATACCTACATTTACATATATATGCCTTTACATACCTATAGAAGTATATAGTACTATTTTCTGAAAAATACTATATGAAAAAGTGCTTTCATATTGTAACTTTATTGTGCATCTTGGGTATTTCCCCCACTAAATACACGTTCTAACTTCTGTCTCATAGTAATTGCATGATATTTCATGGTATATATTTATCATAATTTATTTAACCATCGTGTGCTGGGCATGTAAGTGTTCAATTTTTCTAACTAGGGAAGTGAACAATCTTATTCTTGCTTCTGTGTCTATGTGGCAAGTGTTTCTCTAGGATAGATGTCAGGGATTGCTAGGTCAGAGGGTGTGCATGTTGAAAATTTATGTAGGTTCTGCCAAACCGCCTTCCAGAGTGGTTTCCCAGTGTGCACTCTCCCCAGCTGTGCATGCCTAGTAGCCATCTCCCCGCACTCTTCACGACACTTCCGGTGTTTAGAAATTGTAACATCCACCCTTACAGAGAAGCAGACAGATCTCATTGAGTGATAGCTGTGTGTTACCCAAAGCCAGTCTGTCCACGCAGCTTTCTTAATTTGGAAAAGTTCTGTGTTTGTGTTCTAGGCAAAGTGTTTTTTTAGACATACTTGATTTGGTTTCTATAACAGCTGCATGGAATGTAGCAGTCATACCTGTAAGTTAAACGTAAGACAGATGAGCGATTTTGGATTTTAGCCCTCTTACTGTAATTTTCTTGTAGTTGTGAAGGGCAGTGTGATTGGATAAGATTTTCATTGTTGTACTAGTGGTTGAAGATTTTTGAGGCCTGATCTGGTCTTTGTGAAACAAAGGTCTCCTGCAGTAACATGAGCTGTTCTTGAATTAGTGGACGAGTTAAGCCATTTTCATAGTTTCCACTTCAGGTGAGTGTCACCTGCCCTCAGTATGGAAAGGAAAGCTGAACCCCTTGAACCCCTTGTCCTATGTGTTGCCCAATGGGAGTTATAGGAGACCACCTGTTTCTCAGCGGACGTGGGGGTGTAAAGACAGGATGCTCGTGTCCCTTCAGAGGGATCAGTATTGTCTCTTTCAGATGAGCTGCCAGAGGCTCCTACAACAGACACTGGGCCCGATACTGCCTCCTCCTCACTTCCTCATCCCAGCCCGCGCCTGCCTTCCCATTCTTCCCCTTCACTTCGTGGGTGGAGAGGGTGACAGGAGGGCTTTTATTCTCTCCACAGGCCTCCTGACACCCTGCTCTCTCAGCATCACCCCCCTCCCTGCTCCCTGAACAGAATAAAAGCCAGACTGGATCCCTTTGGATCCCTGGGCTTGAATTTCAAAACTCAAGTATTAGCCCTCACAGTTTAGAGTTTTTGTGTCAAGGTTTACATCAGAATTTAGAAAAGTGGGAAGTGGGCTGTAGTACTTCACCGCTGTTTAAAGTCAGCCAAAATGTTTTTAGAGTTACGATTTAATTGTGTGTTCTCTTGAGCGACAGCAGTCCTCAAATTGATTAGCCAGTAACAGCCTCGAGAACAATTAATATGAAAGGTGTTCATGTGGGGAAAATTGTATTAAATCTGTCACAGGGTATTTGGATCTATAAAACACTGGAGGGAAAGCAGAATTCAAAACAATAATAAATCAATGACCCCAAGCTGTGCCAAGCAAAAAAGTGGCACCATCCATTAAATTCTGTTGAATGTTCCTCCTACCATGCTTTTCTTTTCTTTAATTGACCATTGACTGTGGGGGCTAGTCTGCAGCTGCTCTGTTTCGTCCATTTTTATAACTGGGAATTTCTCCATCTTCCTAAAATACAAGGAAATTGTCTTTTGCTGATATTTGTGTCCCGTTGTGGAAAGGAAGTAGCATCGGTGATGCCGCCCAGGAAAAAACCCCAAAACACAACATCATTCTTTACTCAGGGCACGTCACCACATATATATAGACTCGTCGCTCATGGGCTCATGGAGCAGAGTGTCTTCCTCTTTGGCAGCAAGAATGGTTTTCTTGGTGCTATATTTTCCCATCTGCCTGCTCTGAAGCCAGCAGCTCTTGCAGGCTTGGCGTTCCCAGGCACCCAGTTAAGCGAAGGTGACGTGTGCAGTAGGTAGCAAATGGGTCTGGATATAGAAAAAGCAGCTGGTTCAAAACCCGACGGCTGCCTTTCTGTGCTGGCGGTATTCACACTTGGGTTAGATAAGGCGCAGGGCCCTCCTACGCCGGGGTGGAAATGAACCAGACGGGCTGGCTTGTTGGGCAGCCCATCCACCTCCAGAGTTCTTGCTTGCCTTCCCTGCAGAGCGGCTGGCAGATCTCTCGAATTCAAATCTCAGTGGTTGCTAGACAACACCCTCAACCTGGCCATTTCCTCTCTTTGCATCTTTGATTCTTTTTTAAAAATATATTTTTACTGGTTTCAGAGAGGAAGGGAGAGGGAGAGAGAGATAGAAACATCAATGATGAGGGAGAATCATTGATCGGCTGCCTCCTGCACGCCTCACATTGGGGATTGAGCCCAGGCATATGACCTGACTGGGAATGGAACCGTGACCTCCTGGTTCATAGGTTGATGTTCAACCGCTATGCCGCCCCGGCTGGGCACATCTTTGATTCTTTAGAATTAAATGAACAAGCATAGACTATCCTTTGACCTGAGTGTTGGATGGGACAACTCTGCACACACGGCCTTTTCTTCCCCCTCCTCCCTGGTTCTCCAAGCCCCTGCTTTCTAATTTGAACTCTTCTTTCCTGTCCTTTGGAAATCCAACAGTTCAATGATGGAAAGGCCATTCTCCAGATTAGTGGTCATTAAGCAAAACTTGGACATTTGCTTTCTTCTGGTTCACAGATATTAACTGTCTTTTTTTCTGATCCCTTCCAGAGTAAATGTGTCAAATACTGGCCTGATGAGTTTGCTCTGAAAGAATATGGGGTCATGCGTGTAAGGAACGTCAAAGAAAGCGCCGCTCATGACTACACGTTAAGAGAACTTAAACTGTCAAAGGTTGGACAAGTAAGTATATTGTCGTATTTTAGAGACTTTGGGAACTGTTTATGGTATGCAACCCAGGGTCATGCAGTTACAACCATTCATCCATTCATTCACTTATTGGTTCAGCAGCCATTTATTGGATGCCTTCTATGTGCCAGGTACTCTCGAGGCACTGCTGGTACATTGCAGACAAGACCTACAGCCTTTGCTCTCTCAGAGCCTAGAGACAGAAGTTTAAAATTTAAATGAGCAACTAAGCTTTCTGATTGTGCCGACTGCGAAGGCACAGGATGGCATGCTAGAGAGTGAGTGGGTACTTGAGATGGAGTACACAGGGAGGGCCTATCTGCGGGAGTGTCACTTGAGCTGAGGCCTGAAGGTGGAGGAGTCAGGAATCCAGAGTTAGGAGAGGGTCCCAAGCACAGGGAGCGGCAAGTGCAAAGGTCCTGAGGCCAATTAGTGATCAAATTCCACGGTATCAGATTTTAACTGCATATAGTTCAGGTTGTCCATGGGCTGACTAACTTTAGAAAGCATGACTAGGTTTGGATTTATTTGATTGTACGGTTAGAGAGGGACTTTCTTATTCAAGGCCTTTTGGGATACAAAGGTGAATGAAACAGCCTTAGTCTTTAAGGAATTGCGATCACATAGCAGCAAGGAGCCACATATACAAGTAGCCATACTCTAGAGCAGACACAGGCCATCCCACACATCTGAAGTGCCGTGGTGTTGCCAAGGCTGGGCTTCCTTCCAGCTGGGGCACCAGGGAGACAGTCTCAGAAGAGGTTGGGCCCTTAAGGATGGGGATTCCGTGGGAGTTGAATTCCCAGTTGGTGCCATTGTGAGCCACGGCACTGAAGTACAAACGCAGGAAAGTGGGGTTTATGGGGAACAAAGGCACTTGGGAATCTAGGGCAGTGGTCGGCAAACTCATTAGTCAACAGAGCCGCAGTTTGCCGACCACTGATCTAGGGGATAAACTTGTGTTGAGACAGGTTGGGACCAAGTCGGGCCGAGAGTTACCACTATGTTGAGAAATGTGAACTTTATTTATTAGTTGTCATAGAACCTGTGACTGTTCTCAGCCGAGTGAACATGCGCAGAATGGAGTGCCGGGAAGGTGTCTGGTAGCGGGGCAGCGGGAGAGGGGTTGGATGGGTGATCCCGGTGGCGGGAGGCCTGTTCGGAGCCTCTGTGATGGTCTAGGTCTGATGGCCTTCTCTCCACATATCCCAGAGACTCCAGCAGTTGTTCTGTTTGTAGTTGTTTTCTTAGTCCTTCCTATGGAAATGTACATTTTGTTAAAATGCCAGAGCAAACTCGGGAAGAAAAGCCACGTATGTGAAAGATTCCCAGGTGTAAAGTCTGCAGGGCGAGGGGGTAGTTTGGCTATTATTGGAGGAGGAAGAATTAGAGACATCTTAGGGTTTTGAGGGCTATGGCAAGAAATCCAGTAAATTTCTGGGCAGTGCTGAGTGCCCCAATGAGGTGGTGAACATGAATATTTATGACACTAATCACCTGTTGTGTGATTTTCCTCCGTGAACACACTACCCTGCTCCTCCCATACAAATAGAGAAAGTGGGTGGTTGGGTCTGTCCGGTCTTGGAGGCTTTGCCCGGGGTCACAGTCCATGGAGATAGTGGTGTGTGATGGAGAGTGATTGTCAGGATAGTGGGTGGAATCTGAGCAGGGGCTGGAGGAGGCCATCGGAGAGTGGAGCAGGGGCTCAGTGAGGCGCCTGGAGGTGGGGCTAAAGTGGGCTGGGAACCTCAGAGATTGTGGTCCAGGATGGGATGCTGGGACTTCTGATGTCAGTGGGCGTGCAGTTCTGATGGTGGCAGAGACTGAGAGGAGCTTGGAAACTGTAGCTGTCAAGCCGAAATGCGAGAGAGATTTAGAAGACATTGGACAAAGATTCCAAATGGGGTTTTCTTCAATTTTAGTGATAAACCACCCATCTTGTCTCAGAGATTTTTGAGCAGCAGGTATGGGAAGGGTTGGTGTTTGGGTTTCTGTGTGGCACCCTCTGATGCAGGTGGTGATACAGGACCCATAATTTCTCCAGAATTGCTGTCACCTATTATCTGCTTTTTATACAGCACCTTACCTGTTTTCTAACGTGCTGTCACATCATCTCATTTAAGCCTCCTAACTGCCTGGGAAGGAGAAGTTGGGGCAGGGACCTGAGGGACCTTTATCAAGGAGAAGGAGCATGGATGAATAGGGAGCTGGTCTCTCCCATTCCCCAACTGTCCTTCCTGCAACTGTGTCGCCCCTTGATTTTTAGCTAACCAGTAGCATCCAAAAAAGTCTTTTTCACGATGTCAGCAAATTAAATGCACATAATTCAAGAAAAGATCCTAATTGTGGTTCAGATTCTGGTCGTGGACACTGGTCTAGTTACTCTGTCCTTGTTTTTAAATCCCCTTTTAAAATGTCACTTAGCTTGGATTGTCTCCAGATCCAGAAGAAGCTGTAACGATGAATAGTGCTGCTCAGTGACTTCACCCGGGTGGACCCCGCACGTGATGCTTTTGGGTGTTTTGCAGTCTTGGGACCATGGTTGACCTTTATTAGTGATCACTGTCCTCAGAGGAGCCCACGTGCTGAGTCTCCTCCCATCTGCAGAGCAGTGGCTGTGTTTCATTGCTCCTGTTTAATCCTCACAGTGGTGTTGTGAGAGAGGGATTATTATGCCTATTTGCAAAGGAAGAAATTGAGGCATAGAGATGTCCAGTTGCTGCAGTGAGTGTGCATGCTGGGATTTTGGCCTAAATCCAGCCATCTGATTGCAAAGCCTGACTTCTTACCTATTTTGTACTTGACAGAAGAAATTAAAATATTATGATATTATAGTAAACATGTGTGGCTGGGGGAGGGGAGAAGGGTTTGGGTACAAAAGGACAAAGAGAAACGAGTGACTTGAGGGAGGAGAGCCCCGGGGCCCCGAGACCTCAGTGGCCTCCTGGGTTGAGCTGTGCATGGACGAGGCTGACCAGGGAGGATGCCCGCTGCTGTTGATTCAGGTTGGCGTTTCCTCAAGGACAGATTGCCGCACTAGACATCTGGGTTCTGTGACCGAGGCCGCGAGTTGACCCTGGGATTGCTCAGCCCGATCCAAAAGGAGGAGCAACCTGGAAAACTGAAGAGGGTCTTCAAATGGAGTGGGAGGGGCTTCGTGCTGACCAGCGTGACTGGCTCACATGGGATCTGAGATCAAAACCGGGCAATGCCGCAGTCCCTTGATTTATTTAATTCTTTTCTGGTTTTTCTTGGCTCTACTCCAGGGGAATACGGAGAGAACGGTCTGGCAATACCACTTTCGGACCTGGCCTGACCACGGCGTGCCCAGTGACCCCGGGGGTGTGCTGGACTTCCTGGAGGAGGTGCACCATAAGCAGGAGAGCATCATGGATGCGGGGCCAGTGGTGGTGCACTGCAGGTGACCAGCCCTCCCGCCCTAGTCCCCAGCCTGTCCCAGCTCCTAACGCCCAGGGCTTTTTTTTACCTACCCACCCCCAGCTGTCTAACCGTGGGAAAAATTTAATCTCTTTTTGAGGCATGGATAAACTGCACTAAGGGACACTTTGACCCCAAAGTATATTTCTTGTAGGTCCTACAGGACTGCTGGGTACTGGGGGTGGTGGGACAGGGGTGGAGAACACAGTCTTTATTCTCAAGGAGCCCCTAGTCTGGTAATGTTTGCTTGGTTTTCTTTTTAATAGGATAATTTAGGGTTCATTTCTTTAATTGTGATTCTATTCTACCAAGAAATGACATATATTTTCCCCCCAACAATATACTTGTTTGCTTCAAAAGGTTAGGACCGCTGCTCACCCAGGCCTCTGGAAGCCAGTCCTGTGGCCTCCGCCCCAGAATTTGCAGGCTCTGGTGCCTGAGTTCGGGCTTCATGGTTACTCTGGGGAAAGCTTGGTTTCTTAAATCTCATTCATGTGTTGGGCAAGTAGATGTGTGTGAAACTTTACTCAATTTTTTAAAAGCTCTGTGGCCAATGTTTTTCATACACAACTCAGATTTGATCCTCACAACAACCCTATCAAGTATGTACTGTTATCCCCACTTCACAGATGAGGAAACTGAGGATCAGAGACATTAAGAGACTTTGCCCCAGGCACACTGTGCTGGAGAAGCTGGGCTCTGAGTGCAGGTTGGACTCACTCCAAAGCCCCGTGCTCTTAGCAAATATATTTCCCAATATAAATAGACAATCTTATAAATACTCCCAAGAGCAGATATTGGTTCTGTTCATATTAATAGCTTGGTTTTGAGTATAAAACTTCCGTGAATGACTTCATTGTCATTGCTTCTTGTCCTCTGCCCACAGCGCTGGAATTGGCCGGACAGGGACGTTCATTGTGATTGATATCCTTATTGACATCATCAGAGAGAAAGGTAGGTCATCTGGAGGGCACGAGGCTACAGTTCCTGGTTTTAGTTTATGGACAGAAAGTGCTAGTGAAAATAGCCTGGGGAAGAAAATTTGAATGTTAAAAATTTTCACAGAAATCTGGGCTGAAGACTCCAACTTTCAATACATTTGCCAGAGAACAGAAGTGATGCTGTTTGAGCATTTGGCATAAAATGAAGCCTAGGATCTGTGGATCTCACTTCTGTGATCTTTTGTTGAATATGCAGTGGTGGTCTCTATCCAGCCTCCTACTTACTCTTTGCTGATGGAGTGGGGTGGGAAAGTGGGGGAACCCTACCTCCGGCACGTTATCATGTAAGCGTCTGGGATCATTGGTATTGATCAGAGGCCAGTGCTGTAGTCCTTGGAACGTTGGTCAGAACATTAAAGACTAAATTTGCTTTATGTCTGAGCCTGCTAAACGTGGTGCATTAACCTCTTGACCCTTGCTCTGCATTTTCTCCTGATGCTTCGTGGTGCTTGCTTTGTAGGTGTCGACTGTGACATTGATGTTCCCAAAACGATTCAGATGGTGCGATCTCAGAGGTCAGGGATGGTCCAGACAGAAGCACAGTACCGATTCATCTATATGGCCGTCCAGCATTATATCGAAACACTACAACGCAGGATTGAAGAAGAACAGGTACCGAGCCTGGACGGGCTGGCATTCGGACTTTAGTTTTCTGGGCAGCTGGCAAATGCTCTCCTTTTTAAAAAATATATTTTTTATTGATTTCAGAGAGGAAGGGAGAGGGAGAGAGAGATAGAAACATCAGTGATGAGAGAGAATAATTGATCGGCTGCCTCCTGCACACTCCCTACTGGGGATTGAGCCTGCAACCCAGGCATGTGCCCTTGACTGGAATTGAACCTGGGACCTTTCAGTCTGCAAGCCAATGCTCTATCCACTGAGCCAAACCGGCTAGGGCAAATGCTCTCTTTTTGATCAGGACAGGCTCTGATAGGAGACATTTTTATTTTTTTAAAAAATATTTTATTGATTTTTTACAGAGAGGAAGGGAGAGGGATAGAGAGTTAGAAACATCGATGCGAGAGAAACATCGACCAGCTGCCTCATGCACACCTCCTACTGGGGATGTGCCCGCAACCAAGGTACATGCCCTTGACCGGAATCGAACCTGAGACCTTTCAGTCTGCAGGCTGACACTCCATCCCCTGAGCCAAACCGGTTAGGGCAGGAGACTTTTTTTAAAAAAAAGTTTTTATTGATTCTAGGGAGAAGGAGAGAGAAACATCCATTAGCTGCCCCCAGCACAGCCCCTACATGGGCATGTGCCCTGACCAGGAATTGAACCGGTGACCTTTTGGTGCATGGGACGATGCTCCACCAACTGAGCCACACCGGCCAGGGCAGAAGACTAACTTTTTTTGGGAATGGGAAATGATTCCCCCAACTAGGAAGGGCCTCTCTGAAAACGATTCCGTACTTCGTGGCTCTGGTTTTTCAGTCTGGAGGAGCTTGGGGCGGGGCCGCATGCTACCCTCCTGGCCTGGCAGCTTGGGGAAGAGCCACACGGGAAGGGGACCGTTTCCCCCAGCTCAACGGCATGCTTAGAACTCAAAATCTCAACGTTTCCAGCCTGTTCCAGTTTAATCCGGACCATATTTATCCTGATTCCGTCTCTTAAATGAATGCTTCACTCTTGATAGCATAACGTGGTTTGAACCACCAATTTGGTCGAGTTGGAATCGGTGAAATTTCAGTTTTAATAAGCATGCATAATGAAGAAGAATGTGGCATTGGAGCTTTCCATTTGAAGCTATTCATAACAGACACAAAGCTGAGTTAATTAGGAATGAGCTGAGACGAGGGAAATGAGGAGACTGCTCTTTTGGGGAGCTGTGCTTGTCTCCCCCTCCTCCCCCACCCCAGCCCCGTTGCTATGCTCAAAATAGGAACTAAGCTCTTTTCAAAATGGGACCTGCCACCTTACTGAACAATTCTAGCCTAGCAGCACAAAGAATGGTCAGCCAGAGATAACTAATTAGTTTGCTCGATTCTCAGTTCACACCAAAGGACTCACTAGATTGTTTCATTGTAGAAAAACATCTTCAGAGACAGTGTATGTCTAGAAGTGTAGGGTCAAATAATTAACAAGCTACTGGTTTTGAACTCCCGTGCTTTCAATCTGACTGTGTTATTGTAAGTGCTATGAAATATGTAGATTGTTACTATAGGCTATTGTATATTTTATCTTCCAGTTACACTTAATTTGGGCAGGAAGGGTTAAAGCATAAAGTGGCTCAAAGTGAAGGATTCCCAATAAACACAGAGAAAGTGCATCACTGCGGGTACAAAGTGGAAACTTCGGAAATGTCTTAAAGCACATAATGTACTCTTGGTAGTAAAAGCTCTCAATGTTTCATTCAGAGGCTTTGGTTTTTATCCTTGTTTTGGAGAATTTAGGGACTTCCCACCCAGCTTTTTTAAAAAAAATATATTTTTATTGATTTCAGAGAGGAAGGGAGAGGAGAGAGAGATAGAAACATCAATGATGAGAGAGAATCATTGATCTGCTGCCTCCTGCATGCCCCACACTGGGGATCAAGCCTGCAACCAGGAATTGAACTGTGACCTCCTGGTTCATAGGTTGACACTCAATCACTGAGCCACACCGGCCTGGCTCAAATTTTTATAAGTGGTTCTTCTCACATTCTGCCATTTTGAAGTAGAGTTCTTTGTTAAGTTCCATTTACAGTATTAAATTTTTAAACAGCATGCATGATTCCCTCCACTCTGTTCCTTTCTCTCTCTCTCTCTCTCTCTCTCTGAAATGCCTTTTTTTGCTTTTTTTATTCCTTTAAAAGAGTCACATCCTCATATATGCAATCTTCACCTTTCAGAAAAGCAAGAGGAAAGGTCACGAGTATACAAACATTAAGTATTCCCTCACGGACCAGGCAAGTGGAGAGCAGAGCCCCCTCCCGCCTTGCACCCCAACACCATCCTGTGCGGAGTAAGTAGTAATGAAGGAAACTCTTTTCACCTGAACATAATTCTATAGACAAGCTTAAAAAACTACAAGTCTTGACTGGCATCAGCTGTTGGGTCTGGGCTGGGCTCTTGGAGGCTCGGTTCTGCCCTTGGGGACTGGCTTTGGCTATTGGGGTCTAGGTTGGGTCGTAGGAGCTAGTCTCGGCTCTTCAGCCCTTTGGGACTAGATTTGGCTCTCAGTTCTTGGCTGGCCTATTCGGGGCTAGGCACACCTTTCAGGCTAGACTAGGCTCTTTGGAGCGAGGCTCCACCCTTCGGGACTGTCTTTGGCTATTTGTGACTGGGCTGGGGTCTTGGGGGCTAGGCTGGCTCTTCAGAACTAGTGTCAGCCCTTTGGGACTAGATGGGGCTCTTAGGCCTTAGCTGGGCCATCCCGGGCTAGGTCCGTTAAAATGAAATGGACCCGGGCCATGGGAAGCCCCCGGTCCCCACAAGACTGCCTTAGAGGAGAGAGCCCGAGGTTGAAAGGGCTGCTGACTCTCCAGGGGGAGGTGTCTGTGGAAGTCACTGGGACACACTGAGGCTGGCTCCCCGGGCCTGCTGGAGGAGGGGGTGTTGTTTAGGGACTAGGCTGGGCTCTTCGGGGCTAGGCTCTGCAAAAAAAACAACCCTAAAAACTAAAAAAAACCAACCACCTACAAGTCTTTGTAGCACAAATCTTTCATTGAATTGCTGCCTGGCCGATTTGTGAGTGTATCCGTGGCTGCCTAAATTTGAATTTACCTGAACTGAAGTCTGATCGCACACAAGTAGGATTACATGGGGTTGTGAGTATATCAAGTTGTGGTTCTTTTGGAGGAACCTCATTTTTCTTTTGATGGCATGGGATTTGTTGCAGAGGTGGACAGCACCCCCTTTGGTGTATTAACCCTTTGCACTCGCTTGCTTTTTTCTCGATTCCTTTATTCTAATGCTAACCGTGTCGAGTCACACTCAACATCCGAGTGCAAAAGGTTAAGACTGTTTACCAAGTAAAAATAAGTTAATTGACTACTAATGTGTCAACCCCATCCATAGTCAACAGAAATCTGCTTGGTGTTTAAACCAGGGGTCAGCAAACTACAGCCCCCAGGCCAAATCCTGGCTGTGGCCTGTTTGAGTACAGTTCTCGAATGGATTTTAAAGGGTTATTAACACGCACATGCACATGCACATGCACATGCACCAAGAATAATATATGACAGAAACTGTTTATGGCTTGCAAAGACTAAATTATTTACCCTGGTTCTTTATAGAAAAACTTTGCCAACTCCTTGTTTAAAGTAAAACATGATAGGAAAACAAAGGTTAAATTGATTATGTGAATGGCAGCTTAAGTTATTATTTTCTATATATTCTAGTCATTCTCTGGTATAATATTTGCTTTACCCACTTAAGAGTTTTATTTCTATATACTTCTGATGTGGATTTTTAAACCCCTGCTGACTTTAATACTCTCTATAAACATTTAAAATGGCATAGAAGAGGCTATTTATATTTGCTTTCTATTTAATGTTGAAATGAAATTACACAGCAAAAATATGCTCTCCATCAGGCTGCCTCTTCGCTCTACCTGCTTTTTTCTTTCCTCCAGACTGACAGGGAAAGTTGGTATTTTAAATCGCCATCTGTAATCATTTGCAGTGGAACCAGCAGGTCTGGACTGCGTCCTTGCCAGGGAGCTTTCCCCCATGTTGGCCCAACAGAATCAGCTCTGACGACTCCCTTGTCACCAGTGCCTGCCTGTGACATAAACAGTTTCTCTCTCTCTGCTCTCTCATTCCCTTGTAGGGCACACATCCAGGACATCCCGATCCTCTCCTTGTTTTGTCTCCACACCCCTGGCTGGCACCCACAGTTGCTTGGTTCCTTGCTCTCTGGGACTGCTCTGCTCTCCCTTCCCTGCTCAGCAGACAGAATCAGGGCTCTGATACATTGGCCTCCGTCTCAGGGCCCTAACCACCCTCCCACCTCCCACTGAGCTTCATGTTCAATGTTCCCCTTTCCATAACCAGATTCTGTAACCAGATTATGGCCTGACTGCTTTTACACTTTCCCATCTTGGATCTCTTGCCCATTCAGATCCTTCTGGTTGAAATGAGAATTTTTTCCTCCCTCCCTCCCTCCCTCCCTCCCTCCCTCCCTCCCTCCCTCCCTCCCTCCCTTCCTTCCTTTTCTTTTCTTTTTTCTTTCTTTCTTCCTTTTTTAAAGCTATTTCATTTATTTACTAGTGGCCCGGTGCATGAATTTGTGCACATTGAAAGGAAATTAATTAGAAGAAATATTTTAATATCACTGTTTGCCTTTTCTCTATAATAGAAGTGTCAACCAAATTCACAATTGACAATGATAGATTGAAACACATGTGTGAGATTGGTGCCAGTGAGAGCTTTATATGTATCGCGCATGTGCGAGTCAACTTAGCCTTTTATAGCTATAGAATAAACTTGCTTAATTAGAACTGCTTTCTGATTTAGCTAAACTTTTTCCATCCCAGTGAAGCGCCCCAACTTCTCTTTCAGGTAATTGTCAGCAACACAGCAATAAATATCAACACAAAGCAGATTATTATTGTAGATCACACAGGGAGAACAAAGTGTAAAATATTTAACTGCAGCAGTGTTTGACTATATTTTGTGCAGTGAGAAAATCTGAAGTCATTTTCAAGGTCCACCATTTCTTACTTCTTTTCAGTCGGGTCAAATTTCTAAGCTTTCTAAATCTCCATTTTCTGGCTAATGAAAAGAAAATAGAATTCCACCGAGTGTCCTATCTACCTACTCCAGGACTTCTGTGAGGATCAAATGAGATGAAGCATGGGAAAATGCTTCACAGACATTTGCTTAAAGTGTACAATGTTTCCACCTGGCTATAAAGCAAGTCGTGTTCCTGGGCTGAAGAAACTGCAAGGAGGCTAGTTGCTAGGGAGAGGAAGCTGGGTGTTGCTACGTGATGTCATTACCCGGACGGACACTTAGCATATTAGCCTTTTATATATATAGATTTATTTGGTAATCCTCACCCAAGGGTATTTTTCCATTGATTTTTAGGGAGAGTGGAAGAGAGAGAGGCAAAGACAGAGAGAAACATAGATGTGAGAGAAACACATCGATTGGTTGCCTCCTGCACGAGCCCTAACCAGGGCCCAGGCTGGGAAGGAGCCTGCAACTGAGGTACGTGCCCTTGACCGGAATCAAACCCGGGACCCTTTGGTTTGCAGGCCAATGCTCTATCCCCTGAGCCAAACCGGCTAGGGCGAGAACTATTCCTTTCTATGTGTACACACCCTGCCCTCCTTCAAGGTCTAACTCAAGAGTCCTCATTACACAGGCTCCCTTGCTCTGCCCGCCTGGAAAACAATTCACTTTCCTCCCGGCCCCTGAGAGCAGAGGCTTTAACTTCACAGTTGCTTTGCTGTATGTTTATGTCTTTATCCTGTTCTAGAATGCCAATTCCAGGGGCAGGAACTATATCCGCACTGTAGCTGGTCCCCAAAGAATATACTGTGTGCCTTACCAATGTCATGTAAGCCTAAACCACATAGTCTGCATTTCTGTTAACATCTCTTTTCTTTTGAGGATGAGAGAAGATAATGCTCGAGTCTATGAGAACGTGGGTCTGATGCAGCAGCAGAAGAGCTTCAGATGAGAAAACCCGCCGAAATTTCAGCACAGAAATAGGTATGAAACGGCAATGCTGTCGGTTCATTATTTTTGCCTTTCTGGCCTTTTAAAAAAAAATTTTTTTTTTATTGGTTTCAGAGAGGAAGGAAGAGGAAGGGAGAGGGGGATTGAGTCCGCAACATAGGCATGTGCTCTGACCAGGAATTGAACTGTGACCTTCTGGTTCAACCATTTAGCCACCCCGGCTGGGCATCCCTGAACTTCTTTTTTCCAAGCTGGATTTATTTTAGAGTTCATTAAGCATTAAAAGCAAATGCAGAATTAATTCTGAGAAGGGCAAGGTTAGCATTTATTGTAGACAAATGGTTGATATTGGTGACGGGCAGTGGTTGATACTGGTTAGTCCAAGCTGTGCGGGAGATGATCTGTAGGATCCGGGAAGCGTGGGGACACAGTACAGGATGGTTGGAGTCAGGATGTCTCAGTTCTCATCCCACGAGGCCTCTGACTGGCTGTGTGACACAGGGCACTGGACAGCCAGGGCCTCCGACTGGCTCCACTGCACGTCCCTTCAGCTCTGTTGCTGGAAGTTCATCTCCCTTGTCCATCCCCCGTCACTCACCTTTTCAGACAGTGACCCATGTGCGCTGTATGTTTTCATGATAAGTTAGAAACTCACAGTTTTAGAATTTCATGTTGAAATTCTCATTTCAATGAGCAGTATATTTAAAAGCTTTAAATCTTCTTTTAAGTGGTTTAATGCCTTGCCGGACTTTTAGATGCACGCTCCTTCAAGATTCTCATTTATTTCTTCTCAGAGGTGGGCTTCACCCTCTCCATGAAAAGATCAAGAACAGATGCAAGAAAGTTTATGTGAAGAATGAACATGAACCTCGAAGGCTTGCGTTGTGGTCGACTCCCTTTTGATGAGCAGAATCTGAAACCTTTTAAAGACCACTCCGTTCTAACTCAACACCACCCGATTTCCAATCGCTCATTTCCTCAGATAAGCAATCATCTCTACAGTGTAGACAGTGTTATATTTTATAGAGTTTTATTTTAAATTGAGGAAGCAGTTATATTGTGCTCTGTACTTTGCAGATGGTGGTGATTCGAATCCTAGTTATTGCCATTTTTCTTTCTTTTTATAACCCTAACAAATTTAATTTTCCCCCTCTTTGAGGGGATGATGGGGCACTTGTTAGAGGAAAAAGTGGGGAAAATTAAATGACAACATCCTGTAGAAATGAGAACAATTTTATTTATCATCATTTGTTCAGTAGAGGGTAATTCATTTTGATGGCCTCTTTTTTGGGGGGGCTAAATGATAATTAGGCCAGTGCCCCAGACTTTCAGAACTTGACTCTCTTCCTTTGTATTGCCATTAGAAAATCCTGGGAATTTAGGATCAAGGTGTGCTTTTTCTTAGCAGATAACCAATGACCATTCAGCCTACTGTGGTGGGGAAATGTTTGCCATATATATATTTTTTTCTTTTTCATTTGACTATTGTCTTGTATTTTGAAAAAATGCATCTGTGGATAACCAGTGTTTTGGTTTTCAATTGTTGCTGACAAACCACCCAAAACATAGTGGCTTAAAATGTCTCTTTATTTGTTCCTGACTATTCTTCAAGCTGATGGGGCTCAGCATCTTGCTGGTGTCGCTTGCTGATGTCTCTCTTGCTGGTCGGCAGGTTGGCTGAGACGCTGGGTGGCTGGGCCCCTCTCTGTACACATGGTCCTCAGGTCTCATTCTCCACGTGTCTCTCCATGTGGCCTTGACGGCAGGGTCGCTGGCTCTCAGAGCTCCCAAGAGTGTAAGGCAGTAGTGGCCAGGCCTTCTGACGACTTAACCGCAGAACTATCCAGCATCACTTCTATTGCCCTCTGTTGATTAGAGCAAGTCACAGGCCTAGGATTCAGGAAGAGGGGACTCCACCAGGGCATGAAGTGGAGGTGCGGTTGATTGGGGGTCCCCAGTGTAACTGTCAGAACCAGTACCAAGGAACAAAACTATTGTTAGTAGAAATAGAAGCTGCTAGTGAGTGACCTTGGGAAGCTGAAATGGCATGTGTAAGCTGGAAGAGAGGGCCGTCAGACAGAAAGAGAGGGCCTTCCAGAAGCTTCCTGCACCAGTTCTGCAAGTCCTGAGCATCTTTTCTGAATCACCACTTCTGGTCTTGTAAGGACGGATGTGTCTAGGGGGCAGAGCATTTGAAAGCACCACCCCAACACCGCGGCCTCCGCAGAGGGAGGTGAGTGGAGGCTCTCTTCCTGTTACTGGTATCAGTCTGGCCTCCACACATGCGTGCAGTCAGGCCGCTGGGAGCAGGAGCATCGCAACGAGGCTGCGCGGCAGATTGAATCAGCAGTAGGATTTGCTAACGTGCTACCTGAAGTGCCTTCTCTCAAAACATCCCTCTTTGCCCCATGTGTTGAATCATTGTTTGGTGACTGTGTCTCAATGAAAGTCTCACTGGTTGACTCTGTGAAGAAAATAAAATGCTACTGCAGCATTGCCATTTAGGCATGGCCTCCTTTCTGGAATCTTCCTAGCTTTTGCTCCTGAGAGGAAGGACTCGACCTAGCCCTGGTTGTAGTTCCCTCCTGAGGTCTTGGCCTCTCTTGAAGCCCTGAGGTCCTTTGGGCCGAGTGATGGCTGCCATTTTCACAGGCAAAATGTGTAGTGTTCCCCCTATATCACCCCCTTCCCTGATCCATCGAACTTAGAATTGCTTCAGAGCACAAGTGTGGCCTGAAAGTGATCACCTTCTGAGGAATGTAAATGACTACTGTCTCCTTGTCAAGCCTGTAGAGAGATTCAAGTTCAGGATTTGCAACAAGGCCTTGAATCCTGTTCTTTTTATCACATTGTCACATTGAATGGTTCTCCTTTTTTGCCTCAATTTTGTGGAAATGTTTTGACTCTGTTTATTGCCGTTTTAATTCTGTATGTCTAGGTTTCTCTCTCTGTTTCTTCTTCTCATTACAGCAGTCCCTTTAGCATTTCCTATAATGCTGGGTTGGTGGTGATGTACCCCTTTAGCCTTTTTTTGTCCAAGAAGCTCTTTATTTGACTGTCTTATTATTATTTTTAATTTAAATTCTTTATTGTTTAAAGTATTACATATGTCTCCTTTCCCCCGCCATTGACCTCTCCCTGGCTGCTCCCACTCCCCAGCACATGCCCTCACCCCTCTACTGTATGTGTCCATTGGTTATGCTTATATGCATGCATACAAGTCCTGTGGTTGATCTCTTACCCTCCCCCTGCTACCCTCCTCTGCCTTCCCTCTGAGGTTTGACGATCTGTTCGATGCTTCTATGTTCTAGATCTATATTTGTTCATCAGTTTATGTTGTTCATTTTATTCCACAAATGAGTGAGATCATGTGATATTTATCTTTCTCCAACTGGCTTATTTCGCTTACCATAATGCTCTCCAGGTCCATCACCCCCTGTTGCAAATGGTAAGAGTTCTTTCTTTTTTTACAGCAGTGTAATATTCCATTGTGTAGATGCACCACAGGTTTTTAATCCACTCATCTGCTGATGGGTACTTAGGTGGTTTCCAAATCTTAGCTATTGTAAATTGTGCTGCTATCAACATAGGGGTGCATATATTCTTCCTGATTGATGTTTCTGATTTCTTCTCTAGAAGTGGATTAGTGGTTCAAATGGGAGTTCCATTTTTAATTTTTTGAGGAAACTCCATACTGTTCTCCACGTGGCTGCACTAGTATGCATTCCCACCAGCAGTGCATGAGGGATCCTTTTTCTCCACATCCTCGCCAGCACTTGTTGTTTGTTGATTTGTTGATGATAGCCATTCTGACAGGTGTGAGATGGTACCTCAATGTCATTTCAATTTGCATCTCTTAGATGATTAGTGACTTTCAGCATGTTTTCATATGTCTCTTGGCCTTCTGTGTGTCCACTTTCAAAAAGTGTCTATTTAGGTCCTGTGCCCGTTTTTTGATTGGATTGTTTATCTTCCTTTTGTTAAGTTGTATGAGTTCCCTATAAATGTTGGAGATTAAACCCTTATCGGAAAAAACATTGGCAAATATGTTCTCTCATGCAGTGGGCTCTCTTGTTGTTTTATTGTGACCATCTATTTTGAATGATAGCCTTGCTGGATGTAGTAACCTTGGTTTCAGATCCTTGCTTTCCTTTACCTTGAGTACTTCATGTCATTTCCTTCTGGCCTATAAAGTTTCTGATGAGAAATCAGGTGTCAGTCTTATGGGAACTCCTTTGTAAATAATAGTTTGCTTTTCTCTTGCTGGTTTTAAGATTCTCTCTTTGTCCTTAATTTTTGGCATATTAATTATGATGTGTCTGGGTGTAGACCTATTTGGGTTCTTCTTGTTTGGATTTCTTTGTGCCTCCTGTACTTGTGTGACTTTTTCCTTTACCAGGTTAGGGAAGTTTTCTGCCATTATTTCTTCAAACACATTCTTTATCCCTTTCTGCCTCTTCTGGCACACCTGCTATTCGAATATTGTTTTGTTTCATGTTGTCCTACAGCTCCCTTAAGCTATCCTCCTGTTTTTTAATTGGTTTTTTTTGGTTCTCTGATTGAGTGATTTTTTTCAACCCTGTTTTCTAATTCATTGATTCAGTCCTCAGCTTCCCCTAATCTGCTGTGTATTCCTTCCAATATGTTTTTTATTTGTGCTATATCATTCTTTATTTTCGACTGTTCTTTTTCCATAGTTACTATATCTTTTCTCATGCTATTGAGCATTTTTACCATCATTATTCTGAAGTCTGTTTCAGATAAGTTTTTTTTTTTTTTTAATCTCTGTTTCATTTATATCTTCTTCTGGAGAATTCTCTTGTTCTTTCATTTGTGGGTTGTTTCTTTGTTTCCTCACTTTGGCTACCTGTTTGGGTTTGTGACTATGTGTTAGGTAGGTCTGCTACGCCTCTCAATCTCTAGTGCAGGACAGTGTCAAATGCTGTTTCTGACTAATTAGATCAGGCAAAGACCCAAAGCTTCCAGAGACCACCTCTGGCTACAGACTGATAGGATTCCTCTTGATCTGCCCTCAGGCAATCGTACATGGCAAGAGTTTTTTTTCAACAGGGTGGGGTAATTGTTTCTGCCTGGAGGCTAATTGTTATTCTCAGTCTTGTAAGGGACAAGGTGTTTTCTAATAGGGTGGGTCAGCTGTCTTCCCCCCAGGCAATGCGGCCTGTATAGCAATTATCTATGTGAGAAAGATGACCTCTGCAGCGTGAGGGAATGGCTCAGTGCTAGAAACCAAGGTGTCTGCCTTCTGAGCTCTAACCCCAGAGCTCACCCAGCTCCAGTCCACTCTGCTGTTCCTCTGTCAGAGCACAAGATGGGTGGCTCCACAGGGAATGTTATGTGTTGGCCCTTTAAGAGGGTGTCTGAATTTCCAGCCGTCTCTCCCTGGCAGACAGCCAGATATTATGTGAGTACCCTTCTCAGTTCTCGTGCTCTCTGCTGGGGGGATCTAGCTTGGGAATTAGACCCCAAAGTTCTCAGTGGCAACTCCCCACAACTGAGATATTTATCCGGAACTTCAGCTGCTGTTTGTGGAGGCCCAGCCAGCCCTTTCGCGCCTCTGCCCCTCATACCAGCCTCTATGCAGTCTCCACTTTGGTCCTCGGTTATCAGGGTTCTCTCCAGCAAGTCTTCCATTGATTATTCAGTAACTTTTTCTGTATTTTAGTTGTAATTCCAGTTTGGACCTGGGAGCATGTTTGTGCAGCATTTACTTACTCCTCCACTATTTTTAATCTCCATGTTTTTGACTCTGGACTTTGGGGGCAAAGTCTCTCACCAGCATACAAGGGTCTGATTGTATAAATGTATCCGCTGCATTAATCTCTGCCTGTAGCTTCCGATCAGTGGTTTTTGCCCTTGGAACAGAAACACCAGATCTTGGTTCGCTCTCTTCTGATACACAGGACATTGATTTCATTTAGATTTTCCTCCACGATGTCAGTAAACCATCATGTTAGGTCAACTGCTGCCAGACAAGATGATGACAGTCCCGAGGTGCTAAAGTTTGTTGTGTTTGATAAAAGGAGATTGATTGCAGGTTCTCAGATGAGATTTCTCTCTGTGGGATGGAATCAGGCAGGTGAAGATGTGGGGAGTTTTGAGTGCAGATTTAAAAAAAAATAGTGGAAATGAAAGTTCCAAAGAGGTGGTTTCTAGGATGTCAAAGGGCCCAGGGCCAGAGCAGTCAGTAATATTTGAATCAGGTTACCTGGAAGACAGGTGTGAGAGAGACATGGATGCGGTTGGCTTCGGGTGGCTGGTAGACATAAAATTTGCACAATATCCCATAGCTGGTTGAGTATTTTAAAATTATAAGCATAGGATTTTATATTTGGGGGTGAAGAAATTATCTGGCACGTGGTACTTGGGTTTTTTTAAAATGCCAAATTTCATTCTTAATAACTTTTATAAAAAATAAAAACATAAAGACACCTCATATCTACTGTGTGGCCCTCCTGAAAATGATGGTCATCTATTCTCTGGAAATCAGTGGCTTTTCAAACATGAGAAAATAGATGTATGACTTTCTTGGCGTTTTGCATTCTTTAAGGAGCCCAGTTGCTTTGGAAAAGCCAAGAAAATCATCAAGATTATTTTTAGGGGTTATTGTACTGGGGATTGTAAGAATAAGATAAGGTCTTGGGTTATTTCTAGTTTAGGGGAATGTGGAAAGGTATTCAGTTGTGAAGTGCTTTGTTGTAGCTAATTAATACATAAGGGGAACGTAGACTGTAGACATAAGTACAAACCCAGTGCAACTTTCTGTATGTTGTTGGGGGAATAAAATGTTATAGAGCAAGCACATCGCCTCCCTGATTTCACAATGCCTGTATTAGCCCTTAATTTTTGTCGAAGTCTTTCCCTCTTCCTCTTGAAAAATAAGTTCCAAAATATAGTTTACTGAATCTTCCATCATTAAAACGTTTGCTCTTTCTTCACTACGGGCAGTTCACACAAGGCAAAGCTATTAAACAGTTGGTTTTAGTGTAGTGTATAACTTTGCTGTATATCAAACTAATTTTTACAAGTTTTCATCCTAAACCTCAAATCATGTAATTAATAATTTGCCTGTCTTATTTATAACCTTAATTGTGATTCTTTTATTAATAAAAGCTAATGGAAAAGGATCCTTTATTAAGCTGATGACTAGACCTACATTTAATTTTCCTGCAGTATATGAAGTATTGTACCAGAGTATTAAAAGATATGTAATATTTTATTGATAAATCTATCCTTTAAAAGGAATACGTTTTAGGATGTCATCATTCTGATGTGAATCATGTAAATGTTGACAATATGCACTGTTTATTATACATTTAGTGTTTCCAGAGATTCACTTAATTGCCTTTTTGCCCACGTATTATGTAGTCTATTTGCAAGTGTTTTTAAAAAGTGACATTAAAAGAATAGTTTATGTAGAGAAACATTATTGGGTATTAATTGTCCCCCCACCTGTATTTATGGGTGTTAGTTCAACTGCTTTGCTAGCTGCAAAGCTGTATTACCAGAGTACAAGTGTATTTGTAAACTGTATGGGAACTAAAAATTAGGAATAAAACCATTTTCTTATATGATGGTACTTGTCATTTACTTCATCAGACATGTCCAAGAAGCACTGGGATTACAGGTCACTTAGCCCCTTACACCAGCAAAATGCTGACAGTCAGCAGCTCTTACCTAGAAGATGAGTTGGAATGTAGCATGAATGTCAGGTCCTCAAGATTTTATTAAGTGCCTACTCTGTATATAGCTTTGGGAGACAGAAGGGGAACTGTTTTTTTTTTAAAAAGTATTTTTATTGATTTCAGAGAGGAAGGAAGAGGGAGAGAGATAGAAACATCAATGATGAGAATCATCAATAGGCTGCCTCCTGCATGCCCCCTACTGGGGATTGAGCCCACAACCCAGGCATGTGCCCTTATGGGGAATCGAACCATGACCTTCTGGTTCTTAGGTCAGTGCTCAACCACTGAGCCATGCTGGCTGGGGAAGGGGAGTTCTCTTTGGAATCAATAAAAATATATTAATAAAATAAAATAGGATTCTTTAAAAAAAACACAACACAACAAAACTGTATTTTTTTGACTACGTAACACATTTGCTTTGAACAAATTGTAACAGGTTCAAACAGCATACAGAAATCTCTCCTCTGTGCACTGGACGGTGTTTTTTGTTCTACCCCAAGGACCACCAGCGACTTTGAACTCTGAACTGTTCTGTGTCCCTGTAAAAGGGCTGGTTCCAAGGGCTTTGCATTTGTTACTCAAGAGGTAATGTTGAACTGTCCCCAGTGAGGCTGAACCCAGTTATACCTCTATCAGCCTGTCTCCCCACACCTTTATCACATTGTCATGTTGCCGCATTTGCACCTTTGTCCTCTGATAGGTGAAAAACGATAGTTCAATGTAATTAAATGTGTATTTTTCTTAAAAGCGAGGCTGAGCATCCTTTCATTTGCTTTGTACATGCCTTTCTGTGAACTCTGCCGCTTGACATATTTTTTCTATTAAATCCTGGATCTGTCTTGTTTGCAGTTTAGGAACGAAGATATTTCCTTCTCTGCGGCTGATGGACATGACTGGAATGACCGAGTCACCAGCACCGATTTCTATAAAATGCTCCTCGTGGGGGTGCCTGTGGGTGCACCAGGGTGGGAGTTGTGGCGTAGGCCTTGCTGGGATTGTAATTCCCAGCGGGGAGGAGGACAGGCTGGGGAAGGGGCTGCAGCCACCACGTGAGACCAGTCGCAGTTATACCGGCTGGTGAGTTGAGAATTACTGCAGATGTTTTTTCAGATTCAAAAGTGCCAAACGGTATGCGTGCACGCATCCGTTCAACCACTTTTTAATGAGTGCAATGACTCAGGCATTGGGCAGGGTATTGTAGGGAATACAAGATAAATCTCTCTTAATCCTTGACTTAGAGGACTTTATGGCCCATGTAGGGAAAGGAGACACCCAGGCTGAATACAAGATTGGATAAAACTGCTATGCACTGAGGCCTGGATCAAGACTAAGAGTATGAGGAAATGACAACACACCACATGCTAAATGACAGTTACGTGCCAAACATCATTGGAGGGTTTATTCAGATCATTTCTAAACCTGCAAAGGGGGTACTGTTTTTTTTGTTTGTTTTTTTTTTAATGTATATTTTTATTGATTTCAGAGAGAGCAAGGGAGAGGAAGAGAGAGATAGAAACATCAATTGGTTGCCTCCTGCACACCCCCCCACTGGGGATCAAGCCGGAAACCTTGACCGGGAAGTGAATCGGCAACCTCCTGGTGTATGGGTTGATGATGCTCAACCACTGAGCCACACGGGCTGGGCTCCCTTGTCTATTTTGCTCATTGCCAGGGACCTGCATCAGCAGCAAATATATTTAACAAATTAATACAAACTTGCTATTTTACAGTTCTGGAGGTCAGAAATCTGAACTGAGTTTTACTGAGCTAAAGCCAAGGAGTTTGCAGGGGTTCATTCCTTCTGGAGGCTGGGGGCAGAATGGACTCCCGCGCCTTTTCTGGTTCTAGAAGCGTCTCACGTTCTTTGCCTCCTGGCCCCTTCCTTTCTCCATCAAAGCCAGCAAAGGCTGGTCAAGTCTGACCCTGACCTTCCTCTGACACTGAACTCTGACGTTCCCACCTCCCACTTTCACGAATAAGGACCCTGATGATTTTATTGGGTCCACCCAGTTAATCCAGAATCCTCTCCATCTCAAGATCTTTTTTAAAAAAAATTGTTGAAAGTGTTACATATGTTCCCTTCCCCCTCCCCCCCATTAACCCCTCAAGATCCTTAATCACATCTGCAAAGTCCTCTTCCACGTAAAGTACCATATTAAAAGGTTGCAGGGATTAGGATGTAGACATCTGGGGGGTGTGGAATTCTCCTCCACAGCACCCTTGGGCCTCCAAGACACAAGGATGGAGGACAGCATTGCTGGGAGGAGAAGTCCCCAGCAGAGAGGTGCTGCAATAGAAGGGCTCTGCCGGGAAGGAAGAAATATCCTGACACTCCCGCCCTCTGATATCTGGCTGCCTCCCATTGGCCCAACCCCTGACCCAACCTCACATTGGCCCAACCCATCTACAAGTCACAGGACCAAGGTGTACAGGTGCTACAGTCCATAGCGCAGGGAATGGATCTGGGGTGGGGACAGGGGGAAAATAAAGAATAACAAGCTCTTGTCCCACAGCATGGCTCGGTGGTTGAGCATCAACCTATAAACCAGGAGGTCACAGTTGGATTCCTGGTCAAGGTACATGCCCAGGTTGCAGGCTCGGGCAGCCAATCAATGATTCTCTCTCATCATTGATGTTTCTATCTCTCCCTCTCCTTTCCTGTTTGAAATCAATACAAATCTCTATATATAAAAGCCTAAGCAGCTGTTCAACAAGTAGCTATGATGCACACTGACCACTGGGGGGGCAGATGCTCAATGCACAGGCATGGAAACATGGAATAGACTGATGACTCTCAGAGGGAAGTGGGGAGGGGAAAGGACGGAAAGAGATTAACCAAATATCTAGAGGCTCAGTGCACGGATTCATGCACCGGTGGGGTCCCTCTGCCTGGCCTGTGGGGATTGGGCCCAAACTGGCAGTCTGACATCCCCTGAGGGGTCCCAGATTGTGAGAGGGCGCAGGCCAGGCCGAGGGACCCCACCTGTGCATGAATCCATGCCCTGGGCCTCTAGTATATTATAAAAAAAGAAAGAATAACAAGCCCACTACAGACTCACTGCTCAAGGCTGCCTATGGGCCAGCACCATCATCACCAGGACCATTGGAAATGCAGTCTCGCGCCCCACTGAGCCTCAAGGTATCAGAATTTGCATTTTTTGCAAGATCACCAGGCACATTTGTAGTTGGAGACCGGCTGCACTGGAGGACTTCCATCCATGTGGAGATAAAGGTTGTTGGCAATTATACCCAAGCCGAGTTAGTTTGCATCTGCAGACACAGATATGAGTCTCACGTGGCATCCTAGGAGAAGCCCCACAGAGTAAGAAAAACCCAAAGACTGGATCTTAGAGAACAAGAGAAGCGTCCCTTCATACTGTCTTGAAAACAGATTCAGATATTCTTAGATATCACACCTACCAAAACCAAGTTTGTGAAATCCCAAGCATATGTTAGATCCATCTAACGAAGGAAAAAGAAGGAAGAAAAAAATGAAAGGAAGACGCTAAAATTAGCGTCTGTTCAGGAGGTGACAGATGTCTGGGTCTTGATAGACTTCTAGACTTGTAAAAAAATGTTTTGTTTTGTTTTTCATCTTTATTCATGCATGTCTGATGGGTGCTTTGGATATTACCATTATTTTCCCCGCACATACTAAAATTAATTTTCTTCTTTCTAAAGGGTTGATTCCCTCAAGTGTTACTTTGTGTGAAGGCTTTAGAAAATGTTCAATAAGGGTTTCAGTTATGGACAAAAACTCCTCCGTTCCAGCCACACAAATGATCCTCTAGCTGTGCTTTATTGTGAATTGATTCTTTGTGTTGAATACCTTTTCCGTATTTGAAAATGGACTGAAATCCTTGCTTAGGACCATAAAATTTCCACCTTTAAGAATAAACCATCAGGCTTCTGCTAAGGGTAAGTGAAAAGAATACATTTTGGTTCAAGTTGCTAAATATGTTTGAGTTTTATCGGCTCACGGCCGACATGGAGCATTCTGTTGTTGGCGTGTTGATTTCGTGGGGGAATCGGGGCTTTGGAACCCACAGGCCTGGGTTTGTTTTCTGGTTTTGCCACCTACGAGCTGTGTGACCTTGGACAAGTCAGTGAAGGCCTTTGACCCTCAGATTCATTCCTTTTTTAGGAAAATAGAGGCAATGGCACCTTCCTTGTTGTGAAGGTTTGTTGAGAAGTTTAGTGGCAGTGGGTGACTTGGCACGTAGTAGGTGCTCAATAAATATCTGTAGTCTCCCTCTAGGGCTTGGGAATGTCTTGCAGGCCCTTGACATAGCCTGTTCCTATGTTATATGAATTTGCCAGTTAATGGCATGTAGAAGGGAAGATAGAAATAAAATTCAGAGATTTCATTAGAGTTTACAGTCCCCTTCTTAGAGTTTGAGCAAAAATCATTTAGCCTGGTCAGTGTGGCTCAGTGGTTGAGCGTCAACCTATGAACCAGGATGTCACAGTTCGATTCCTGGTCAGGGCACATGCCTGGGTTGCAGGCTCGATCCCCAGTGAGGGGCATGTAGGAGGCAGTTGACCAATGATTCTCTCTCACCATTGATGTTTCTATCTCTCTCTTCCTTTTCCTTCCTCTCTGAAATCAATAAAAATATTTAAAAAAATTATAATTTACTTTCTTTTACAATTAGTATTGGAAATCCTCAACTAGCCTTCCTCTCTGGCATGTACAGTACCATGCAAAACCAGATAATGCATACAATGTTTGGAGAAAACAATGATTTGTACTAACACTATATAAAGGAAAGCATGGGAATGATAGCCCCCACTTTCCAGATAGTTCTTCCTGTGGCACGAGAAAGGGAAGAGGATGGAAGAGGTCAGAGCAGGGCAAGTGGTGTCACGATGCCTTAGGAAATGCTTATTTGAGCTAAGTTTTCCCATGTTAATAATTTGTGTATCTTACTATATAAGATAACATATTTACATTATAAGATTATGTGTCCCATAGATTTTTATAGCACTTTATAATGTTTCTCTTAGGCGATTATATGTTCCATATATTCTCTTGAACATTTGAAATATTTAGGAGAAAACATTAAAAAGATGAACTAGGAAAATAAATGTGACAATCTCCTTGTAAATAGAGAGCACGTTGCTGAAGCCAGCTTGCAAAAAGCCAATGTTAGTTACCGCTGATGGAGTGATGACTAGATGCAGGCACTGCGCCAGGTGCTTGGCGTGAATTCTCTTATTACATCCACACAACCAGCAGACCAGGTATTATGATCTTCATTTTACAGACGAGTAAATCGAGGCAGTTAGCCAACACACATCGATTGAGTGCTTATAATGTGCCAGGCACCATACTGTTATACCTGCACTGTTTTATTTCAGCTTCCAGCAATTCTGGGAATTACACGGAAAACACAACTTTAAACCGGGGGTTGACAAACATTTTCTGAATTGGGCCAGATAGTAAGAATGTTACATTTTGTAGGCCCTGCAATCTTTGTCATGATGGCTCAACTCTCAACTCAGCCAGAGATGACGCATAAATGAAATAGAGGGCCAGTGAAACTTTATTGATGGACCCTGATGTTTCAATTGCATGTAAGTTTCATGTGTCACAAGGTATCACTTTCTTTTTCCCCACCATTTAAAAATATAATTTTTTTCTTAGCTTGCGGGTTATAAAAAAGCAGGCAGCCCGGCTGGTGTGGCTCAGTGGTTGAGCGTTGACCTATGAACCAGGAGGTCACAGTTGGATTCCTGGTCAGGGCACATGCCCAGGTTGCAGGATCGATCCCCAGTAGGGGGCATGCAGGAGGCAGCCCATCAATGATTCTTATCATTGATGTTCCTATCTCTCCCTGTCCTTTCCTCTATGAAATCATTAAAAATATATATATATATATTAAAAAAAGGCAGGCAGAGGGCTGGATCTGGCCCATGGGCTATGGTTTGCCCTACATGGCTTTTGACCGTCAGTTCTTAGGGGCAGGACCATTGTAGACTTTGCTCAGCATTGTACACTCAGCTTCTGGGACACCCTGGGGTGCTCAGTGCAGGTCTGATGGATGAATGAATGAGTGACGATAAGCTGATATCTCAGAAGTCCTGTGATGGTGATGTTTTCTCTTCACTTCAGGCCACAACCCTGGACATCATGAGGTGAGCATTTTCTAGGGGACATTATATACACTATATATCGCTGTTGGGATTACAGGTGTGGACCGGGGCTGTCCCAGCAAATCGGGATGCATGGTTATGGCAGTGCTTCCCACCTGGGAGATGATTCTTCACCATAGTGACAGCGGGACATTGGCGTGTGTGTGCGCGCGTGTGTGTGCGTGTGTGTGCGCGTGCACAGGCACATGTGTGAGTGTTGGACAATACTGATTTCCCCCCACAACTTTTATTTTTTTTAATTTATTTTATTTTTATTTTTTAAAAAAATATATTTTATTGATTTTTTACAGAGAGGAAAGGAGAGGGATAGAGAGTTAGAAACATCGATGAGAGAGAAACACCAATCAGCTGCCTCCTGCACAGCCCCCACTGGGGATGTGCCCGCAACCAAGGTACATGCCCTTGACCGGAATCGAACCTGGGACCCTTCAGTCTGCAGGCCGACGCTCTATCCACTGAGCCAAACCGGTTTCGGCCCCCCACAACTTTTAATTTGGAAGGTTTCAAGCCTGCCAAAAACTTGTAAGAATATTGGAAGGACACTGAACACTCACATATTTGTCACCCTGATGGAGCCGTTTTTGACACTGTATCACAATTATTCTGTGTATGTATGTATTTGTGTGTCTATGTATCTTCCTCCCTATGTATCTATGTATCTACCTATCATTTTCCTAAGAATCAGGTGCAGCCTGGCCAGTGTGGCTAGGTGGTTGAGCGTTGACCTATGAACCAGGAGGTCACGGTTCGATTCTCAGTCAGGGCGCATGCCCCGGTTGTTGGGCTCCATTCCCAGTGGGGGGCGTGCAGGAGGCAGCCGATCAATGATTCTCTCTCATCATGGATGTTTCTATCTCTCTCTCCTTCTTCCTTCCTCTCTGAAATCAATAAAAAAAATACATTAAAAAAAAAAGAATCAGGTGCAGACAGCTTGACACTCCCCTTGAACACTGCATCTGTCTTCAGAACCACAATACAATGTTCACACTCAGGAAAGTTAACATTGTCTGTCATACAATCAATATTTTAATTTCCCCAATTGTCCCCAAAATGTGTTTCTTTTTTTGAGCTGGTGTGCTTGTTTGTTTGTTTTAAACCAGGACTCGATGGACAGTCCTTTGAATTCAGGCTCCTGGAAGCCAGACCAGCTCCCTGGCCTCTGTCTGTCATCCTGGTGTTGCTATTTGAAAAACACAGGCCTTTGGTTTTGTACAAAGTGTCCATTCAGATTTGTTCGATTGCTTTTTGTGATTAGATTTAGGTTAAACATTTTCGGCAGAAATAATATATGGTTGATATGTCGTCGGTGGGTCATCCCCTCCGTAGTACAAGGTGTCACCTGTCCCATTATTGATGATGTTAACCTTGACCACGTGGTTAAGGGAAATGCCACTCAGAACAAGAAATCATTGAAGAGTGTAAACAGAAAAAGACAAACAGGTACACGGGGTCCTGTCTGGCGGACACAGTTTGCTCAGCTTCCAGGTTCTTACAGGCGAACAGGGGACTGAATTCAACCGGCGAAATAGCTCGCTGCTCCTTGCTCCGCGGCCATCAGTATGCAAAGCCGCGTTCCTGCTCAGCGGCTGGAGATTTATTGATTGTGTCACTGCCCATGATGGGGTGCAGTGAATCTTGCCTTGGCCCTTGCATTAGTTTTCACATCGTGTAGCTACAAAGATAGAGGACGTGGTCAGCCTCCCTGCTCCTTATGGTCTTTCCAAGGGCAGCAGTGTGGACACGGGCCACTGTGGTCCAGGCCCCCGTTATCCTCATCCAATGACGATAGTCCCCTAATGATCCAACCAACCTCTGCTCTGCTTGCCTTCTCACCACAGTCCATTCTCCATAAAACAGCCTCTGGGAATTTTTCAAAATTCAGATCAGATTATCAACCCTCTTTTTCTTGAAACTTTGCCTATTGTCCTTAGAATGAATATTTAAATACTTCCTCTGGCCTACCCTGGATGGCCTGGCCCTTACCTTTCTCTCAGACTTCGTTTTCTTCCACTCTGTGTTGTCTGAACCCAGCTGCAATGGGCTTTCTTTCTGTTTCACCACAACGCTCCTGCCTCAGGGCCTTTGCATGTGCTGTGCTGTTCTTCTACCCAGGAGAGCCCTCTCTTGTTCTCCCACTAAGGTAACTGCTTGTATCGCATGCTCACTCGAGAATGGTCTCATGTCAGGATCCAGAGGCTCCAACGAAGTGACTCGGGACCCACCCTTTGACGCGGTGTTGGCTTTGTGTGGGCTGCTTCTCTGCTCATCTTGGCAGGATGGCTGCCAGTAGTGCCCGCTGTTACATCCACCCCCTTGGCCACTCCTAGGAAAAGAGAGTAAGTTTTTCCTCATAGTTCTTATAAAAAATACTAGAGGCCCGGTGCACGAAATTCATGTATTGGGGTGTGTGTCCCTCAGCCCAGCCTGCACCCTCTCCAATCTGGGACCCCTCGAGGGATGTCTGACTGCCCGTTTAGGCCTGGTCCCTCCCAACTGCCCTCCCCTGCTGGCCATCTTGTGGCAGCCATCTTGTGCCCACATGGGGGCAGCCATCTTGTCTATTGGAGTGACAGTCAATTTGCATATTACTCTTTTATTAGATAGGATGAGCTTGGCTTTAATTAGGTCACCACAGGTCACATGCCCATTCCTGAGCCAGTCCTTCTGAATACGAGGCCTACCCCTTAGAATGGGGTGTGTGTTGGCCTTTGCTAAGCCTCCTGGACTGAGGGTGGAAGAGAGTTCCCCAAAGAAAACAGTGTCCTGTTACCAGAAGAAGGGGAGTGGGTGCTGCACAGCCAAGTGAAAGGTGCCCATCACAGACTCTCGTAAGGACGTGAGATAAAAAGCAAACAGAAACAACCGAGTCAGCGTCAGCAACATCTGACATGATGACCGAGATGTGTGTGATGAAGGCCTCGAGTCTGCAGTGTGGGTTCCTGTGAGGATGATCGACCGAAAGCCAAGAATTGTGTGGGGAAGGGCTGGGTGGGAGGGAGGAGCAGCTGGTTTGATCCTTAGAGCTCGTGTGTGTGAGTGTGTGTGTGTGTGTGTTAACAGGTGATGGGTGCTTAGATGCCACTGGTTGCTTTCTCTCTCTCTCTCTCTCTCTCTCTCTCTCTCTCTCTCTCTTTCTTTTTGAGAGAGAGAGAGAGAGAAGGGGGAGAGAGAGAGATAGAAACATCGATTTGTTGTTCTACGTATTTATGCATTCATTGGTTGATTCTTGTATGTGTCCTGACCAGGGACCAAACCTGCAGCCTTGGTGTATCAGGACGACACTCTAACCAACTGAGCTACCCGGCCAGGGTTAGATGCCATTAGTTTCAATTCCCTATTTTTTTTTTTAAGGTGAGGAACCCAGACTCTGAAAGAGGAGCAATGATTGGCCCACCCTCCCACAGGGACAAACCCTGTGTCCTGCCATCACTCCCCCAGCCTGGCGTTATTTTTCATCTCACTGTATCTGCAACGTTTCCTTTATCTCGAGGAAAGCACATTTGAATTCACTTTGAAAACCAAAGGAGAGTATGGCCGGCATTTTCAGTGGCAACAGCAATCGCGTTTCCTGAGGTTAACTGCAGCCCTGATTGAAAACCGCCAGCCGTCACCACCGGGGAGGGCGGCTAAAGCCTCCACGCTCAGGGCTGTCTTCTTCCGAAATGCAATTTGGTGAAGGAGAGAATATCTGCGGCGCCTGCCAGTCATTCTGTGCACGGGTCACGGGGGCTCCTCCGGTGCTGATGGAACTGTGTGAGAGCCGTCCCCCGCGCTCCGGGGCTGCCCGTGGCAGGTGCCTCGCGATAAGCGCCCATTTAACAGAGCTGGACTGCGGCTCCCCCGCGGCCGAGAGTGGCCTCGTGTTGATTTGGTTGTGCCTTAGGCAGGCTGTTCCTTCCGCTGGACCTCTGTTTCCCTGTAATTGGGGGTGGGGGTGGGGTGGGGGGAGAACCAGAGTGGGATACCGTGTCTGGTACCCAGGATTATTATTTTATTTTTTGTTTATTGATTTTAGAGAGAGAGGGAAAGGAAGAGAGAGAGAAACATCGATTTGTCGTTGCACTTATCTATGCATTCATTGGTTGATTCTTGTATGTGCCTGGAGAGGGGATCGAACCTGCAACCTTGGTGTATTAGGAAAACTGAGCTACCTGGCCGGGGCCTAGTTTTTCATTTATTAAAGCAACATCATCACTTCTACAGTGCTTACTAATTCTGGGCACTTTTCCAAAGGTTTTATTTTATAGGAATAATTCTTTTCATTTTACATTTTTATTGATTTCAGGGAGGAAGGGAGAGGGAGAGAGAGATAGAAACATCAATGATGAGAGAGAATCATTGATGGGCTGCCTCCTGCACGCCCCCTACTGGGGATTGAGCCTGCCACCTGGACATGTGCCTTTGACTGGAATTGAACCTGGGACCCTTCAGTCCACAGGTGGATGCTCTATCCACTGAGCCAAACCAGCTAGGGCTATATGAATAATTCTTTTAATTATCTTAAGATACTACTATTTCCACTTTATAGAAAAAATTAAACCAGAGAGGTTAAAGCACTTGCCTAAGGTCACACAGCTAGTAGGTGCCAGAGGCAGGATCTGAACCCAGGAAGTCTGCCTCCAGAGCCTGTGCCCTCCAGCATTCCACTTTGCTGATGCATGATAGAATGCTTCCTTTTAAAGTGTATTTAAGGAAAAAAAGGGGGTGGGAGGGGAGAGGACTGAGTAAGAATCAACTTAAAGAAAAACATTAAATAAAGAATAAAGCGTGCATGACAGGGCTATGGCAAAATGGTGACCACGGTTTTGAATAACTAAAAGTTGGGAGATGCTAGGCAGTCTAGAAGTCTAGAATTCTGTACGTGGGGAAGATGCCTGCGTTAGGCAGGGGAAGAAGCCGGGTGGGGGCTCCCGAGTCTGTTCGGAGCCACAGTGCTGGTAGCTGACAACATTGCTCGTCTAGAATGAGAAATGTCGTCCTTCCATCGCCACGGAGCCCTGAGTTCCTTTAAGGGCGCCTGGATCCCTTAGACCCGACCTTGCTGGAGGCTGAGGTCCAGTGTCCTTCACTGAGGCGCCGGCTGCCTCCCGAAGCGCCATCGTTTAGCAGGTGGTTTAATGCACTGTCTGTGAATGAGTGTGGGGTGTGCTGCCTGACGTTCGGCCAAAGTAATTAATGGGCTTTTCCCACAGTGCAGTCACCTGCTGTCCCCTGCGGTGGCAGAGACGGGATGGACAGTCCGGAGGCAGCTGTGGGCAGCTCACCTTGCCACTCACCCTCTCTGATGTCATCCCATCTCCCTCTGCTATGCAAACAACCCCTAACTCTAATCCTTACCCTAACCCCTACACTACCCTTAACCTTTACTCAAACCCAAATCCATATCCTAACCCTAATCCTTCCCTAGCCCTCACTGTTACCCTAACCATACCCTCATCCTAATACACATACCCTTAATTTTCAACCTAACCTTAACCCTAATCCTTACTTGAATCCTCTACTTCTCTCCTTTATTTACTTTATTCCCCCAGCTTTTATGAGGTGTAATTGACAAACAGAAATTATACATATTTGAGGTGTACACCATGATGATTTGATATGCGTACACTGTGACATGACCACAATCAACACACCCATCACCTCACATAGTTGCCATTTCCATTCATTCATTTCTTTACTTATTCACTTATTATTTTCACCCATTTTTATTGAGCACCTACTGTATCAGCGAGGGTTCCAGCAGGACAGAGAAGGCGCCTTTTGACTGGGTGATTAAGGAGACGTTAGTAAACAGACTTTATAATGATGTGGATGTGATCCATGTAGCTCAGGGGTACGCTGAGGCACTGAGGGGCTAGCCCCGGGAGGAGGTACCACATCTGGGGCTATGGGAGGGAACGGAGTGGGGGTCCCAGTCACAGGTGATAGGAGCTCCTGCTAGGTGGTCCAGGTGGTGATCAGAGCAGGGAGGGGTCCGGGAGAAAGCACCAGACTTCTTCCTCCCCCTGCCCTCCTGGCTCCTCCTCACTCTTAGTCCCCACCCTCCATCCCCAATTCCAACCCGTGCCCCCGCCCCCCCCCCCCCTCAAATGACTCAGGGCAAACTGTGCATTAAGATCCACCGAGTCACAGAAAAAGCTTGTCCCTTCCGCTCCAGCCTACACCCTCAAAAGTATGAAACAAAACCAAGAAATCACCAAGCCTTGATTCTCTGTCTTTTATAAATATTTCTATCTCAGCCCCTGAAAATGACCTCACTGAATGGATGAATAACCATCTAGAGAGAGGGCTGAGGAAATGGACATCATTCCAAGGAGATCCTTTATTATGCAAAGTTTTATTCAAATTATGCAAATATCACCCTCTCAGCTAGTTGAACTTGCTCCAGCTGGGGGCAGAGCACGGGTGTGGGATGGTGGAAGAAAGACCATCGGGACGCCAAGAAATGCAGCCAGAGGGTCCCAAAACCTGAGAAAAAGTTAGCTTTCGGGATAAACAGGGAAAGAACAGAATGCTTGGTACTACAGAGACCAACACCCATTATTACTGCTGTGGATGTCAAGACCATGAACAAGAACCCTATTAGTTTGCCAAAGTTTTTTTTTCTTCTTTTTATTTTTTTTAAGGAAATTGAGCAGCAGTCTTGACCTTCTGAAAGCCTCCTGGCAGCTTCCCATTCCCATTAGCAGGAGGGGCCAGAGCGGGGCTCAGAGGCAGACCCAACCACATCCTCAGCCTATGCCCCAGGGATGCCTTCGTTTGGGACCAGATGGCCAGGTCTTTGTAATGTCCCTTGATGGGTCTGGAGCTGTGAGCTGATCCAGAAAGCGGAAAAGAGGAACATGGCTTCCCAGCTGAGGGTCCCTGAAGGGGTTAACAGCTGGGGGCCATCTACTGTCAGCACCTCCAGCAGCTGGGGCAACAAGAGCTCCCTTAAAGGGGACCTGGGTGGCCCAGGGAACTGAGGCTTGATGAATGTGTAAAACATGCCCAACGTTTCACGGACAAAAAGTAGCAGAGCCAGGACTTGAACCCAGGTCTGTCTGATGCCAATATTTCTTCCTCTTCTCCCCCCCCCCCCCCCATTTTTTTAAACCATTAGTCTGCATTGTTTAATAAAAAGCAAAAAATCAAAGGAGTTTATAACTACTGGGATAGAAGGAATAAAAGAGAAAAGAATCAACGGCTTATCAAGCCGAGGTTTGACAGCCCAGGGGCCTGGGTATATGATGTCATCACCGACAATGGGAGAGTTGGCATGTGGAGCCACAGGAGCGGGGAGAGATGGCAGGTTCAGGTCTGGCCAGGCTGCTTGTGGCAGAGAGTGCTGGGATGCAAATTGGCTTTCAGGGAAAGACGACAAAACCACCATTTTTTGAACTCTCGGAGATGGCAAAGGGCCAGGAAAGATAGCCCAGCGTTTGTGTGGAGCATTGCATGATGGGAAATGCCATTAACACTTGGAAAAGATGAAACGCAGCCAGGGAGATGAAAGAACATTGCACTTTCTTCCAGGGACTGTGAGGACTCGGGCTTGTCCCCAGGGAGAGGTAGCAGTTGAAGACAGTTTCACAGTTGATGACAAAACAGAACAAGCACACAACGAGGGAGCCAGGGGCCTGCGTTCCAGCCCCAGCGTCCTGTTGACACACATGCTGTGTGTCCTTGAACAAGCCACTCACCCTCTCTGAGCCTTGATGAGAGTGAGTAATGGTCAGCAAAGCGAGTTCTGCCCTCCAGGAGCCAGGCATAATATAGAGCAAAATCAGACAGATTTTGTTTCTTAACGATGTCCAAGATTAAACTGTTTTGTCAGTCACACTTTGCCCAATAAACACCTAGGAAGAGCACTATTTCCACAAAGGAAAATATTCACTCTTTATCGGCTTCTAAGACAAAGTCCTTTCAACCTACCCACTGTCCTCCCTCTTTTGCAGGGGCATTAAGTAAAAGAAAGACTTCACTTTCCTCTTCAGTGTAACACCTGGCTACCACTGCCAGGTGCTCTGAGTTGGGAAGAGCAGCAGGTAATCCAGATTTCCAAAACAGGAGATTTCAAGATGTAAACACACTGGCAACTAATTAAACAAAGATTTTGAAGCACAGCGTGGGCCCCATAAGTCCCATTCACAAGCCGGATTTGGCCCGAGGTGGCTCTGAACTACTTTAAATAGAGAGGTCAGAAACAGCACGGCTGAGTGACGGGAAATGACAGGGAATGTTTGTTGACTGGCTTAGTGACCGTATGCTGATTTCCAGTTTGATTGTGGCAGAAGTGGATAAGCTGATGGTTGGCAATCCATTGGAATCACGTCCGATTTCCTCCACAAACATTTAAGGTTTTCTGCCTTCCTTTTTCTGTGTTGAATTTTACATTTTTTTTGGCAAAGGGACCCAAAGGTCACCCACCCTTTACCCTGGGGATGAACATTCCTCCGAATTAGCTCCTGTTCCTCCCCCGGGGGCTCTCAAGGCAGCAGAAGGAGAGACCCTGGCAGGCCTGTCCCCGGCTCTGTCTGCGACCTTCCCCTTGTGCTCAGCTGCTGCGGGCCTCCGTGGTCTCATTAACGTTGGAAAAGCACTTTGGGTCTCAAGCTGAAAGGGACCAGGAAGGGCAGGGCGTAATTATTTTGTTTTTCTCACATCTTCAGTGCAGAAAGGCCGTCAGAGGCAGCCCGAGCCTTCCCCATCGAGGATGAGAGGCTGCAGTTAACGGAGGGACGAGGGGGCTGGCAGAGGCGGAGAGAGAGGAGGGCGCCGGAGAGGAAGACACACATTCTCCTGGTCCCTGCTGGCCCGCCCTCTCCTGGGCCTGCAACCCATCATGTTCCGGTGACATCAGCTTTTTAGGGTCCACTCTGATCAGGCCTATTTATGTCCCTTTTCCATATCAGAACATGGCTCTGGGACCCCCCCCCCCCCCCCCGGGTACTCAGGTGTTGGCATGACTAAGGGACATGTCTGTGTCCCCCTCCGGCTGGAAGTTCCCTCCTAAGTAGACTGTCTCCTGGCATTTCTTGAGAAAGTGGGAAACAGGTCCTGGGTTTGGGTTATAATAAGACAAGTGACTCACGTAAAACAAAAGTTAGCATCTGCTCTGCACACCAGGTTTAATACTGAGGGATAATTTAAACCCAAGGAAAAGGCAGGGATATTAATACACAGTTGAGGGGAAGTGTGAAGAGAGCATATGAGAATCTTCAATTAAAAAGCTTACTGTAGTTCGCATCTAAAATAAGACCTTGCTTAGCATTCTGCTCTGCTCATTTGCAAAATAAGAGATGTATTGTTTTAAAAATAATTGAGTCTAATTTTGTACGTTTAGGAGATGGCTCTCCACTGGCTTAAAAATCTGTTTCTTTGCAATGCTCTGAATACATCTGAATGTCCATCGCCAAACGGTTTGCTGCTTTATGCACTTTCACATGCTCACCGAGGCAAAGCTGGTATTCCTATAAAAGTGATGTCTGGGGGCCTTGGGAATTATATTTGGGGTCCTCTGTGCACCCTAGAATTCTTGTTATTTAGAGCAACCATTGCATCCAGTTTTCTTCAATTTATATATAAGGTAACAGAGGCTCAGAGAGGTGAAGCAACTTGTCTGAGGACACACAGCAAGTCAGTGGTAGAACTGGGATTAGAATTCAGGCCCCTTCCAGCTTCAGCAGTTGTATTTTCCACCAAATTTGCATGCCCCACATTTCAGTCACAGTTTTAACATAGCCACATCCCACCTGCACTATTGTTTACTTCATGCTTTCCCCTTAAATCAATTCACTTTTAAAACAAAGATGTTTCTTTCAAAGGAAAACAGAAGTGTAAATGGAAAATCTCATTACTCACCAAAATAGAAGGTAAAACAAAAATTAATACAAGGCAAACAAAACAAGGTAGTTAAACTCTAGGAAGGCACCTGTGGTTGATAAGACAGGGACTCGTGTAGAACAAAAGTCAGCATTTGCTCTTCTCCCTGTCGTAATCGGGAATGGGGAAGAGATGGCTTTCTCTTAAGGTGAATAGGTACCATCTAAGACCATCTCAAGAACCACCACAGTCCTCCCTTTAGATGAATCTGGACAGTGAGAGCTTCCCTCTCTTTCCTTCTTTCCCTCCCTCCTTGGCCCTGGTGAGGCCTTGTAGTAGATGCTGTATGGGGGAAGTGAAGTGTCAGAGAGTGGCTTCCAGGAACCTTTTTTAAAAGATGGCTGTTGTGCCCTTGCTTTTATTTCTTCACTAGAGGCCCAATACACGAAGATTCGTGCAAGAATGGGCCTTCCTTGCCCTGGCTGCCTGCACTGCCTTTGCTCCGGCCTAGAGCCGCCTTTCTGCCTTCCCATGCTGCCCAGAGGCCCAGAACGGCTGCCCAGAGGCCCAGGACAATGCAAGCATCCCACCCTGCCCTCAGGCACTTGGCGCCTGCATATGCAAATTAACCCACCATCTTTGTTGGGTTAATTTACATACTCACTCCTGATTGGCTGGTGGGCGTCGCGAAGGTACGTTCAATTTTCATCTTACTCTTTTATTAGTGTAGATCTCTTCCACTTTCCTGTTGGTTGGAATTTGGATGTGATGGCTGGGTTTAGGCAGCCATAGTGGACAACGAGGTGGCCATGAGAATGGAGTCTACAGACCCTGGAGCAACAACATAGAAGGAGTCCAATTCCCTAAGCCTCTTGTTTTTTGTTTTTTTTGTTTTAAAGAAATAAGCTTCCATCTTGTTAAAGTTCCTGTTATGTTGGCACTTTGCTGTTCAGAGCCAAAGTTCATTCCAATACAAAAGGAGACCAAGTGAGCTCTGGACTAGAAATTAGAAAAACCAACTCATATTTCATGTGACTCTGGGGATGAAACAGAAATAGTCCTTGCTTTGCAATCCCCAGCAACTAGTCTAAGCTTCCCATAAGGGTCAGCCCTTGGGAATCCTCAGTGCTGCTCAGAGCTCTGTGTTTCTGTTCCAAGCAGTGGTGGGGGCTGGTGTCTGCCTGAATGAATCTCAGGTGTCACCCTGTGGAGGAGGTGAGCGATGCAGGTACAAATGGGACCGAGAGGTGTGAGCGCATTCTGTGTTGGAGGGATAGCAGTCCCTGATAACTGCTAAATAGCATCACAACGGGAGCACGTCTGTCCTCAAACCACCTCACCTTCTGCCTCGGCACCACACCAGGCACGTTTCCAGGAAAGTGCAAACCACCCATTCCTCTCTTCCCCTCATAACATCCTCAGCAGCTGCACAGTTGTTATGTATTTTAAATAAACCATTTAAAACCTCTCAGAATTTAGCAACAATCACCATGGATACTCATCACTGAAATCCTTTGTTACCATGGCAACATTCCGTCCTTCATCCCCCACCCTCTACCCCCATCTTGCCTGTTTACCCTAAGACTGACATATTGGTTATGGTGAGTGATAGGAAAAAAATTGGAGAGGAACTTCCAAGGGCATAGAAGCATGAAAATACCTTGCCAGAAAATAGGCATTTTTCCATTATTGTAATGAGTATGTTTCACTCTCCTATTTTTATCAAAGATAGATGGCTATTATTACAGGGGGGAAGAGGAAGATCAGTGATGGATTAAAGCTCCAACAATCCCTTTTGTCGTACCCCGGAGGTGATTTTTAGCAGGCGTTCTTGCTGCATTGAAAACGTGGTCAATAGCAATCCAGGAGTATTGAACCGTTGGTACCATTTGACCCACTTCTTGCAGCTCTCAGAAACACTCTAAGAAACCCTTTAACAGGGAGAAGCACTGCGCAAAGGCATCCGCCCGAGCAGCCTTTATGGAATGGCAAGACACGGGGAAGACGCATGTGCCTGAGGTGGTTACGCGAAGCCATCGTAGTGACACGGAGCAATCTTTTGTAGCATTTACAAATGACAAGCAGGACGTGGCTGTACATTTACTGTTCAGAGAAATAATGGTAAGCAAACCGAACAAAATACACCTGATCCCAATGATTGTAGGTGTGGATCTGAAAGTGTTAGTATCCTCCGGAAGCAAGATTGGAGAGAATCTGGGGATTCTGAGCTCCTTTTGGGTCAATTAACTTTTTAAGAATCCGAGAACACCTTAGAGTGGTTGGCAAACTCATTAGTCAACAGAGCCAAATATCAACAGTACGACGATTGAAATTTCTTTTGAGAGCCAAATTTTTTAAACTTAAACTTCTTCTAACGCCACTTCTTCAAAATAGACTCTCCCAGGCCGTGGTATTTTGTGGAAGAGCCGCACTCAAGGGGCCAAAGAGCCGCATGTGGCTTGCGAGCTGCAGTTTGCCGACCACGGCCTTAGACCAGCTCCCCAGAAAAATTTTGCACATACTTCCAGAAGATTCCTTGGCCAAGGGTCACCCCTCCCTACCACGGTCCAGCAACCTGAGGTTTAAATCATAATGTTCATTTAGTTCAATCTTTTAAAAACATATATATTTTTATTGATTTCAGAGAGGGAGGGAGAGGGAGAGAGAGATAGAAATATTAACAATGAGAGAGAATCATCAATTGGCCACCTCCCGAATGCCCTCCACTAGGGACCGAGCCCACAACACGGCACAGGCCCTGACCAGGAGTCAGACAGTGACCTCCTGGTTCATAGGTCAATGCTCAACCACTGAGCCACGCTGGCCAGGCCATTTAGTTCAATCTTGATCATTAAGTTACTTAATTCCATCAAGAAGCCAAAACCCAAAAACATGTTCAGAAATTTTGCATATAGGACTTGTTTGCTATCTGTTCCTCCCACTAGAATGTAAGCTCCATGCAGGCAAGAGGTTTTGTTTACTGTCTAGCTCTAGTACCTAGGACAGTGTCTGTTCGAATAGTAACTACTCAATGTTTCCCAAATGAGGGAATTATTTAACAGCATGTCCACATGCAAAGGGCTATTATTAGAATTACTAGTAGCCCTGCGCATGAATACGTGCACCAGTAGCTTGCTGCCGCCCTCCAGTACCTCTCCTCCCGCTGCCCCGCCCTCCTGTAGCTCCCCCGCCCCCTCCTCATAGCTTGCTGCCCTGCCCCCTCCTGTAGCTCTCTATCATCTGCTTGTAGCTGGATGCCCCACCCTCCTGCTGATCCGTGACCCGGTCATTATGCGGTTGGTCGTTACGCATCAAGGCATAATGACCGTTTGCATATTACATCTTTATTATAGAAGGCTCGCGTGCGGTTCACAGCATTTACGCACATTGCTGTACAGACCCACACCTACAATCAATACTCTATTGTGTAAATATCCCACAATTTACTCATCCATTTCTCTATTGGCAGGCATTTGGATTGTTTCCAGTTGACTTGTTTTGTTTTGATCTTTTACGGTTACGATGAGTACCACCTGGAACATTCTCGCACGTGTCTTTTAGGGAGCAGATGGACTCATTTCTCTTTGGAATGTGCCTAGGAATGGAGTTGCTGGGTTAGAGAGGGTATGCCTGTTTCGTTCTGATAGATAGTGCCAGTTTCCACCGTGGCCATACCGATTTGCACTCCTGCTCAGACTATTCTGCGTGTCTCCCCATCTCTATGGCAACTATACCATTCCATGGCCCCATATTTCCTGGAAGGCCACTTGTGGATATAATCACCCCATTTCTGACCCCCCTTTCCCCCCCAGCGCAGTTTCTTTCTTGGTTGTGGCCCATTTCATCTCTGCCCATGTGATTTAGCTTTTTGAGAGAGCGCCCATCTTTCCACCAGTTGCCTCAAAAACATTGAATGCTAGTGTTTGCTGAATACACCAGTGACTGACTCAAATCTCCTGGAACAAATCCCAAACGGGAGTTTGGCGCTCCCGTTTTTATTTTGGGGCCATGTGTTGAGAGGAAAACTCTGAGCCATTCAAAACATGAACTAGAAGCACATCGCAAAAAACTATTACAAGCAATAAACAAACACAGTAAAATTGCAGGATACAAAATCTGTGTACAAAAATCCACTGCTTTCCTGTATACTAACAATGACATTTCAGAAAAAGAAATAAAAACCCAACAATACAAAAAACAATTCCCTTTGCAACTGCAACCAAAAAATAAAAGACCTAGGAATAAACTTAACAAAGGATGTGAGGAACGTATATACTGAAAACCACAAAGCATTATTAAAAGAGATTGAAAAAAAACACACCACACCCATAATGAAATATTCTGTGTTCATGTATTGGAAGAATCAACATAGTGAAAATGGCCACATTACCCAAAGCAATATACAAATTGAATACAATCCCCATCAAAATCCCAATGTCACTTTTAAAAGAAAAAGAACACAAAGTCATCAGATTCGTATGGAACCACAAAAGACCCTGAAGAGCCAAAGCAGTCCTGAGAAAAAAGAATGAAGCTGGAGGCATCACACTACCTGACTTCAAATTATGCTACAGAGCCACCATAATCAAAACAGCATGGTATTGGCAGAAAAACAGACACACAGGCCAATGGAACAGAATTGGGAGGCCAGAAATAAAGCTACATGTATGTGGGCAAATCATTTTTGACAAAGGAGCCAAAAACACACAGTGGAGAAAAGAAAGACTTCAACAAATGGTGCTGGGAAAATTGGAAAGCCACGTGCAAAAGAATGAAAGTAGATTACAGTTTATACCCATGTATAAAAATTAATTCAAAATGAATCAAAGACCTACATATAAGATCTGAAACAACAAATGACATAGAAGAAAACGTAGATGCTAAACTTAAGGACCTTGGCCTAGAGAACATTGTATGAATTTGACCCCGGAGGCAAGGGAAGTGGAGGCAGAAGTAAATGAATGGGACTACATCAAACTAAAAAGCTTCTGCGCAGCAAAAGGAACTGACAACAAAGCAAAAAGACAACCAACCAGACGGGATAAGATATTGGCAAAATATATAAAGAACGCATACAATTCAACACCAAACCAACAATCCAATTAAAAAATGGACAGAAAACCTGAACAGACACTTCTCCCAAGAAGACATACAAAGGGCCAAAAGATATACGAAAAGATGCTCAACTTCATTAACTATTAGGGCTATGCAAATCAAAACCACAATGAGATTCCCCCTCACACCTGTTAGAATGTTTCAGATTCGTCGTTTGTCCTGGGTCCCAGCAGGCTTGGATCTTGTCTTCAAAGACCATGAAAGTGGAAGGAGAAACACAGAACCGTACTGAGTGCCTCGCACGGGCCAAGCCCAGGGCAAGGTGCACAAGAGCTCATTGAATTGAGTCAAATTCCGCAATAATACCAACACTCTCTTTCTCCAACCCCCTCTCAGGGCATAGCATCTTCATCCACCTGGTCCGTGAAGCCAGACACTTAGGCCTTATCCTTGACAGCTTTCTCTCCCTCATCCCCACACCTGATGAATCACCAAGCACTGCGGTTCCTACTTCCAAATATATGTCAAAGCTTCCCACCTCTCTCCACCCTCACTGCCACCATCCTGGTCCAAACCTCAGCCATCTCCTGCCTGGACCACCGCCAGGAGGCTCCAAGCTGGACTTGCGCTTCTATTCCTGTCGCCTACCGTCGATTCTCCACCCAAAGACCAGAGTGAGCTCTGACATCACTCGGCTGAAACTCCTTCAGTGACTCCCCTGTAGCAGATGTCTGGGTGCCCTGCTCAGATCCCCACCATTTCTGGGCTCCCGGACAGCTTCCAACAGTCATGCCTAAGACAGCCTGAGGGCTTTATCCGGCTAGTTACTGGGCAGGCTACCAGTGCCAGGAGTTAGCATCCCTTGAGCTTGTCTCCACCAGTGACTGGTGATGGTTGGTGGGTTAATACCCCAGATCCCTCGCCCCTTGGTTGAGGGTTGCATTGAGTTGGGATTTGGGTCTTATTGCCCAAAGATAATCTGCTTAATGATACACTCTATCCTCTCTTCTTCTTCTTCTTCTTCTTCTTCTTCTTCTTCTTCTTCTTCTTCTTTTTTTGCCTTCTTCCCCCATCCTCTACCAGCACTTCCCGAGGTCACCTCCACCCCAATTATTTGTACTGACATCTTAAAAAAAAAAAAAAAAAAAATATATATATATATATATATATATATATATATATATTGATTTTAGAGAGGAAGGGAGAGGGAGAGAGAGTTAGAAACATCAGTGATGAGAGCAAATCATTGATCTGCTGCCTCCTGCATGCCTCACACTGGGGATCGAGCCCACAACTCAGGCAGGTGCCCTGACTGGGAATCGAACTGTGACCTCCTGGTTCATAGGTTGACTCTCCACCCCTGAGCCACACTGGCCTGGCTGCACTGACATCTTTGTCTCAGGGTGTAAGGTCATCAGGAGGACGTGACCACTCTGTATCCCGCCTCCTGTCCTTAGAATGTCCATTGTGCCCACCATCCTACAGCCGAGTCATTTTCAAGGACACAGTCTTGAAAGAGCAATGTGTTGAGACCATCTGGATGGTATACATGACTGAACCCGTCTTCGTGCCCTCCACAGGCCTGGAGGACGGTACCGCACACACAAAGTCCACACTCAACTCACCCAGCCAGCCTTACCTGAGAGCCGACAGAGGCCGTCCTTACTGAGCACTGAGCTGTCTCTAAAGAGAAACGCTGTCTTCCAAAATGGCCTTGAGCAGCATTACGGCTTGGCAAGGAGGCACCTGTGCCAGGATCCAAGCACTGCTGTGTGTTCACACCCGATGAGCCTGCTAATGTGTCATCTTTATTCCATCACATGCGGACAGAAGTGAGTGATATAACCCCCCAGCCCAGAGGACTTAATAAGTCAGTGGTTCGGATCACAGGGCTCTTGGTGAAAAAAAAAAAATTGTTCCCCATTTTGAGAATCATTATCTTACTGTGTGTTTGCGCTATTGTGGCTGTGGCATCTGCCTCCAATGCAGCCAGACAGCGCCAAACCAGCCACCTCCGCGCTCATAAAACCCGGTGCTGACCGCTGAGGGCGCACGGAGGGAGAGGCGCATGGAAGAGCGGGTCTGGAGGGGTGGAGCGTTGGAGGGGTCATGGAGAGGACATGACCGCAGGGTTACCTGCGAGCTCGCGCCCTCCAATCACAGGCTCCTCGCCCTCCCCTGTCCTTGGAATGCCCTATTCTGCCCACCGCCCCACCGCCCGAGCCATTTGCAAGGAGGCAGCGGGGCTGAGAGCCACGCGGGGTGGAGACCATCTGGACTGCGTAAGTACGCAGGTGACGGAACGCGGCTAACGCCTCTGTAGAAACTTTTCAGATTCTGGCTGCCGGGTGCACGAGACAAGCCCCGGGGCTAAGTTCCCTTGCTTGTTAGAACCGCTGCGCGCCTGCTGCCCTTGCCCTCCGAGTAGGGGTTCCCCCGCTCTGCTCCAAGGGGACCCAAATCTGGACTCCCCCCCTGCACTTAAGAGAATGCCCCCAATCCTCATCTGCTTTACCAGGCAGGTGTAATCGGGTCGCTGGCTGCTGGCTCCCTCAGTGTCCCAGCTCCTCAGACACGCGGAGATTCTGTGGCCTGGGGGGCCTTTTGACCTGCTTTCTGTCCTGGTTTCATTTATGGGCCATTGCCCCAGAAGAGCCTTCTCTCACTCCTCAGGCTACACTCAGCACCCTAAGTGCCCCCTCTGCCAGCTCCCTCTTCCTCTCCTTCCAGCACACGTCAGCATTTGTAGGGATAGTTTTGCTTATTTGTTCAAGGCCTACATTCCTTCCCAAGTTGTCAGCGTCTCTGAGGATAACTCTGTCTCACTCACTATTGTACACCCAGAGCCAGGTTCACAGAGGCGCACAATAACTATTGAATGAATGGATGAATGAATGAATGAAGTGTTATTCTTATCCCCAGTTCACAGAGGAGGAAGCGGAGTTCAGAGGGGCTGGATCATTTGCTCAAGGCCACACACTTGGAAACTGAAAAGGTCTGGACTCGAACTCAGCACTGTCTCTTCAGTAGAAGTCTGGGAGCGGAATTGCTGAGTCATATAGTAAGTGCCTCTTTAACTTTATAAGGGACTTTTCCAAAGTTATTGTCCCATTTTGCATTCCCACCAGCAATGTAGGAGAGTTCTAGTTGCTTTATGTCCTCGCCAACACTTGATGTTTCCAGCCTTATTAATTTAATCATTCTAGTGGGAGTGTTGTTGATATCTCTGTGTGGTTTTAATTTGCATTTCCCTAATGATCTGAATATCTTTTCTTGGGCTTATTGGCCTTTTACACAGCTTTTTTAGTGGAGTATCTTTTCAAAAAAGCACATCTAATTTGCTGGGAAGATAATTGGCATAATCATGGAACAGGATGGAAGCAAAGTGTGAGAGGGGAGAGAAGAAACCAGCTAATTTGGGGGGTGGAAGGAGCTAGGGGAGTTGTGAAATTTAAAAATTGGAAGTTGAAGGAGGGAAAAGTGAGGATTATTATGGTAGGAAGTCTTGTCCACTGCTGTTTCTCCATCATTGACCCTGCCTGCCATGTAGGAAACACCCCCTAAATGTTTGTTGAATAAATAATAGCAGCCTTACAATATTTTATTATTTATCCGACGACTTCTCTCCCTCCCTCCCTCCCACCTTTCTTTCCTTCAATATTAGAGAGTATATCCCGCATCCATGGAACAGGCATGCGTAGGGTGGCCATATAGGCAGAGGTAGGTGCTAAGGACTGAATGTTTGTGTCCTCTGCCCAATTCATAGATTGAAACCCTAACCCCCATGTGATGGTATTTGGAGGGGGCCTTGGGGAGGTGATGTGCTTAGATTAGGCCATGAGACTGGGGTCCTCGTAATGACATTCATGTTCCTGAAAGAAGAGGAGGAGACATGAGAAGTCTCTGTGTGTGAGCACACCAAGCCCAGGCCACGTGAGGACACAGCGGTGAGGGGGCCCTCATCAGGGACTCGACCACGCTGGCGCTCTGATCTCAGGCTTCCAGCCTCCAGAACCGTGAGAAGTACATTCCGTTGCGTAAGCCGCCTGGGTGATGGTAGTCTCTCTTAGAGCAGCAGAACCGACTAAGTCAGCAGGGAAGTGTGAGGAATTCAGGTGGCAGGGACTCCTCCTCCGAGGAACTCACAGACCTGTTCACCTCCTAGGACGGAGATTACACCCTCAAAGGGGCCTGTACAACCCACTTGTTCATCACTCTAAACGGATCAAGGAAATGTGATATGGCTCAGTGGACAGACTGTCGGCCCACAAACTGAAGGGTCCCGGGTTTGATTCCGGTCAAGGGCATGTACCTTGGTTTCGGGCTTGATCTCCAATACGGGGTGTGCAGGAGGTGGCTGATCGATGTTTCTCTCTCATCGATGTTTCTAACTCTCTATCCCTCTCCCTTCCTCTCTGTAAAAAATCAATAATATATATATATATATATGAAAAAGAAAATGTGATGTATTCATACAATGGAATATTATTCAGTCATAATAAGGAATGAAATACTGACACATGCTGCAACATGAATGGAACTTGGAAACATGAGGCTGAATAAAAGAAGCCAGACACATGATTCCGGTTATAGGAAATGTTCAGAATAGATAATCCCAGAGACAGAAAATGGATCAGTGGTTGCCAGGGGCTGGGAGGGGCTGCGGCGTCGCTGCGTAATGGGTATAGGTTCCCATATTGGGTGGTAAAAATGTTTTGGAACTAGATAGTGGTGATGGTTGCACAACGACTTTACTAAATGTCACCGAAGTGAGCATGTTAAACTGATTAATTTTATGCTATGTGAATTTTACCCTAAAAAAGGTGCTTGTAAACAGAAGAATGATTCCTCACGGGGATTATTCTAGTTAATGGCAGACACCTTGGCAGCTGGTGCCCAGTTCCATGCCTCACGTGGAGTTGCCACAGTTGCCCACCCAGTCCCCGGGGCGCCATGCCCATGGTATTTAGTCTGTGTGAGTGGCGCCCCCTAGAGTTGGAAACGTGGCAGGTTAGCCTTCCTGTCAGAAGCCAGCCTCATTTGTTGGACCGTCAGTGTCTGCTCAAGCCTGTGGCTTTCTTCCCTCTCCAAATGGCTCAGGGACACGGAATTGGCCTAATGATCCTCACTCCAATTAGGAAAGCAGCTTAGAGGCTGGAGCACAGGTGCCTGCAAGTGGCTGGTGAGTGTCCCCGGGCAGCCCCAACGGAGGCTCCTGCGCTCTTTACAGAACCTCCCCCCCGCCCCCCCAGCACTGTCAGCGCAGGTTCAAGGGGCGCAGTGAGGAGTGCTTTAATTGCATTGAGCCGGGGACGCTGGCTTCCCAATTACCGGGCATTTGAAGTTATTTGATGTGGGAAAAACCTCTGCCCTGCTGAACTGCCCCCACACTGCAGCGGGAACAGAGAACACAGGCTCAGCGCCAAGATAAACCCGGTGCCAGGGAGTCCTCTGTCCCTTTGGGTGTTCGCAATGTCCTCCCGGGCACAGCTGGGCCAGGACAGCACTTAAAAATAATCCCCCACGGCCAAGCGCCATTTACTTGCAATAATGCTAAAAATAAGCAAGCTTATGGAGGGGCGATTTATGAGCAACAATGCACTCACTTGAAGTGCTCAGTTTGATGCTTTTTGACGGATGTATGCACCTGTGTAACCACCACTCCAGTAACGATACAGATCAGTTCTATCACCCCAGAAACTTTTCGCATACCCCTTTGCCGTTTATCACCACCCCCTCAGCCCCAGGCAGCCACTGGCTGCCCTGCTCTCTATCCCTATAGCTCCCTAGAATTCCATACAAATGGAATCATACGTAACATTTCCTCTCTGGCTTTTTCAAGAAGCTCAGTATAATGTATTTTTTAAAATATATTTTTACTGATTTCAGAGAGGAAGGGAGAGGGAGAGAGAGAGAAACATCAACGATGAGAGAGACTCAGTGATCAGCTGCCTCCTGCATGCCCACTACTTGGGATCGAGCCCGAAACCCAGGCATGTGCCCTTGACTGGAATCGAAACTGGGACCTTTTAGTCCACAGGTCGACGCTCTATCCACTGAGCCAAACCAGCTAGGGCTCAGCATAATGTTTTTTTTTATATTCATCCATGTTGTTGTGTGTGTCAGTATTTGATTCCCTTTTCATTGCTAAATAGCGTTCCATTATAGGGATATGCCACAATTTGCTTATCCATGCACATATTGGTGGACATTTGGGTCACTTCCACTTTGGGGCTCTTATGAATAAAGCTGCTGTGTGCAAGTCTTTGTATGGGCATATGTCTTCATTCCTCTCAGATAAATGACTAGGAGTGGAATTGCTGGGTCCTATGATAACTGTATGTTGAGCTTGATAAGAAATTGCTAAACTCTTTTCCAAATTCTTTGTACCATTTTGCATTCCCACCGGCAGCTCCATTTGCTCCCTATCTTCACAAACCCTTGATTTTGTCAGTCTTATTAGCTTTAGCCATTCTGGGAGGCATGTAGTGGTATCTCCTTAGGTTTAATCTCATTTCCTTAATGATTGATGCTGTTGAACACCTTTTCATGTGCTTATTGGCCATTTCTATAGTTCCTTTTGGGAACTTTCTGTTCAAATATTTTGCCTGCATTTTAATCGGATATTTGCTTATTATTGAATTACTAGAGGCCCAGTGCATGAATTCGTGCACTGGTGGGGACCCTCAGCCTGGCCTGCTCCCTCTCACAATCCAGGACCCCTCGGGAGATGTCGGACCTGCAGGGCCTGCGGGGATCAGGCTGAAACCGGCAGTCCGACATCCCCCAAGGGAAGTAGCAGTGTGTGAAGCGGCAGGTGGCTGGGGAGGAGCCTGAGCCAGGGCAGGCACCATTCCTGCTCATCCCAGCCCCGCTGCGCCTGCCACCAGCTGGGTAGCACTGCCTCGGAGGCGGGAGAGGCTCCCACCACCGCAGCTGCGCTTGCCAGCCATGAGCCCAGCTTCTGGCTGAGGGGTGCTCCCGCTGTGGGATTGCACTGACCACCAGGGGGCAGCTCCTGCATTGAGCGTCTGTCCCTTGGTGGTCAGTGCATGTCATAGCGACTGGTTGAGCGGTCAAGTGGTTGTAACGATCGCTTAGGCTTTTATATATATAGATAAGATGATATATTTATCCCAAAGGCAAGGGATGAAGTTATTCAAGATCTTCACTGTGGTGGGAGGGGTTTCTACCCTCCCTTTCTCTCTGGGGTCTGCCCAGGATAACAGAAAGGGGGGGGTCCTTTGGTGAAGTGACTATGGTAGAGAAAGAGACAGAGATGACTTTAGCGCAAAACCTCAAACTTCAGAACTCATGAGAATCACTTGGAGAACCACAGGCTGGCTGGGAGCCCCACCCCAGAGTGTCTGCTTTAGCAGGTCTGGGGTGGGGTCTGAGAATCTGCATTTCCATCAAGCTCCCAGGTGATGATGGTATCAGCTGCTGGTCTGTGGACCACACTTGGAGTAACACCTTAAAGATGCTTGAGGCCACCGTTAGAACGCAGGAAGGACCTCTCACTCCTTCCCTCTTCTTCAATTTGTAGTCTCTGAAGCCCCTCCCTCTTCCTCTGCCCACCCTGCAGAGTAATTGGATGCAATGAGATGACTGACAACGCACATTGTCCACCTGGAGAGGACCAAAGAAGTCCAGGGGCCCAAAAAACTAAGGAAGAGGGAAAAACATCAAGGAGGACCTCTGAGGGGTAGACACACTGGTTGCCCTGAAAGCTGAGAACAGAAGTCATAAATGGCTGCATTTGGCCTGGATATCTGTCTCTTTTTTTTGGGGGGGGAGGGGAGTGGGGGTTGTCTCCACTGTGCTTTAAATTCTTTGACTTAGTTGCCAACACCTATACATTGACAACAATGTAGGATCTTTTTTTAAAAAAATATTTTATTGATTTTTTTTACAGAGAGGAAGGGAGAGGAATAGAGAGAGACATCGATGAGAGAGAACCATTGATCAGCTGCCTCCTGCACACCCCCCACTGGGGATGTGCCCACAACCAAGGTACATGCCCTTGACTGGAATCGAACCTGGGACCCCTCAGTCTGCAGGATGACGCTCTATCCACTGAGCCAAACCGGTTAGGGCTATAGGATCATTTTTATGGCTAATGGTTGCAACCAAACCCTTTGAAAACTTTCATGTGAAAAGTACAATCGTGCTCATTAAAAAAAACAAAAAAACTGTTAGGGACTTTGGTGGTTGACTTTAAGATCTATAAATACATTTGGGGACAATGAGGCCTGGAGAGACACCCAGACCCTGTTAGTGTGCGAGTGTGTATAATAGTGTGGATGTGCACGAGCACGCATTTCCTCTTATGTGTGTGTTTGTTCAGCCCAAAGGCTGCACAACCCTAATTGGAAACTTAACAGCAAAGACACTTTGGTTTTTTGAGCAGCTGGCAAGAGGGAATTTACAAACTACAAAGAGTAAAATATAAATAAAGAGGCTAAAAAAAGAAAAGAGAGAAACGGAAAGGAAAGAACACCTACAGTGCCAGTAACTAGGGGTGGATGAAATAAGAAACATTTTCGATTTTAGTTAAAGCGTTAGAATTTTTCAAAGTGCTTCCATGAGAAAAATAAGGAGGTGGAGAGTGAGTGTGGGAGAGGGTACTGCCAATGTAGGTGAAGCTAACATTTAAATTCTTGTTAAGCAATCTCAACAAATTGGCCAAGGGTGCTATTAATAACAATGGTCCTTTCAGAAAGACAGCTTGGTGTAAACCACTTTCCCCCTTTTCTGCTTTTCCTTATCCTGCTAAGGCACCTGGGGCATTAAGACTGGGTTCAAGTTTCAGTTTTGCTCTTAATTAGCTGTGTGACCTTGGCCAATTGACTCGACTTTTCTGAGCCTCAGTTTCCTTATCTGTAAAATGGGGATAAGGACAGCAATTTCTTGGGGGAAACTGGAGAAAGCTCAGCATTGGGTCTTAGGCCACAGTGGCCTCCAGGGGCCCACAGGTCTTATAAATGAGGGCAGTGAGACCCATGGAAACTGACCAATCAGAGGAAACACCTGTTTAAAGAGCCCCCTCTCCGCCCCCTTGTGAGCTCCCGCCTCCAGGAAGGTGGACTCAGTGTGGTCCCAACCTTCTATTTTTCAAAGAGTTACTGAAAAGCCCCACATTGTTGTGATCTCTGAGTTTTTACGTATTGGCAGTTAACTCACGTTTTTTTCTAAAACACCGACTAAACCAGACAGAACAGAGTCTGCAGGCTAACCCTTGGCCACAATCCTCCGGTGACCTTACTCACCCTAAAGAGGAAGAAAAGGAGATGGTTCCCACCCTGCTCTGTTCCATTTCCGCTTTGGCGAGGGCGTCCCGCCGAAGGCAGGCGGACAATAATAATAGATGACAATAGCTAACATCATGGAGTGCCTACCACGTGCCAGACACTGTTCTGAGCACAGACCATTCCTTTACGACTTGGAACAACGACTCTATTTCATGTGGGTCACAAAGGGGTGAAATAAACCGGCTCAAAGTCCACTTTAGGTGCTTTAAGCCCCGATGAAAAACCCTGCACGTTGGAGCTGGCAGTTTCTTCTAGAGGTGGAGGCTGACTCGCCAGGACCCCCCCCCCCCCCCCCCCCAGGCCTCCCAGCCCTTGATTTCCCGTTGAGGACCTTGGGAGACGGGAAAGGTGTTGCTGGTGGACGGACCGCAGGTGCACAGCCCAGGGGCACTCTGCATTTGAGCATCAGCGGGGAACGCACGCGCGGGGGAGGGAGGAACGTGGGAAATGGTTCTGCCCGCGGAGAAACGCAACTGCGGAGACAACTTTTCTGGTGGCGGCGGTGGAGGAGGAGGAGGGAGCCGGGGCGGCTCATCAGCCCTTCATGAGCTCCCCCTGGCCCCACATCTAAGGGCAGAGCGCGCGCACGTGGTGGGGGCCGGCGATCGAGGGTCACGCGCAGGTGGTTTTGCGGCGCTGGTGGCGACGCCGCTGGAGGCGGCGGAGGAGGGACGGCGGGCCCACCGTCGCTGCGGTCGGGGAAGGTAGGCAGGGCCGGGCTGCGGGGAAGGGGACCGGCCGCCGCGGTCCGGTCTCCGGAGCGGCAGCCGGCTCTGGGTAGGGAGTTGTGTGTGTGTGGGGGGGCGTTATCTGGGACGGGGAGGCGGACACAGCACGCGTCCCGGGAACGGGGCTGCTGGAGCCGGAGGATGCGCTAGAACGGGGGGTGGGGCGACGACGGAACAGGTCCGCGGCGGCGAGAAGGCGCAGGACGCGTGGGCTCCGACCCGGTTTCGGGGGGCGGGTCCCTGCCAGGGTGTGCGCGTCGGCGCGCGGAAAACAGGTGGTCGCCGGGTGCGAGCGGTCCCTCGGGCGGGCGCAGCGGCCTGGGTTCGGAGCAGAGTCCCTCTTCCCCAGCGGGGGAGCCGCAGGGTGTTGGGTGTGCGCCTTCTCCGGGGCCCCAGGGGTTGCCTGGAGCCAGCTGTCCTCACCTCAGGGTAGGCCCTGGTCTAACAGGAAGAGGGGAGACCCCGGAAGTGCTGGAATGTGGACATGTAGAGACTCCAGTGGCCATCTGCTGGGGTGCATCAATTTTTTACCTCCATCCCTACCCCCGACCCGGGGGACTGTAGTCTCCATAACTAGTCAGAGGGGTCTTCCTGGCCTCACCCACTGACAGTATCCTATTACCAGCATTTCACCACCTAAACCAGGGGTTGCATACAAGGACCAACATATGGATCATGATCCCAGCCCTTACCTAGTCCCAGCTGTATGCTAGGCACCGTCTAAAGCACTTTGCTTTGGGTTCTTTATTGAATTATTCCAACGCGCCCCTCTCCAGGTTGCTACTTGTAATCGCTCCCATTTCACAGATAGGGACACTGAGGCACAGCAAGGTAAAAGTCACTTGCCCCAAATCATGGAGAGAAAGTGCCGAGTCAGGATGGGAACCTAGGTCGGGTGGGTCCAGGTCCAAGCCCTTAGTCACTGTGCTGTGCTGAGCAGATGGACCGGGGGCCCCCTGGCAGCCACTGGGAAGATCACCATTGCCAGGCAGGATTGTGGGCCCCATGCAACCAGATCGATAATTTCTCTGGAAGCCAGAAATTGGGGCATTTATGTAAAATCACCGTTAGGTTTTGGCAATTAATTTAAACTTAAGACCGCCTTTTATAATGAAAAGTTTCAAACATATACAAAAACAGGGAAACTAGTTTTTTTTTTCATTTTTAATAAATCTTTATTGTTCAGATTATTACATTGGTCCTCTTCCCCCCCCCCCCCCCCCATAGCTCCCCTCCACTCGGTTCCCACCCCACCCTCTGCCTTACCCCTCCCCCCACTGTCCTCATCCATAGGTGTACGATTTTTGTCCAGTCTTTTCCTGCACCCCCCACACCCCTTTCCCCTGAGAATTGTCAGTCCACTCCCTTTCTATGTCCCTGATTCTATTATATTCACCAGTTTATTCTGTTCATCAGATTTTTTATTCACTTGATTTTTAGATTCACTTGATAGATATGTATTTGTTGTTCATAATTTTTATCTTTACCTTTTTCTTCTTCTTCCTCTTCTTAAAGAATACCCTTCAGCATTTCATATAATACTGGTTTGGCAGTGATGAACTCCATTAACTTTTTCTTATCTGTGAAGCTCTTTATCAGACCTTCAATTCTGAATGATAGCTTTGCTGGGTAGAGTAATCTTGGTTGTAGGTTCTTGCTATTCATCACTTTGAATATTTCTTGCCACTCCCGTCTGGCCTGCATAGTTTCTGTTGAGAAATCAGCTGACAGTCGTATGGGTGCTCCCTTGTAGGTAACTAACTGTTTTTCTCTTGCTGCTTTTAATATTCTCTCTTTGTCTTTTGCTCTTGGCATTTTAATGATGATGTGTTTTGGTGAGGTCCTCTTTGGATTCCTTTTGTTTGGGGTTCTCGGCGCTTTCTGGATTGTAAGTCTATTTCTTTCACCAGGTGGGGGAAGTTTTCAGTCATTATTTCTTCAAATAGGTTTTCAGTATCTTGCTCTTTCTCTTCTTCTGGCACCCCCATAATTCAGATGTTGGTATGCTTGAAGTTGTCCCAGAGGCTCCTTACACTATCTTCATATTTTTGGATTCTTTTTGTTTTTCCGGTTGGATGTTTTTTGCTTCTTTGTATTTCAAATCTTTGACTTGATTCTTGCAATCCTCTAGTCTGCTGTTGGATCTTTGTATAATATTTTTTATTTCAGTCAGTGTATGCTTAATTTTCAGTTGGTCCTTTTTCATATCCTTGAGGGTCTCACTAAATTTATCGGCCTTTTCTAAAAAATTTTTGAAAAACCTTATAACCGTGGTTTTGAACTCTATATCCAGTCATTTGCTTTCCTCCATTCCTTTCATTTGTGATCTGTTTCTTTGTCTCCGCATTTTGGCTACTTCCCTGAGTTGATAGAGTGGCTTTGTGTGCTAGGTGTCCTATAAGGCCCAGTGGCTCAGCCTCCCCAGTTACCTGAGGTGGACACTCTTGGTGCACCCCTTTGTGGGCTGTGTGCACAGTCTTGTTGTAGTTAAGCCTTGATTGTTGTTGGTATCCCTGGGAGGAATTGACCTCCAGGCCAACTGGCTGTGAGGATCAGCTGTGTCTATGATGGGAGAACTTCTGTGCTGGAGACACCCTTATGAGACAAGACTTGCTTCAGTGGGGCTTTGGTGCTCACTGAGTCTGCCCCCTGAGTGTGTCCCTTATGGATCTGAGGAGTTGTAATCTGGATGGTCCCACTCTGACCCCTGGGTACACTGGCTCTTGGATCTCCAAGGAGGTGCTAATTTAGCCTCTGCCTGAGGCCACCCAGCAGGAGCTACGAAGAGAACTGCAGATTCCTCTTCTTTGTTTGGGGTTTGGAGGTTCCCAGATGAGGCCCAGCTGTGAAGCAATGCAAGCTGCTGCGGGGCCTTGGGCCTTCTTTTGGATGTTCTGGGTCTCTCTGACTCAGCTGCAGTTTGATAGGTAAATTTAGATTTCAAAGGACCAGGTCATTCATATGCAAAAGCCTCTGTGCTCAGCTTGACTGGGGCGGAGTCTCAGGGCGGAGCAAACAGCTATGGCTTTGTGGGGTGGGATCTCAGGGCAGAGCAAACAGCAATGGCTTCTGGTCAGCCCTGCCCTAAGAGCCCCCTGGTTCTCAGTGTCCTGCTGTAATCGCTGCAAGCACCTCTGAGAGAAAGCTGTCCTCGAGTTTCGCCCACTGCCAGACAGTCAAGTTTCTCCCCGTATGAGTCTGGGTCCCCAGAGTGTCGCCTGGAACTGGAGTTCAGAGCAGTCGGGAGCTTTTGTCTCCCTCCCGCTTGAGAAAGCCAGCCGCGTACTCAGTTGCCAGTGCGCGCGTGTGCCTCTGTACCTCTGCCTTTACTTCCGCACCTCTGCCTTCCACAGCTCCTCTGAGTCTCAGTGTGCTTTTCTCTTTCCCTCTAGTTGTAGAATTTCCACTCAGCCAGCCTTCCTGTGGTTCTGGATGATGTCGGTTTTGTCCTTTAGTTGTAGTTTTGAAATTGTTTGCGAGGCAGCAGTTTAGGTGTTTACCTTTGCCGCCATCTTGGTTTCTCCAGGGAAACTAGTTTCAATAACAATTTTTAAATTTTTAATAATGTTGTATGAACCAAATAAAATATGTTCAACAGCCACCTCTGTCCTAAACCTCTGGTTGTTCACTGCCCTGGTCTAAGCCCTGGCCATTTAAAGTGTGGTTCTGGTCCAGCTGGCCTGGCTCAGTGGTTGAGTGTCGACCTATGAACCAGGAGGTCACAGTTCGATTCCTGGTTAGGGCACGTGTCCGGTGGGTTGTGCAGGAGGGAGCTGATCAATGATTCTCTCTCATCATTGATGTTCCTATCTCTCTCCTCCCTTCCTCTCTGAAATCAATTTTATACACACACACACACACACACACACACACACACACACACATATTTTTAAGTGTGATTCTGGTTCAGCACTATCGGCATCACTCGAGAGCTGTCTAGAAATGCCTTGCCTCAGACCTACGGAATTGGACTCTGGATTTCAATGAGCACCCCAGCCGGTCCATACACATATTGAAGTTGGAGAAGCACTGTTCTGGGCCTTTTTGTCTGGATAAGTTTTATCAGCCTGCCTTCTGAGAGGTCTTGCTGCCTCCAGGTTCACGCTCTTCTCTCGATTGATCGTACTCAGAGCTCTTGTCTCAGCACCGCGAGGCTCTGACCTCGCCCCAGATAACTGGTGGAGGGCAGGATTTTCTTTAGGATTGCTCGGTTGCAGGACACAGTAAAACCGACAGGACTGGTTGTACCCTCTTTAGGGCCCTGAGTTGTGTTCTTTCTTGTAAAACCTACAGGTTTGTTTGTTTGTTTGTTTGTTTTCCCCTTGGGATTGTTTCGAAGAGGAAAGAAGTTAATATAAGTAAGAGCATTTGTCTGTATTTTCATTAGTCAGGACTCTTTCAGTTAAAAGAGATAACTTCAACCAACTCAGGCAAAACAAACAAATAATCGAAAAGGGACTTTATAGCTTGATGGCTCAGAAAAGACTCATGGGGAGGATTTCTGGTATGGTTGGATCCAGGGCCTCAAACAATGTAATTGCAAGTTGATCTCTCGCAGGCGGCAGAAGGGATATTGGGGGCTGGCTCACCTGGACCATAAAGCTTGAGATTGGGAGCATGTTGGTGCTTACCAAAAAAAAAAAAAAAAAAGAAAAAAGGGGGGGGGGGGCAGGGGAGGATAAATGCTTGGCAGGAGAGATAAGATGACCCATACAGAGTTGGAAACCATATTTATCATCACTTTTTTTGGTATTGTCTGATTTTCCATACTAAACTTCACGGTCCTTGAGAGATGTGGCTCTGCCTTCCTCATCGTTGCATCCCCGCACGTCAGACGTACTGCCTTTCACACAATGATGCTCAGGAAGTCCTGAATCAAATGTAACTGAGTCAAGTAGAGATTCAGTCTCTTAGACACCAGCCTCCAGCAACAAATCTCTCTCTCCTTTTGCGTTACAGTGTTCTCAAGCTCGCGGTACAAAGAGCATCTGACGCTGGATGCCTTTGTTTCTCTCACTGCCACCCCTCAATTCAAAGTCATTTGTCCCTTTGCAGGTGCCAAACAGCTAGGAAAATGGGCCCAGCATGAGACCTTTTCCAACTGTGCAGCATTTTATTATGCAAAGCTAACGGGGCTTCCTGTGTGACCCCAGCGTACTGGGCTGTCTGTGCTTGTTACCTCAGAGCCACGGAGGGACACAGAAGCTTTCAAAAGTAGGTGCCAATCAAAGGGAGCGGTGCATTCCTTATTTTGTCAGCGGCCAAGATTCTTTGGAGAAACAGGACTCTAGTTGCCAGCAGCTAACAATGAGTCTTAAAAAAGGCAAAAACAAACAGAACAAAAACTCCCACAGAAAACAAACAAACCATCACCCATATCCAAAAACAAAACTAAAAAAATCCTAACATCAGACAAAAAACAACCACACCAAACCAAAACAACAAAAATTAGAATGCAGAGAAATCTGGAAAGATCTACAGAAGTCCTTTGGAGGTGGAATGCCTGGAACTGAATTTCTGTCCTTTTGGTCGAACCTGAATTGAAGAGAGAGTAAAGAGTATAAACATAGTCTGAGAGGAACTAAAAAATATGTCTCCTATGAATCCCGGCATTTGGGATCTTGATAGGTTCAATAAGTGCCTATTAAAAAAAAAAAAAAGGTAAACATAGCAGCCACTCACATTTTAGTCTGAACTAGCCACTTTTTGACATCTAGGAGCTGCAAACTCAACTGCTTATAGCATCCAGGCATGAAATATCCACAAGCAGGCTAGACCAGAAAAATAGAAGAGTGGTGGGGACATGATGGGTTGGAGAACACGTGTTCCCTTGACATGGAGCAATTTCCCTCTCGGACACCTTCTCAGTGACATTTCCCCTAATTTTCTTTCCATTTGTAAAACTTCTTCTTTCCCTCCCTTTCATTTTTCTTCTTATATTAAAAAGATTCTGATAATTACTTTCAATTTTTTATGATTTAATTGTATTGAAATACTCTAAGCACATAGTTTAAAAGTCAGATTATACCATATTTTCTGGCGTATAAGATGACTTTTTAACCCAGGAAAATCTTCTATACGCCCAGTCGTCTTATACGCCAGAAAATACGGTAATATATTTATAACAAAATATTAGTTTTCTGCTTCTTTCCTAGTTCATCCCTAGAGGTGATTTTTCAACTCCCTTACCTGTTTCTTAAGGCATTTTCTCATCATTGACTGGCTGCCTCCTACACATCCCCTACTGGGGATCCAGCCTGCAACTTGGGCATGCGTCCTTGACCAGAATTGAACCCGGGACCCTTCAGTCTGTAGGCCAACGCTCTAACCACTGAGCAAGACCAGCTAGGACTCCCATCTTCATATTTCTAATCTTGATTCTGACATATATTTTTAGTTATGTCATTCACTCACTCACTCATTAATTAATTAAACACATAAAAAATCGCCTACTATGGGCCAGGGTACTATGAATAGAGTGATGAGCAAAAACAGAGTAGTTTTTCTCCTTTATGAAATTCTTCACTAGCAGAATTTTTGTGGAAAGGAAAAGCATTCAGGTAGAGGGAACAGCACATGCAAAGCCCCTTGAGAAAGGGAACATTGTGAATTTCAGAATAATTTCCCTGGCGCCTTGGAGCTACAGTCTTTAATGAACTGAACCTGCATAGTAGAGACTTGGAAGAGAGGCATTGTGGTTGAGCTGATTGACGGGTTTAAACTTGTCTCCCCGACCCATTAGCTGCGTGCTCTTGGACAAAACACTTAGCTCCTCTGAGCCGCCGTTGTTTTGCCTTAAAGAATGCCGTTCCTGAAATGCAGAAGTTTTGTGGTGACCATGGACTGACATACTTCTTGTAAAGTTCTGTCCAATGCCTGCCACACAATCAATGGTCTAAAAAAAAAAAAAAGCTTGTTGATATTATAACCGCTATCATTTTTTCTTTATTGTGTACTATCAGCTGATAGAGTAAATTCAGGCCAAACCCCGAGGTTGTGAAGGCCCGTCTGTGAAGTCTGGGGGCCAAGCAGAGCTTGGCTTTGCGCCGATGGCCACATCGGATGTCCTCAGATCTCAGTGGCGAGAGAGCGTGCGGGTTTTGAAAGCACTCTGCGCTTGTTTTCCCCGGCCTGCAGCCATCAGCTTGATGATATGAGCGCGTCAGAGCTGTGCGAAATTCCCCTCTCGCTCCCTGGGAGGCCTGTCTGGTCAGGAGGCAGAGAGCGGATGCTTTTGGGACTAGTTTGCCTAGAATGCACCGCTAGGCTCTGCCTCCATGGGCGAGGCTCAGATCCTCCGTTTGCTTTGACCTTGTTCATGACCTTGGTGGACACACTGAACCCAGGTGATAGACGGTCTATGGTTTGTTAGGATGATGATGATGACGACGACGACGACCTGATGTGAGCATTAAAGTTGAAGGAAGACCAGCATATCTCCCTCCCTCTCTCCCTCCTTCTCTCTCTATTTTTTTAAATATATTTTTATTGATTTCAGAAAGGAAGGGAAAGGGAGGGGGAGATAGAAACATCGATGATGAGAGAGAATCATTGATCAGCTGCCTCCTGCACGCCCCACACTGGGGGTTGAACAAACTGTGACCTCCTGGTTCATAGGTCGCCGCTCAAACACAGAGCCACACTGGTCGGGCTCTCTGTCTGTTTCTTTGTCTTCCTATCTGTCTTTGCCTCTGTCTGCCTCCCAGTCTCCATTTTGATCTCTTTGTCTCTCTCTCTCTTTGTATGTTTGTGTCTCTGTTCCCCTCTGCTTATCTCTCCATTTCTCTGTGGACTTAACATTAAATTCTCTTTCTCTCCATGTCTCTTTCTGTCTCCCCTGCCCACTCCTCAAGTTTTCCCATCTCCCAAACCCTTCTTGAACTTTTTGTGACTTCATGAAAATAGTCCCCTCCAGAAAAGGCATTTTAAACCAAGGATTTAGCTAACATGATTTCCATATTTTGTATAAGAGTTAGGTGATTTGCATGTTGATATAGTTTAGTTGAGATAGCCTTTTAAAAATATTTTTATTGATTTCAGAGAGGAAGGGAGAGGGAGAGAGAGATAGAAATATCAATGATGAGCAGAATCATTGATCAGCATGCACCCTACTGGGAATTGAGCGCGCAACCTGGGCATATGCTCTTGACCGGAATCGAACCTTGGGACCCTTGAGTCCACAGGCCGACGCTCTATCCACTGAGCCAAACCAGTTAGGGCAAGATAGCATTTTTATTAGCAAATTTGTGCAGCTTGGTTTGCAAGAAGTGAGATGTGACTAAATTATTAAATTCTTACACTGTCAAAGCGCTAATGGATCGGGAAGGTAAATTATAGAAGCATGTTCTCCCACAGGAACTACACTGGCATTCAGAATTAACTTTTCTTAATTCCACATCCACTGCATTGCACATCGGCTTCGAGGGGAACATTGAAATCCAAGTGCTGGGTGAGCGCCCTGATAGGCAAAAAGGGTGGTAATTAAATTAGGAGGCAAAAATTGTTCTTTGGTTTCTTCCTGCAAGTTTTCTTACCTTGGGGAATATTAGGGAGAGGAAATGTTTTGCAGAGTCTTGACAAAATTAGGATGATCAGCCTTTATGGAAATGAGCAGGTCCGCAGATAACTCAAAATGGTTTGTTTTTTGGGGGGTGGGGGACATAGGTAGGTGGGAAAAGTTTTAAGATTTCCCCCCCTCTTTCCCTCCCTCCTTTTCCTTTTTGTTTAGTTTTCCTCCCCTCTATATTAATGCCTGGATCAGTGACCTGCTGCGCTTGAACCTGAACTAACATGGAAGACACTTGAGTTCAATCCCAGTTTTGTGGCTCCCCCGCTGTGTGACCTTGGGAAAGTTATGCAGCCTCTCTGGTCTTTAGTTTCCTCTTCTGTTGAGTGGGAACTTTTAGACTAGATGATCACTAACATTTTTTCCAGATCTAAAATTCTTTGACACACACACCAACAAATGTTTAATTAAAAAAAAAGACTATGTTTTTATTGGTTTGAGAGAGAGAGAGAGAGGAAGGGAGAGGGAGAGAGAGAGAGAAACATGGATCTGCTGCAGGAGAGCCCGAAACCCAGGCAGGTGCCCTGACCCTCACCGGGAATTGAACCTGTGACCTCTTGGTGCATGGGACAGTGCTCAACCAACTGAGCCACACTGGCCAGGGCCAAATGTTTAATTTTTAATATGTATTGCTCTCCTCTTGTTATGAAGAGGCCAAACCCATTAAATGACTTGAAAAATAAGAAAGCTATTAATAATCCTGCCAACCCAAAGAGTTATAGAGATATTTTGGTACATTTCCTTTCTCTTTTTTTGATCTATAGTTTCAATATACAGGCTATTTATATTGTGCATAACACTTAAAATTTTTTTCAATTATAGTTTATATTCAATATTATTCTGTATTAGTTTCAGATATACAGCATAGTAGTTAGACCATCATATACTTTACACAGTGACCCCACCCCCGTTTTCCAGTACCTACCTGTCAGCATATATAGTTATTACAGTATTATTGACTATGTTCCCTATGCTGTAATTTACATCCCTGACTATTCTGTAACTACCGATTTGTACTTCTTTTTTAAAAAATTTCCTTATTGATTAAGGTGTTACATATGTGTCCTTATTCCCCCATTACCCCCCCATACCCCCCACTCATGTCCTCACCCCACTGGTGTCTGTGTCCATTGGTTAGGCTTATATGCATGCATACAAGTCCTTTGGTTGATCTCTCCCTCTTACCCCCACCCTCCCCTACCTTCCCTCTGAGGTTTGATGGTCTGATCGATGCTTCTCTGTCTCTGGATCTGTTTTTGTTCATCAGTTTATGTTGTTCATTAGATTCTACAAATGAGTGAGGTCATGTGATATTTGTCTTTCTCTGACTGGCTTATTTCACTTAGCATAATGCTCTCCAGGTCCATCCACGCTTTGCAAATGGTAAGAACTCCTTTTTTACTACAGCGTAGTATTCCATTGTGTAGATGTACCACAGTTTTTTAATCCACTCATCTGCTGATGGGCACTCAGGCTGTTTCCAAATCTTAGCTATGGTGAATTGTGCTGCTATGAACATAGGGGTGCACATATCCTTTCTGATTGGTGTTTCTGATTTCTTGGGATATAGTCCTAGAAGTGGGATCACTGGGTCAAATGGGAGTTCCATTTTTAGTTTTTTGAGGAAACTCCATCAAATTTGTACTTCTTAATTCCTTCACCTTTTTCACTCAGTCCCCTAAACCCGCCCCTCTCCCCCGCCCCCCCGCCCCCCCGCCTCTCTGGCAACCATTAGTCTGTTCTCTGTGTCTGTGAGTCTGTTTCTATTTTGTTATTTAGATCGATATACAAGCGAAATCATATGGTATTTGTCTTTCTCTGTCTGACTTATTTCACTTAGCATAATACCCTCTAGGTCCATCCATATTGTTGCTAAAGGTAAGATTTAATTATTTTCTTATGGCCGAGTAGTATTCCATTGTGTATATGCACCACAGCTTTTTTATCCACTTGTCTGTTGTTGGGCACTTGAGTTGCTTCCATATCTTTTTTCTTAAATATGTTTTTATTGATTTCAGATCTCTGCAGTCCACCCCAAGGGACCCCACCCATGCATGAATTCATGCACTGGGCCTCTATTGTAAATAATGCTGCAGTGAACATGGGGGTGCATATATTCTTTCAAATTAGTGTTTTGGGTTCCTTCAGATATATTCCCAGAAGTGGAATCCCTGGGTCATAAGGCAATTCCATTTTTAATTTTTTAAAAAAATATATTTTATTGATTTTTTACAGAGAGGAAGGAAGAGGGACAGAGAGTTAGAAACATCGACGAGAGAGAAACATTGATCAGCTGCCTCCTGCACACTCCCCACAGGGCATGTGCCCGCAAACAAGGTACATGCCCTTGACCAGAATCGAACCTGGGACCCTTCAGTCCGCAGGCCGACGCTCCAGTCACTGAGCCAAACCGGTCAGGGCCCATTTTTAATGTTTTGAGGACCCTCCATACTGTTTTCCATAATGGCTGTACCAGTCTGCATTCCCACCAACAGTGCATGAGGAGTCCCTTATCTTCACATCCTCACCAACACTTCCTGTTTGTTGATTATTGATGGTAGCCATACTGACAGGTGTGAGGTGATACCTCATGTGGTTTAGATTTGCAGTTCTCTGGTGATTAGTGATGTTGAGCATCTTTTCATGTCTGTTGTCCATCTGTGTGTCCTCTTTGGATGAGTGTCTATTCAGGTCCTTTGCCCATTTTTTAATTGGGTTCTGGTGGTGAGTTGTGCATAACACTTTGTACCCTGCATTTTCTCCTGAGCATGTCTCTCTGTCCTTCCTGCCTTCAGGAGTCGCATTTTTCATGGATATATAATATTTCATTGAGCAGCTGGATAAACAACCAGTCCCTGGTTGGGAGGCATGTTGGCTGGTGCCAGCTTTTCTCTTTTATGGCTACTTTTAAAATATATATACGTATTGATTTCAGATAGGAAGGGAGAGGGAGAGAGAGATAGAAACATCCATGGTGAGAGAGAATCATTGATCAGCCCCCTCCTGCATGCCTCCTACCGGGGATTGAGTCCACAACCCAGACATGTGCTCTCACTGGGAATCGAGCCATGTCCTCCTGGGTCATAGGTCGGCACTCAACCACTGAGTCACACCAGCTGGCCCTTTATGGCTACTTTTGGTGGTGGTGGTGGTGATGGGGGCTCAGATTTGCTTAAGGCTCCAGCCTGCATTGTTCTGGTGCTTAAACAGAGGAACCGGGGCCCGGCTTCCCCGCGAGCCCCCTCCACGGCAGGCCCACTGGATAAATCTGGACAGTAAATATATCTTGTTTAATCTAAAGATTGTTTTTAATACTTTAATTCCCACATTAAAAAAAACCTAAGTGATGTCACATATAAATTTGCAACTTCTCTTGGAAATTTAAAAATAATGCCAAGTAGCAATACTTAGGTGGTGTTGACAAGTCGCCTCGTTTGCCCCCATCCCAGGAGGCTACCCCTCTCATTTTGTGGCCCCTGTCGGCATTGAGTTTGAGACCTCTGGTGAGTTTTATTGTATTTGAGCTGAACCTTGCTACTAGCTAGGCACAGGCTGAGACGGGCTGGACTTTTTACTCTCGGAACAGGACCCGGTATAGAAATCTGGGTCAGGCCGCTCCTACAGGTGCGGTGGGAACTGTGTGGCTGAATGTCGGTGCACTGCATTATTTTTGGTGACTTGCGTGTAGAGATAAAACCATTGCTTGGATGCTGCCAAGCTGCTGGGACGGGTTACTTGGCAAAACTCCTACCCTGGTTTTGAGAACTCAGATCTACGATGGACCATTATTTATTTCTTTTTACCTGTGGTTTTATGTGTGTATCTGCCACATTCTGGTCTTAATTCAGGAGCCTTAGCCAGGCTGTCCACGTCGGACCCATACGGGCATATACTGAAGGTATAGTTATAGCCTACTTGTATGTGCCCCCACTGTCACATAGTAAGTGTTCAATAAACAGAGATGTCTTGGTGGCAGAGATAGGAATGCTCAGCAAGTGGCCCAAGTGCTCTGCTGTATTTCCAGCCCCCACCCCCCTGCAGTTAAATGGGGCCATGTGACTGGGTCTGACCAATGAGCTGTGAGCAGAGGGGTGTGTGTTACCTCTAGGCCTAAGCATAGGAAAGTGGGTGTGAGTGCTCTGTGTGTGCTTTCTTTTTTTCTACTGTGTGGCGTGTGAAGGCCTCATGTTGAAAATGTGGAATTGCAGTATCATTTTAACCTGGATTTCTGACTTACCTGGGCCCACAGCAGACTCTTTGTGAGAGAGAAGTAAACGTTTGTTGCATTAAGCCACGGAGATTTTGGCATGTTTGTTACTGCAGCATAACGTAGCCTAAGCTGACTGGTACATTCTCTGTTAGAATTGATGAATAGGGATGCCACATCCATGGATACAAAAGCTTTTGAGCTGTAGCCAGTGCTCAATCAGTATTACAGAATGGATAAGAAAACAAATATGGCTTGTGTTTTCAGGTGATATATATACCCAACACTTTTTTCCTCCTAGAATGGCATGTTAGATTGGAAGGACACCTTCCTGGGGAACACAAGGGGAACTAACATTTATTGAGTGCTGTCTATTATGTTATTTATTATCCACCTTTAAAGACGTGGAACATGAGCTCGTGGGAGATTAGGCAGTTTGCCCAGGGTCATAGAAATATTTAATACCTGGTTCTGCCAGAATGTCTCCTTTCCATCTTTTCAATTGTCTTTAGGTCCTTTTTTTTTTTTTTTAAATTTGAGAGAGAGAGAGAGAGAGAGAGAGAGAGAGAGAGAGAGAGAGAAAGGGGGAAAGAGAAACATTGGTTTGTTGTTCCACTCATTCATGCATTCATTGGTTGACTCTTGTATGTGCTCTGACCAGGGATCAAACCTGCAGCCTTGGCGTATCGGGATGACGCTCTAACAACTGAGCTACTTAGCCAGGCCTTTAGGTCTGAACTTTAACGCCTCCTCCTCAAGGAAGCCTTCCCTGATCGCAGGCTAGATTACTTCTCACTGATATGTGTTCTCCTAACTCTGGTACTTCCCCTTAGACTCAGTGCTCTGAGGGGTAGGTCCTGCATCTCTCTTCCTCAGTGCTGTCTCTCCAGCCCCTAGTGTACTGCCTGGCACTAGGAAGTGCTCAAAATACGTTTGTTGAATGAATAAAAGGGAGTCAGCTGACCTGGGTTTTGTCCATTTTGTGGTTGTTTTGCCACTAGTCGCCTGTGTCCTCTTAACCTCTGACTCCCCGTGTTTCCCGTTTGTGCAAGGAAAGTGTTGGGTTGAGTTAGTTGCCTTTGGCTCCTGCGTCCCACAGTTATTTCACTCACAAGTTACCCTCTGGTTCCCAGGCAGTGTGTGGTAGAGGGGGTTGGTTAGTTAGGCTTGTTATGCAGACTCAAGTAATCTCCGGTGATAAGTCCTTCTCCTTTTCCTGGTATGTGAGGGGGGGACACTTGACAAATGGAAACTTCTGTCTCCTTTACAAAGGGACTTGACACCTGCCTTTTTAGGCAGAACGGGTAGTGGGCCGTGTTGGCTGTTTTTCAGTTGCCGGCAGCTCAGAATAGCGCTTCTGCCAGAGTGGCCTCCCTGGCGGTGTATTTCGACTCCTTTCAGAGTTCATGTTCTGATTTGCGTATACGCTTGTGACAAGGGCATAGGTTTGTGTTAGACTTGGGCTCAGACTCTAGCTTTACCATTTACCAGCTGCCGGTCCTTGGGCAAGACACTCCTTTGAATCTTGGTTTTCTCATCTGTAAAATGGGCATGAAAAGCAGCACCTACTTCATAGGACTGTTGTGTGGATTAGCTACGACAGTACATTGAAAGAGCTTAGCTCAGTGGGTGGCCGACAGTCAACATCAAAGGCATCTCACGTGGCTGAACACCCCGCCTTATATGTGCCACTTCCCTGCATCAAGACTCTAGCTTGTTGCCCTAACTGGTTTGGCTCAGTGGCTAGAGCATCCGCCTGTGGACTGAAGGGTCCCAGGTTCGATTCCTGTCAAGGGCGTGTACCTTGATTTGCAGGCACATCCCCAATAGGGAGTGTGCAAGAGGCAGCTGAATCGATGTTTCTAACTCTCTATCCCTCTCCTTTCCTCTCTGTAAAAAAATCAATAAAAAAAATATTTTTAAAAAAGACCCTAGCTTGCTGTGTGACTTGCAGAAGTTGCTCGGCCCCTCAGCTCCATTCCCTTTGTACAATGAATGGATTTGATGGCGGAATTTCTGAAGTGCCTTCCAGCTCTAACAATTCATCACCCTCAGATTGCCTATACAGCACACCCATGGCAATTTATTTAAATAATCTATTCATTATACCCTGCTTGCCTTTGCTTGCTGTAATAATTTTAGATAATAGTTGCGCGGAATTAATGGAAGCCAGAGAAATTGTTCAGGACGTTGGTTAACGCGGGGGCTGAGCAATATGCTGATGTACATAATTATCCTTTTTCCCCCCCTTTTCTTTGCAGTCTAAGAGGGCATATTAAAAAGCCAGCAGCGATTTCTTCCCCCTCCTGTTGGCTCAAGAAACGGGCTAATGCAGTTTTATGTTAAATTGAAGATGTACTGAATAGCGATAGCTAAAGGAGAGAGAAGCACTCAGCTGTAAAAAGTGCTTTTTAATCACCTGCCTGAATTGGAGTGTCTGAAGGGTTTGCAGCAGGTTCCGCTGCCCACCCCTTAGGAAATGCTGCTGCTGTCCTCCCCACGGAGTTGATGGATAAAGGACTCCCTGCCTGTGCTTCTTGGTGAAATTCGCAGCACCAGTGAGCCCCATTCTTCCTGGCTTCTCTCTCTCCAACTCCTCCTCTTCCCCAAAAGCCTCGCTAAGATTCTGGCCTGGTCTTTTGTGTCTTAAACGCACTGTTCTCTGCTCAGCACGCAGTTCATTTGATGGCTAACAAAGGCAGTGTGCCTTGAAGTCGTTCTCCTGCTCTACAACCTCTGTGGCTCCCTATTGTCTCTGGCATTGAGTACAGGCTCCTCAGCGCAGAAACGGGTCTTAACCTTTCCTGGGAGGCCAAAGGGGTTTTGACGGGCTTCTCCCACACATGCGCTGGGACTTTAACGTTTGCCTCTGTCTGTCCCTTCACCCTGTTCCCTCCGTCGTCCATGCCTCTCTCTCCCTCTCCGAGGTTTCTGCCTATCAGCATCAAACGCAAACTTCCAGGACCCAGAGCCAAAGGACTTCTCTTTCATGTGAAATTAAATCGATGAGGCCGTTTACCACCCAGTGATACAGAGATGACTGTGCTGTGCATCATTTCATTTCCTCCCCAACACAGCACAGTGACATGGATAGCATTATCCCCATTTTAAAGACATTAAAGGTAAAGATCAGCCCTGGCTGGTTTGGCTTAGTGGATAGAGCGCCGGCCTGCGGACTCAAGGGTCCTGGGTTCGATTCCGGTCAAGGGCATGTACTTTGGTTGCAGGCATATCCCCGGTGGGGGGTGTGCAGGAGGCAACTGATCGATGACTCTCTCTCATCGATGTTTCTAACTCTCTGTCCCTCTCCCTTCCTCTCTGTGAAGAATCAATAAAATATATTTAAAAAAAAAAAAAAAAAAAAAAAAAAAGTCCCGGGTCCGGGCGAGGCCGCGGGCCCCTGGATCCGGGTGAGCCTGGGTCCCGGGTCCGGGCGAGGCCGCGGGCCCCTGGATCCGGGTGAGCCTGGGTCCCGGGTCCGGGCGAGGCCGCGGGCCCCTGGATCCGGGTGGGCCTGGGTCCCGGGTCCAGGCGAGGCCGCGGGCCCCTGGATCCGGGTGGGCCTGGCCCCGGGTCCGGGCGAGGCCGCGGGCCCCTGGATCCGGGTGAGCCTGGGTCCCGGGTCCGGGCGAGGCCGCGGGCCCCTGGATCCGGGTGGGCCTGGCCCCGGGTCCGGGTGGGGCCGCGGGCCCCTGGATCCGGGTGGGCCTGGCCCCGGGTCCGGGTGAGGCCGCGGGCCCCTGGATCCGGGTGGGCCTGGCCCCGGGTCCGGGTGAGGCCGCGGGCCCCTGGCTCCGGGTGAGCTTGGGTCCCGGGTCCGGGTGAGGCCGCGGGCCCCTGGCTCCGGGTGAGCTTGGGTCCCGGGTCCGGGTGAGGCCGCGGGCCCCTGGCTCCGGGTGAGGCCGTGGGCCCCTGGATCCGGGTGAGCCTGGCCCCGGGTCCGGGTGAGGCCGTGGGCCCCTGGATCCGGGTGAGCCTGGGTCCCGGGTCCGGGTGAGGCCGCGGGCCCCTGGATCCGGGTGAGCCTGGGTCCCGGGTCCGGGTGAGGCCGCGGGCCCCTGGATCCGGGTGGGCCTGGCCCCGGGTCCGGGTGAGGCCGCGGGCCCCTGGATCCGGGTGGGCCTGGCCCCGGGTCCGGGTGAGGCCGCGGGCCCCTGGATCCGGGTGGGCCTGGCCCCGGGTCCGGGTGAGGCCGCGGGCCCCTGGATCCGGGTGGGCCTGGCCCCGGGTCCGGGTGGGGCCGCGGGCCCCTGGATCCGGGTGGGCCTGGCCCCGGGTCCGGGTGGGGCCGCGGGCCCCTGGATCCGGGTGGGCCTGGCCCCGGGTCCGGGTGGGGCCGCGGGCCCCTGGATCCGGGTGGGCCTGGCCCCGGGTCCGGGTGGGGCCGCGGGCCCCTGGATCCGGGTGGGCCTGGCCCCGGGTCCGGGTGGGGCCGCGGGCCCCTGGATCCGGGTGGGCCTGGGTCCCGGGTCCGGGTGGGGCCGCGGGCCCCTGGATCCGGGTGAGCCTGGGTCCCGGGTCCGGGCGAGGCCGCGGGCCCCTGGATCCGGGTGAGCCTGGGTCCCGGGTCCGGGCGAGGCCGTGGGCCCCTGGATCCGGGTGAATCAGTGCCCCTGGGTCCGGCCGAGACCAAACCAGAGGGAGTCGGACCTGCATTACCACCATTTGTCCACCATCCAGAGCTGAGGGGTCAGTGCCGACATGTACTCATAGCGAACTGGTGGACATTGATATTGGGTCTCAAAAGAACTGTTGGTCCAGAAAGAAACTCACTACAGACTGATTCATTTGCCTGTCAGCATAACTATTATTGCTCCTCGTACATTCAATTCTTATAAGTATATCTCTAGTGACACATGATTTCGCTCATCTAGGGGAAATGATGAACAACATAGACTGATGAACAAGAACAGAACCAGAAACAAGGAGGCACCGATCGGACTATCGGGCCTCAGAGGGAGGATAGGGGAGGGTGGGGGGAGGGGGGAGAGATCAACCAAAGGTCTTGTGTGCATGCATATGAGCCTAACCAATGCTTAAGTTCAACAGAGGGTTGGGGCATCCAAGGGGAGGGGTGTGGGATGGGAATGGGGGGATGAGGACAAATATGTGACACCTTAATCAATAAAGAAATTTAAAAAAAAAAAAATAAATAAAAAAAAAAAATAAATAAAAAAAAAAAAGGTAAAGATCAGACAGGGGAAGGGACGGTGCCAAGATCACACGGGACATGGCAGAACCCAGATTCAATCCCAGATCTGTCTGATTGCAAAGCTTGTGAGCTCCGCCTCTTGACGCGATACCGGGTTCCTGAAATGAAATGTCCCAGCAGTTCAGAGGTGCCCAATCAATTCTAGCTCAATGAATGCACAGTTAGAGAATTAAACTTCCCAGTTTAGGCAGATCCCGGGCGTTCTTCTTTTTTTCACTTTTTAGTTTGTGAATCAGTTTCGTCAGTGAGTTGCAATGATAAGTCTTTTCATTTTTATGTGATAGAGCTGGTTCATAAAAGCCCCGGTTTTGTGAGTGTAGACAAATGAATGCAGTCATGTGCGGCCATGAGATACAGCCCGCCGAGGGTCCTTCTCCTCCCCCAGGAAAAGGGGACGGGATCTGCCCTAGGAAAGAGGGTCCCATCACGCTTCGGGGAATATTTGAACCTTCCCGAGATCCTTCCCCACCCAATCCAGGCCACCGTGGAGAGAAATCATCGTCATTGTTTCTTAGTTTAATGTTTAGTTCTGGCAACTAGAAATGCTCTTATGTAACTGGCATTGTCCCAGCCAGGAAGGAGAAAAAAAAAAAAAAGAAGAAGAAGGAAAAGTAATTAGTCTTCTCAATGAAATTAGCAGCCCCGCAGGAGGGTAACTGTGCGTCCTGCTCCTTAATTTGCGTGGATGTGCACAGGGCTAGTGGCTGAAGCATTTATTTATCAAATATAGGTGCATCCGCCAGGATCTGAGCTGACGCTACACATTCTCTCCTGCTCTGCAGTGTGGTTCTTGGAACTGGAATGCAATCCGCACTAGAAAGACTCCGGTGAAGAAATAGAGTGGAAACAAAATAACCTCTTGCCAACCCACGCTCTGCTTTAAATAAGGAACAATGTCTATTGAATAATTCAGCCCGCCTGTCAAAATATTTTTTCCGGGGGTGGGCTCTTCATTTGGAAACGCTCCAGGGGACCCCTTAATTACAGCCTGCAGTGCGTTTTCAGGGCTGAACCGATTCCGCCGGCGTCTGTCTTGTTTCATCTTCCAGGCCCCGCATCTGGCTTTTGAAAGAGCCTGTTGGCGGGACTGGGGTTCAGTGGGCTGTCACTTCGGTTCTCAGAATCCACACCCCTTTCCCGGGGCTGGGAATTGGGGTGGGCTGCTCACCGTGTTTTCCTCTCAGGAAGTTGCTAGCATTTCGCATTTGTTCTGTTAAACGTTTCACCTGTGATTGGGGCTCTCTTGTCTGTTTGCGGGGTTTCCCAGCGGAGTGTCTGGGCCCTTGGGGGTCACAGGAGGAGGGAGTTTTACTTTGTAACCTCTGAGATCTTCAGGGTGACGCCCAAGGAGAGCACCCAGGGTATAAGTGAGGTTATTTAAGAAGGGTAGGCTCGTGTCAAAGTTCTACCTTTTCAATAATAATAATAGTAATAATAATAATAATAATAAATTGTTATCTGTGCTTGGGTCTGTGTTAAGCCCTTTCTTTCATTTAACCTGCACAACAGCCCTGTGAGGTGGGTCTAATTATGCCCACTTTACAGATAGGAAAACTGAGTCTCAGAGAGGGCAAAGTGCATGCCCAAGGTCACAGCACTGGCAGAGGTCACTGTGGAGACTGAAGCCCAGCGCTGCCTGACTCCAAAGCTCTCAGTTTTCCTCTTTCCGCTACATGAGTGCTCCAGAGCCATGCCTGGGGGTGCTAACCTGACGTGGCCTCCAGGCCGCGTTTGTCCAGGGCCTGGCTTTATGAGCATCCTCCCAGTGCACTGGTTGGGGAGCCCGGGCATTCCGCTCCCTGGGGGTGAGGGGTCAGGGGTGCTCTTGCTGGCCTGATGTCAGACTTGGGGTTGTGCTCCTGCTAGCTGTGGTCTGCTGAAGAATGGCCCTCAAAGACAGCCAGGCCCTCATCCCTGGAACCCATGAGTGGGCCTCATATGGCACAAGGGACTTTGCAGATGTGCTGAAGGGAAGGCTCTGGAGATGGGGAAATGGATGACCCTGGACTGGCTGGTGGTCCTGCTGTAACTATGAGGGTCCTTAGGAGAGGGAGGCAGGAGGGTCAGGAGTAAGAGCATCCCGTTCCCATCCGTTTGGGCCTCTGTAAACACGTACCCCGGCCTGGTGGCTTAGAAACAACAGAACTGTCTTTCTCACGGCTCTGGGGCTGGGCGTCCAAGATCAAGGGGACAGCAGCTCCAGTGCCTGGCGAGGACCTGCTTTCTGGTTGTGTGTCTGTGCTTTTTGCCGGGATTGTTATTTTCTGGTAGCTTTGAGGAGGGGCTGGCAGGCCCTGGCACAGCTGGGGGGACCTGCCTTGTGGGACAAGCTGGCCTCCCGCCCCCAGCCATCTGGTACACCCTGGCACCGCGTCCCCAAGGCCTCCGGCGCTCACTCCCCAGACCCGGTACCAGCCCTTTCTCTCAGCCTCCTGCCACTCAGCCGGGCTCCCTGCTCGGCCCACTGGGGGAGTCATCTCCATGGCAACCGTGTCAGGAGCACGGGGCTGACAGCGGCCAGAGGGAGTAAAGGAGGGAAGGGTGTCCATGCCAGCCAGCCCCTCTCAGGGACCCACACAAGCCGGGCTGCGGTGTCTCTAGCAGAGCTCTCGGCTGCAGAGGGTGGCGGGTCCTGGAGCAGCGGGGGAGGACTAGCCCTGTCCTCCATGACTTCTTCTCACACCTTGCTCCCTTCTTGTGTCGTGTCCTCCACTCCCCACCCTGTGTGAAGATCCCAGTGCCTCTGAGGAGCCGCCAGTTACCTGTAAAAGGGGGTTTTTGCAAACACACAGAGAGAACTGGGATGCCCTTAAGCAGGATAGGTGGGAGCTGGTGACGACTCAGTGAGCTCACGCTATATTCTCTGTGGTTTGAGACGGGGAAACTGAGGCCTGGCTCCTGGCCCCAGGACCCTCCCAGGCATCAAGCCTGCTCCCCCTTTCTCTGGGGCCACCTCCTTCTCTGGGCTTCTTCCTGTTTCTTTCCCACAATCAAAACGTACCTGTCTGTTGCCTGCCGACACCAGGCCCCTGCTAAACACCTGGTTGTGTATGATTCTGAATGTTCAAGGGCGAGTCGCAGGCTTTTCTAGAGATTTTTGCATCTTAGAAGAGCAGGCCCAGCAATGACCAGGTCTTCATTCCAAGGCGAGATCTGCGGAGGGTGGATGTTGCCAGGAACCAGGCAGTGGGAGGATTTAGCAACAACAAAAGGATGGTGTCACTGAAGTTCAGAGAAGTTAAGCCATTTGCTCGGGGCCACACAGCTGGTAAGCGAAGCGAGGAGTTGAACCTGGGTCTGCTGTTCAGATGAAGTGAAGCTAGGGGTTGAACCCGAGTCTCCTTTCCTTTCTCCCTCGGTCCCTTCGAGTCAGGCACAGGGGAGACCACCCGTCAGCGGCCCTAAAACCAGAGGTCAAATGTTCATCCACGGCTCCAGTCCCTCACAGCTCAGCTGGGAGAACAGACTGTGCCAAACTCATCCTGTCCTCCCCGGTGGGTCTGAGAGGCATTTGTAATGCAGATCTGAGCCTGGGCAAGGGCCCAGCTCCCCACCGTCACCTGTGGCTGAGCCATTTCCTAAAAACCCAAGAAGACGTTTTCCCCCTCCCGAGTCCTGCGGCCTGAAGCCCTCTCTTCGTCCTGTTTGAAGTGCACCTCTTCTCCATCTGTGTCCCCTGCTTTCTTCAGGGAAGTGGGGGTGTCAGGAAGAGCAGAGCAGAGACTCTGGGGTCACAGTGAGCGGATGAGCATTCCTGTTGGTCCCCGCATGTAATTAAGACTTGCAAATCCGCGCTGCCACTACCGCGGAGGTGTTGGCCGAGGTGTAATTAATCTCTGGCGCCTTGGGGTGGCCCAGCATCCCCAAATGGCCACTCTTGTCATTTAGCCAGTCTCAGTAGGATGAGCTTGGGTAAAGGCTGGTGGGATTCAGGGCTGCTTTGTGGGCATAGCTGAACTCATTCATTCATTCATTCATTCACTCTCCATTCATTCATTCCCCAGATATTCACTAAGTTCTTTGTATCAGAGACAAAGTGAACAGCCTCTGCCTTCAGGGCTCTGAAATAGCAGAAGGAACAGACTCCAAGGCAGAGTCCTTATGTCAGTCCCCGAGGCTTCCTGGAAGAGGTGGCACTTGAGTTGTCTTCTTCACCTTTTCAGGATGACAGAATGGGTCTCGCTCATTGCCACCAACTCAGACAAGGCAGAAGCATGTCAAAGAAGCACATGAAAGTCGTCTTGTTCCTTGCTCTGAATCCCGCCTCCCGAGGTTACAGAGTTAATGGTGTAGCATGGAGTGGGGCCTCAGGTCCAAATCTCGGCTCAGCTGGGGGCCCTCGGCTCGTCATTTGGGATCTCTACTCTCTCCTCCCTGTAGAATCACATGGACTGTGCGTCTCTGCTTTCTTCTTTTTTTAATGTTTTTTTAAAATTGATTTTGAGAGAGAGAGAGGGAAAGGAGAAGGATAGAGAGATGGAGCGATGGAGAAACATCATCGATCGGCTGCCTCCTGCACACACTCCACTGGGGATTGAGCCGCAACTCAGGCATGCGCTCTAACTGGGAATCGAACCGGTGACCTCTCGGTTCCTGGTTGACACTCAGCCGCTGAGCCACACTGGCCGGGCGTGCCTCTGCTTTCTGATTTTCCGCCTGGGAGATAGCACTCGAGTGCTGGGTCAAAACAGGAAGTGAGCGCTATCGACCGAGAGGACACGCCTCCCGGGGTGGCAGTGCCGTTCACGTTTCATGCCAGTTTAGGAAATAAAATGGGTCACCGGGGTGAGTGACTGACATCCACGTCAGTCACTGTGTCTCTGTGACTCATGATGAATAGATGAGCTCCCCAGGGTATGCCTCCCTGGTATGGGAGGCGCTTTCTGAGGGCGCGTGAGATGATCTGAGGCCCAGCATTGCGTAACCTCATGAATCACACAGAAAAGTGTGTCCTCTTTTCAAATCCCTGTCCATCCTTCAGATGGAGAAAGTCTGTTGGGTGCTTGTGGGCCCCTAACACTTGTTCTGATTTCTCTCCAATGCTCTGCTCGGATATATACACTGAGTGGCCAGATTATTATGATCTCTGAACGCACAATAATCTGGCCACTCAGTGTATACCCTATATAATAAAAGGCTAATATGCAAATTGTCCCCTCGACCAGGAGCTCGACCAGCAGGCAGGCAGGCCAACCGCCCATGTCCCCTCCCCCTGGCCAGGCTGGCCGGACCCCACCCATGCACGAATTCATGCACCGGGCCTCTAATATATATATACTAGAGGCCCGATGCACAAATTTGTGCACGGGTGGGATTCAGCCAGCCCCACCCCCAATCAGAGGGGAGGCAGATGGGGCGGGGAAAGGGGGCTGGCCAGGGGGAGGGGTCGAGGTCGGGTGGCAGGCTGGCCCTGCCCCCTGGTCAAACTCCTGGTTAAACTCCCGGTCGCACTCTCGAGCGAGGGGAAAATTTGCATATTAGCCTATTATTATATAGGATACACTGAGTGGCCAGATTATTATGCGTTCAGAGATCATAATAATCTGGCCACTCAGTGTACTTTTTGATGGGCACTGTCTCATGCAAAAGTAGACAGAATAGTAGGAGCCTGCAAGGACCCAGCTTTAACAACGATCAGCTCATGCCCAGTGTTGGTTCATCTATGCCCCTGCCCTCTTCCTCCCTCCTGTGTTATCTTGGGGCAGAGTCTAGGTATCAGTGGGTATTTTTTTTTTAATGTTTCATAAATCAACTCTCCCCACCGTTCCTACAGCCAGGCCCCCTTCCGTGTCACATTAGCCTTTCCATTTTCTTCTCTAGTCAGCCATCCCTTGTCACCATATCACACAACCCGTGATCAAGGGCCAGAGCTGGGAGGAAGCGAGAGCCCAGAGCTGCTGACGTCCTTCCAGGGGTCTACCTGGTCCTCTTCGGTGCTTCGGCTTCTTGGCATCTCGCACTATAGATAGTAAGTACCTGCCAGTTGGCACCAGGATCCTCCCTGGATGGATCTAGTTGGTGTTGGCTTCTTGGCACCAGGTGTTCTACTTAAGCCCAAGCACGTCTTATCCCAGTGGACAGATCCACACACGCTAATTAGATAACCATCCACGTTAATTAAATCCCGCATAACAAACAAGATGAAGGCTCTCGTCTCTAATCAGTCCCTAAAGACAGTTGGCCAAGATGTGTTCCATGGGACACGGCTTTCCGTGGGGATGATCTTGGGTAACTGATAAACCCCAGAGGGTTTTGTCGTCCAAGAAGCCCGGACAACAGTGGGTTACGCACGGTGTTCACTGCAGGACTTGCCTTTAAAACATTAATGGTGTCGTGAAGCTCCAGGAAGGGGCTGGCAAATCCAGAACCCCCCTCCCCCACTTGGTTTTTACACCCAGGACTCTGATCTCTACTACCCGTCTTGGGCAAAAGGTCTCTGGAAGTGCTTCCTTGATCATCTATCCAAGTATCCCGAGATAGAGGATGCAGAATGTTGCCACACTGCCCCGGGCGGAGGTGGGGAGACTTAAGATGTTAGAGGAAATGCACGCTGTCGTTGGTGGGACAAGGAGGGGGAAATGGCCGAGGTCGGCCGCCTTTCCCGTTTAACGTGGGTCCCCAGGACAAGTCCTCTTGATTAGTGCCACCCTCCCTAAACACCGAAATGTCATTAGTTGGGGGAGACCTGCTGATAAGTGATCACAGCCGTTAGGGAATGAGACGGCTCTAGGTCAAAACCATCCCCCACTCTTATTTGATGGCTGCGTGTCCTTAGGCAATTGCCTCCACCTCTCTGAGCCTCTGCTCAGAAACTGACCCAACCCCAAAGATTCTCGTGGACGAGATTGATTTGGGAGGCGCGCTGGGAGAGTGCGGGAGAGATACAAGGGAAGGGCGGGTGGCCAGTATGGGGGCAGCATCAAGCTGCCTCCAGGTGGGCCAGGGCGTGGTGAGCGGTGGGCTACCTCCCAGGTGGGGGTGAGGCTGAGGTCTTGGCACATCGTGCTCTGCTTGCGTGGCAAGTGAGGCTGCTGTGGTTCTGTAAAAAGCCCCACAAAGAGGCAGTTGTTGGCAGCTGGAAATGGCTGGCGGACACGGAAGGGCGAAGGCCCGAAGATCAGCTCCAGCCCCATTGCCTGATCAGCACACATTGCATCGCCGTGCCGCCTGTGTGAGGTGAGGGTGGGACCAAAACCGCTCAGCATGGCGCCTGGAAGCAGTGATAACATCTATCAGTTGTTGGGTACCGGCTGATGTGCCAGGCACACGATTGAGTCCTCAGACAGCTGTTGGCAGTGATCTCCATCTTACAAACAAGGAAATGAAAGCTCAGAGAGGTTCAGTAACACATCAGGGGTCACACAGCTGCGGAAGAGTGGAGCCAGGGTTCAAAATTGGGCTGGCTGACCCTAACCACTGCACCACACAGCCACGTTCCACATCACCTAGATGCCCGTTCATTGTCCCTCCCCTCCCCTTTCCTCTTTTCCCCTTCCCCCCCTCCTCTCTCTTCTCCTCCCTCTCTCCCTCCTTCTGCCTTCTTAGAACAGTTTCCCTGGCACACTCAGTGTCCAATAAATATTTTTTGAATTGAATAGCATCCCAGTCTAGGGCAATAGATGCTTAGTTCACTAAATTTTGATTGAACCCACTGCCAGAAAATCAGAGTGCATGCAAGTTCGGCGGAGATAGCGAATCGTGGCCACGGAATTGAATACCATTTGCAAATCTCGGTAACGTCCTGAAATTCTCTGAGGGGCGTGGAGCGGAAGAGCGTGGAGAATGATGAACATGACAAGTGGGAATCCTTTAGTCCCTGATGTTTTCCTCCTCCACGCTCTAGATTTTTTTTCCTTTTCTTTGTCGGTTTCTTCCTCTCTCCTCTGAAGCATCCACCCCCACCCCCAACCCCCAGCCTCCGCTCCCCAGCATAGATGGTGGGGAAAAATAACGGCAGTGTAAATGCAGTCATTCTTAATGGTATATTTGTGTGTCCGGGGCATGGCAAGTGGCTGGGTCACACGGAACAGTCAAGCATTAAGAAGCTTGTGAAGAAAGAGGGCTGGGGACGGTCACATGAGGGCACGTTTTCGTTTTCTGTGTGTTTAGAATTGTCGGACTAGAAACCTACTAATGAGACATGATAAATGTCTGGTTGCAGCCACGGGCTAGCATTTGCATCGGAGAAAGCAAATTCTGAAAAGGTCACCATTTAATTTTTGCCTCTTGCAGCCAGCCCGCGTCTGGGTTCTATTGAATTCAAAGCCATGCAGTGAAATCACTGCTTGTTTGCGTCCTTTGCTCTGGTGAGCGTATCTCAGGATTCTCACGATGGCCTGGAACAGCGTGCTGTAAGTGACCTGGCTCAGAGTGGGGTGCTGAATGTGGAGGTTAGACTTTTAACCTCAGAGAAACGCTAGAAATTGTGGAGATCTGGGACTGTATTTTTAGGAGAGAGACAAACAGATTCTTGTACGGCTTCAGATGTGATAAAAGTACAGCCGCCTTCATTCAGTTAACACAGAAACACAGCATCATGACCTGGGGAGGGCCTCGTCTTGATGATATCATTTGAGTGCCTGGATCCAGCTGTACCTGAAGCAGTGCCTGGTCATTTCATTTACCTGAAACAAAAATTCTCATTAAAAAAAAAAAACTTGTAAAGTTGGGTTTTGTTCACATATAACTTAAAGGGTTCTGACTGATACGCCAAACATGAAGAAACGGTGAGTTGTAGAAATAAAGCCTTCGAGGTCTAGAGTTTGAAATGATAGTTTACTGCATCAAACCACAAGGCGTTATTCATTTTAATGTTACCCTTGACTCTTCTGACCACACAGTGAAGGGTCGCATTGTCTGGCATCAGTACGCATGGGTTTCTGCCCATTTGAAGTGAGTACACTTGGCGTCATTAAACGTCTACTGGTTGCTTCGGTTTTGTCAAATGATGTCCTTCTCTCTGTGGTTTTCCTAGGTTCTCTGGGTATAGGTCATCTAGGCACTTGACGTCTGTGCTCAGTCTTATTGCTCTGAAGCCTTGTTGTTCTCCGAAAGGTGTGCTTCAATCACTCAGGCAAAGCTCTTGCACTGGGTTTTACGACGATCCCAACCAAAAAATAAAAAGTAAAAAGAGTCTGCAAGCGGCGCCTGCACTAAATTGGAATCTTGAGTTTGGAGAGGCAGCTGTGGGGTGATTCGAAGCAGAGTGAGCTCTCCTCTGCAGACCTTTCCACCCCGGATGGGGCTTGAGTGGCTGTCCTGGGGGGGTCAATCACATCTGGTTGGGATTTGATAGTATAGCTCTTCAGCGTCTTCACAGAACTGTGCAAAGATTGCAATTGCTTCCAGTAGATCTGATTCATAAGTCCATGGCTGCAACAGCTGCTCTCTGAATCAATGTGTAAATATGAGTGGGGTGTTGAGTGCGGGGGGGTGGAAGCAGACAGCTTGTGGAGAGTCAGGGGAGGCAGTTTCATAGGAGAATGGTAAAATGCAGGGCTCCCGCCCCAGGTTCCAATCCCCGCTCTGCCACTAGTTTGGGGTCCCTGGACAGTTATCATATTGTCTCTGAGTTTCAGTGTTCTCTCTGTAAAAAGAGATTAATAACAGAACCTGCCTCGTGGGTTGCTGTGAGGATTGCATTTGATAACGAATGTGCAGTACTTAGCCCCGTGGCAAAGTTATGGTACTATGTGCTGTGGGTACAAAGTAAGTGCTCAGTAAAAGGTAGCTGTTTGTATCCATCAGGATTTGCTTTTATTACGGCAGAAAAAAATAAAATCCTGATTCAATTGGTTTGGACATAAAGGAAAATTTATTATCTCCCGGAGCAGTGACTCCAGGATTAATTCAGTGCCTCGATAACTTCACCACAGATCAATGTCCTCGCGTTTCTCTCTGCTCTCTAAATGTCAGCGGCACTAATGGTCACGTGACGGCTCTCCCAGTTTTAGGTATCATTTTCCGATGCCGTTTCATGTCCAGGCAGGGACGAATTTTTCTTTTCTTTTGTGTGTCTCTTTAAGAGCAGACAAGCCTTTCTCTGAAGACCCCGGCAGGTTTCTCCCCACCTCTCACGGGCTGGGACATGCCTGAGTCCAAGGGAATGGACCCCGAGGGCTGGCCATGGGTCACCCTGGCCCAAGAACCTTGTGGTAGATGGCGTTTTCCAAGGATCAGACGACTCCTCCCATCTCCCTTCCTCCTCTTATAATGTGATTCTGAGGCTTTTCCCGTTGAGCGGCAGTGCCGGGGTTCCTTCCCCTCGAACCCGGGCGTGCTTCTGACTGTGGTGGAGTGAACCCCCGTCACTTCCGAGGGGAGGTAATAAAGGCCCAACGTAGACTCCTCCCTGTTTTCTCGGAATGCTTGCTCTTGGAACCCAGCCGCCATGCTGGGAGGAAGCTCAGCTAGCCCATGAGAGTCCCAGGTGGAGAGGAACGGGGCTCCCAGCCCACAGTCATGGCTGAGCTCCTAGCCCACAGCCAGCACCATCTCTCCGCCATGTGAGTGAACCATCTTCAGAGTGGATCCCCCAGCTCCTGGTCAGGCTGCCCCATTGTGTGGAGTGAGGATGAGCCATCCTCACTGAGCTCTGGCCATGGGGCAGATTTCTGAGCAAAGTAAATGATTGTTGTCATTTTAAAACACTAAATGTTGGAGTGGTCTGTTAACCACCAAAAGAGAACCATAACGAGAGAGAGAGAGAGAGAGAGAGAGAGAGAGAGAGAGAGAGAGAGAGAATGAGAATGAGAGAGAATGAATCATAACAGGTGAGCAGACCCTGGGCAAAACTGGAGCTTTGATGGAAAGGAGGAAAGAACGTTGGGAAGGCAACCAATCAGTTAAAGAGGATGATGGCGATTGTAACAATGGACTGGATTTAGTAAGTCATATTTCTAGTGCTGGCGGATAAAATCTCTTCCTGGTCCAATACACCAGGGCTTACAACAGGAGTACTCTGCCTGCTGTGCTGTTGAGAGCGGACTACAGGGGGAACCCGGGTACCGGCAGGGAGACCATTTAGGAGACGGTTACAATGATCCAGGCGAGAGAAGATGAGAGCGCATTCCGGGGTGTCCGCTGTGGAGTGATGAGAAGCGTTCGGATTCTGGATGTATGTTGGGGGCAGAGCCAATAGAATTTGCTGATGGATCGTCAGTAGGATGCTCTAAAGGAAACAAATGTTTTGCTGCACCTGCAGGAATGGCTGCTAAATGTTTGACTTATTGAGGCAGATCCATTCGTGGATAGATGATGGTTGCTGTTGGTCTGGTGCCCAGGTGGTTAGATTAATTGACCTTCGCCTCTGGTGCCTCTTGGTCTATTCTACTTGGGTTTGAAGGAGGCAGAAGACGAGGCTGATAATGATAACAGCTAATATTGCTTGAGAACTTAACTTTATGCCAGGCGTTGTTCTTAGCACCCATATCTGCTATGGTAGATAGATATTCTTTGTTATACATTTAGGAAAAAAATAAGAGGTAATCACAAACTTACAGAGAAGTTGGGAGTACAGTACTGACTTTTTTCCCTGCTGAATCATTGGACAGTAAGTTGTCTCACTTAGCTTTTTGGTGCCTCAGTTTCCTCTAGTATAAAAAGGTCAGGGGCATGGGGTTTCAAGTCAGAGAGACCTAAGTTCCCATCTTGGGTACCACTGGCCTGATGGATGGCCTTTGGCAAGACAGAGCAACTCTCTGAGGAGCGATAGGTGTAGAGCCCCAGCAGAGAACCTGGTTCGTCGTAAGTGGTTGGTGACGGTGCACCTGGATCCAGGTTGAGGTTTCAGAAAACGGTGTGTTTCACTCAAAAGAGGGCAATAGTAATGAGAGACACAATTTGATCTTTGCCCCTGGAAGGGATATTCATGGAGTTGTCTTCCCATTTTACAGATGAGGCAACTGAGTCCTGGAAAAAGAGTAAGAAGCTGTTGACAGGAAGCAGATGTGGCATTGAGAGTTTAGTCTTGCATTCAGTCTTCAGAATTAAAAGTGGGTGGGCTACCTTCTGTGAGCAATTAAGGAAGAGTTATTCTGGAAGCACTTTTGATTAAAACAAAAACACTTTTCATAGCAGCTTTGAACAAACCCCACTCTTCCTCACCTCTCCCTCCCAAAGAGCAACCCAGTGCATCTGGGCCAGCAGTGACCTCACCCGCCATTGTACCTGAACGTCATGAGGTGCTTGCACATCAAGGCGGGGACCATCCTCTTCTCTCTACACAACGGGGACAAAATTGCTTTCTTCTGATTAAGACATAATTGCATCAGGATCTCAGCAGGGAGGAGGGAGGATGAAATGCTGAAAGTCCTTCTGGCCCTAGCCGGTTTGGCTCAGTGGATAGAGCATCAGCCTGCGGATGGAAGGGGCCAGGTTTGATTCCTGTCCAGGGCACATGCCTGGGTTGTGGACTTGATCCCCAGCAGGGGGCATGCAGGAGGCAGCCAATCAATGATTGTCTCTCATCATTGATGTTTCTATCTCTCTCTCCCTCTCCCTTCCTCTCTGAAATCAATAAAGATATATTAAAAAGGAAGTCCTTTTGTGCCTTCACAAAGGTACTTGCTCTGCTCTCATTCAGTGGGGTAGCTCTGCTTTCTTTGGGTTTCCATTCACCTTTTTTCCGGGTCAACTGTGCATTGAGTGCTTATGTGTGACTTTGTAAAGGTCTTTATTTATTGTGGAGGAGCATTTCCCTGGCATGTCTCCCATTCAACTCATTCCAGATTAACCTTTTCCCAATTAAATCAAACTCTAAAGGAATGCAGTGCTGGACAAAGGACTTCTAGTATTCCAGTCTCTGTGTCTGTATGCCTGTGTCCATCTGTCCGTCCGTCCGTCCATCCATCCACCCACTCTTTCACCCTGTGAAGAAGGCATTGTTATTTCCATCTTATAGATAAGGAACCTAAAGCTCAGAGAGGCTGTGATATGCCTAAGGTTACATAGCCAAGGACAAGAAGTGCTGGGTTTTGCTATTGGCAAGAGAGGGATCAGCAAACATTTTCAGAAGGTTGACCGATGGCCTAGGGCCAGATCAAAGGCCCTCCATGGTTGGGAGTGGGATGGGGAAAGAAGTGTGTGGGGCATGTTCTGAGAAGCTAAAGCCAGCAGTTCCCAAAAGGGAATCATTCTTGGCCTGAGTCTTGAAGAATGGATGTGGAGAGGTCAAACTCTTCCAGGCAGAGGGAACAGCATGTGCAAAAGACAGGAAGTATGAGGGAAATGCTGGGAGTTCAGGTGGCTTAGGCATATAAGCATAAAGTACATTTGGAGAAATTATGAGGAAATGAGGTTTGAGGTAAGAAAGGTCAGAGGTCAGACCAAGGAGGATGAAGGAAGGACAGGGTAAGCCATGGCAAGAAGTTCAGATTATGTGTTGAGGGAAGTGGGGATCTGTTTGGGGGGGATTTAAGCAAAAGTTGGCTAATCATATTCTCTCTCCAGAAAGTAGCCTTTGATGGTAGGTTCAAGAATGGGCCAGACTGGGAGGCCAGTAAGGAATATTTGTAGTTTCCCAGGCAGGTGAAAGTGGATGTGGGACGTGAGAACATGTCTCCTGGATGCAGTAGTTGGAAAAACCTCCTTCATATAGCTTATGAGAGGGCTGGAGAGCTCCTACAGTGAGTGAGTGCTGCTGGATTGCCTCCCTGAGGGTTTGGGTTGGAGTGCATTGTTCTTGTCTCTATCACAAGGAAGAAAATCTGATTGCTAAGCTCGGGTCACATGACCGTCCTTAAAAACTCACTTTGTTCAGAAGGAAACCTACAGCAGAGAAGGGCCACTTTCAGTTTTGATTGATGGCAGCAGGACAGGTGGAGCCCTGGTCTCTGTAGGAGATGCGTTTTGTGATCTGTACCACATCCCCTCTGGGTGTGATTTCAGCACCCCGGAGACGGACAGCTACATGGCCCTCTGCACGTGCTGATCTTATCTATGCTTTTCTGCCTTAGATCGCCTCCATAGCACTGAAGGCCACTTAGCGCAGGCACAGGCTGGGAGGGCTGGGGAGTTCACACTCCCGGGAGTAACCTTTAATCAGTGGGAGACAAGAGCCGGTGGATAAATACCCCGGGATGCCCTTCGAAGGGGCATTGCGAGGCATTCTCATGTGTTAAAAGGCCCACATTTCCCCACTGCCTCACAGGATTCAACACCTCCACGTTTGGATCCTGGTGGTTCTATTTATTAGAAGGACAAATCACTTCTCCTCCTGGTGCCCCGGCTTCCTCATCTGTCAAATGGGGACAATACTTGTCTCTATCTCAGAGGTTTAAATATTATGAAGATTAAATGAGTATATGTAGAAAAAAAGAGCTTAAACAATGCCTACCTGGCATAAGGCTAGATAGTCTATAAGTATCAGTTGTTATTATTTGTTTGAATTTGAATGCTTGCTTGATTTTGGCTATTCGTAGTCTTTCTTCAGATTTCTTTTATTCTCTGAGTTTATGCTCTATAAACAAAAACTTCATTGCATAAGAGATTTACTATTTATAGGAGCCCAGTTGTGAATTCACTTGGAAAGGAGGAGGCATCATCTTGTAATGCAAATGATCACTCTTAATTGTCCTTATAAACTCCGATTTTAAAACCATCAGATTCCCTGAAAGCGGCTGCAAGCCTTCCCAAGCTGCATGTGGCCTTTGCAGGGGGCACAGTACTGCAAGGGCACAAAGCTACTTCCCAGTCAGGGGAATCGAAGGGAATTTAGAGTCAGAAGCATCAGGTTCAAGACTAACAGGCCAGCCCCACCCCCACTCCTCACGGGAGCCAGCATGGACCTGTCAGACAGCTCCGGTTTCTTTCATTTACCTGAGCTGGGAGTCAGGTTCTGCAGATTCAGCCACGGCTGCAGCCACAATGTAGGTCACCGACGGGAAATTATCACGCTGCTGTTTCAGATGGAAATGGAACTTAATAGCTTATATCTTTTTTTCTCTGCCGTGTGGTGCCAGGGGTGTTTTAATGGTTCAGGGAAAGTGGGGGAGGGCATGTCTGAAAGCCTTGCTTTTTAGCGTTCTGTTTCATCCATTAGATTGGTGACCACGCTCTGAATTTTCTCCCCTGGCCCGTCTTTATAGCGTTTATTGCCACCCATCCTCCCTGCCTTTGGAACCAGCCGGTGCCTCCCAGCTCCAACACCTCCAGCTGCTGCGAGCCTCACCAGAACCCTCATGTTTTATTGCTACAGTCCAGCCAGGCAGTTGAGGGTGTGAAAATCGAACTGCCGTATCCACACAGTAGGCTCTGAAAGGTACATTGGGAAGGGGAAGGGAGGGGGGGTCAATATTTTTATTGATCTCAGAGAGGAAGGGAGAGGAAAATGTGTGAGAAATGCTCACCTGTCTGAATTCAGATAACGGACTCGGAGACAAAAGAGTGGTGAAAACCAGGACTTTTAATACATTCTCAAGAGCAGGTGTCGTCCTGGTGTTCAGGCACACATGGAGTAGCGAGTACAGCCTGCTCATCCAGCCCCGCCTCCGGTTCCTCATTGGCTGAGTACTATGGGGTCACCTGTTCCCTCATATGTCACCTAGGTCTTAATATCTCCCATCGGGCCATTTTAGAAACTCGGGCTGAGGCCGTTTCTAGTCGTCTCCACCTCCCCTTGTCTGGTTGAGGCGGGCACCTTGGGGGTTTCCACCGTGATGCTGGCTCATGTCCCCAGTTCTTGGTCCTTATACCCGCTTCCCTCCTTCCTACGTTCTGTTTGCCCGCGGGAAATTCAGTCACCATTTTTAATTAAAAGTTGGCTGTGCTGGAGATGGATCACAGAGGCCTATTTCCCACAGATAGAAACATCAATGATGAGAGAGAATCATTGATTGGCTGCCTCCTGCACGCCCCCACTGGGGACCGAGCCCGCATCCCGGGCATGTGCTCTGACCGGGAATTGAACCGTGACCTCCTAGTTCATAGGTTGACGCTCAACCACTGAGCCACTGTGGCTGGGCTCCTTACTTATTTATTTTTTTTTGTGCTGATTCCCACCCCCAGCACATCTACTTTGCCTGAAGCAAAGGTCCTGAGAACCGGTGTAAACCGCATTTCTGGAGCCCAAATCTTGGTGTCCTTGTCTTCGGTTCAGATGGGCTTTATCTTCATTTATGACTCACCTCCGGTCACCAGGGACTTAGCTTTAATCCATTCTCCACACGCTAACAGGCACCATCATTTCGAAATGCTGCTCCCATTCTGTCTCCCTAAAATCAAACCTCTCGGTGCCTCCAAGGCTCTTAAGACGAAGACCGAATCCTCTCCAGGGCCGCTGTAGTCGCATCCCCGGCCACGCTCTCCGTCTCTGCCCCGTCTCCTGGGCTTTTTCCAAGTTCCTTGAAAGTAGAGAGCCTCACTCCCTCTGTCACAGGACCTTTGCATCTGCTGCTGCTTCTGGCTTTATTCTTCTTCCTTTCTGGGTGATTTCATGCAGCCGAAGTCTTAATTACTATTGATGTGCTGGCGGCGTCCGGGTATGACTCTCTAGCTCCAGCCTCCACCCTGCAATACGGAGTTGTATAGACACCTAGGAATTGTGCATAACCCTACACCTGCACTTGGATGTCTGTTAGGAAGCTCAGATAATATGTCAAAGATAACCTTTGCTTCCCTCTCCCACCCTGAGCCCTCCCTTCTCCACATCTTCATCTCTGCAGATGGCGCCTTTACCTATTTGCTCACGCGTCACCTGTGATTTCCTCCCACGTCAGTCAGGGTCCCAGCCAGAAACAGGGCATATTCAAATCATGGAGATTGAAGGAGTTATTTATGAAGGGGCCGTCCAGAAAGATGTGAACAAAGGGAACGCCAGGGAGAGTGCAGGACCCCGGGGCTGGAAGCAGAAGAGCTGTTACCATTCCTGGGCTGGGATGGATGGAAAGAGAGAGAGGGTCCTGGAACCCAGAAGGGGATAACTGTGTGGGGCAGGCCACCTTGGAGGGTCACTGAGGTCAGGGGATATAGCCTTCCTGAGGCAACTTTGCAAGGAAGAGTGGGGGATAAATACTTAGTCTTCTGCCTCATCTGATTTCTTTCTTTTTTAAAAAAATATATTTTATTGATTTTTTACAGAGAGGAAGGGAGAAGGATAGAGAGTTAGAAACATCAATGAGAGAAAAACATCAATCAGCTGCCTCCTGCATGCCCCACACTGGGGATGTGCCTGCAACCAAGGTACATGCCCTTGACCGGAATTGAACCTGGGACCCTTCAGTCCATGGTCCGATGCTCTATCCACTGAGCCAAACCGGTTAGGGATGCCTCATTTGATTTCTTATTCCTTATTGGAATAGTGATTGGCTTGAGTATCAACTAAAAAAATGTTGTTGAATGAATGATAGCAAGTCCTCCCCTTCTCCCTTGACCTCGTTAAGCCCTGCACATTCTTCTTATTTCAGCTCAAATGTCCCTTCCTCCAGGAAGCCTTCCCTGACTCACCCAGACTAGATCATCACCCCATTATACACTTCCATGGCTTCTTTCATAGCCCCATCACGTGTTGTAATTGTGTGATTATTTAGTTAGTATCTCAGCTCACAGACCAAGCCATGGTGGCACTGGTCATATTTGTCTCATTCATCATTCATTTCCTGCACTCACAAAAAAAAATGTTTGTGGGATGAATAAATAATAAGTGGACTTTCCCTAAGACTGGTCCTCTCTAACAGGTATATAATTTTCTGTAAAGATCTCTTAGGGTGCTTTTGGACAAGCCAGCCACCCCCAAATCTGACTGCTCTGAGTTTCCCCCCGGTTCACTCTTTCCGTGTAGGCGCACTTGGGCAGAGAATGAATTAGTGTTGCCGCATCCTCAGTGCTGCCCTGGTTTCACCTCTTCCGTCTTCCTCTAGCTTTTATTCTCTTGGGCCCAGAGCAGAATACCAACAGAGATTTATATGCAGAAATTTGTCTTCCCAGCAGCTCCCCGAGCAATGAAAAATAAACAAGACTCTTTCTTCCCTCTCTTTCAAATCTCCTACTCCATCTAAATCCACTAAAGACAGCCATACATCACTGATAAGCAGACTTGCTAAGGGTGGTGGTGCAGGTTGCCGACTGCTCAAGGGTGAGAGCTGAGTGGGGGCTGAAGGCCAGCTCATACTCTGCGTGCCGCCTGGATGGAGCTAGCAAATGGGGCTCCTTTTCTTAATTTGCACAAAAAGCTCTATGAACTGGCCGTGGCCCGGAAAAGAGGAGTTAAGAACAAAGCTGGCTTTGGTGTGACGGCGATGAGATCACCCTTCTTCTGCACACTCATTGTTGAATGAGTCACGCCACCGGGTAAACTGTCAGAAATTGGTGCCCTGTGAAGGGTCCCTCTAGCCTGGCCCGGTGTTTCCCAGAGCGCGCCAGGAGCACAGCCACCGGGGCTTTCTGGCTTTTGAGTGGGCTGCTGACCACCGTGGAATGGCCAGTCTCTGGGGCACAGCTGTCCATGCCAGCAATTGCCGTGGCTTCTCTTGTACCGTTCTCTTGCACATTGGAGGGGTTCCTCAAATGCCTGGTGATCTTTGGTCACCTCCCTAGACTGAGAGCCAGCGAGAGTGTTTGGAATCTGAATGTGATTTTTAAAAAATATATCTTTATTGATTTCAAAGAGGAAGGGAGAGGGAAAGAGAGATAAAAACATCAATGATGAGAGAGAATAATTGATTGGCCGCCTCCTGCACATCCCCCAATGGGGATCAAGCCCGCAACCCAGGCATGTGCCCTTGACTGGAATCGAACCTGGGACCCTTCAGTCCGCAGGCTGATGCTCTATCCACTGAGCCAAACCAGCTAGGGCTGGATGTGGTCTTTAGGAGATTTTGTTTTGGGTATTCGAGTGGGAAGTCAATTGCCCCCAAACGCAGAGCATAGAGGGTTTTCTCAGAGGCTAATCATCGGAAGAAAGAAGAAGGTAATGGAAGCTCTGTGCTAGGATTGTTGTGAGGATTGTGTGGGGTTACTAGAGACTTTTAAAAAGCTTGTCACAGTATCCGGCACTTAGTTAGTGCCCAATAAATATTTGGCTCTGATAATTATGCTCCACAAAGTTGTAAGTTCCTGTTTGGGTTATCTATTGCCATGTAAAAGGTGAAGTGGCCTAAAATAATGACCATTTCGTTAGGCTCACAGTTTTGAAGGGTCAGGAATTCAGACAGGGCACAGTGGGGATTGCTAGTCCCTACTTCATGGCGCTTGGGGGCTCCGCTGGGCAGATTCTGACAGCTGGGGTTGACCCGAATGGCTGAGGGCTGGCGTCCTCTGGAGAATCTGGAAAAATCCCTGACGTATCTGGTGTCTGGGCTGGGATGACTCAGAGCTGGATGGAATGCCTTAGCTGTTGATCTCATTGCCTCCAAGTGGTCTGTCCATGTGAAGGCTTGGGCTTCCTCACAGCATGGAAGCCGCAGGGTAGGAGAACTTCTTACATCAGAGCTCTGGGCCCCAAGAGGGCGTGTCCCAGTGAACAAGGGGAAAGCTGGGTGGCCTTTTGTGTCCCGTCCTGGAGGTCCCATAGCATCACAGGCCATTATTCAAAGCAACCACAAGCCCACCAAAATCCAGTAGAGGGGAACTCGACACCCTCCTCCCCAACTGGGAGGCACGTCAAAGAATTGCAGCCACGCTTTAACGTCGGGCCACTCCCGCGTGGAGTCCATCTTGCCATCCCTTCCTCGCACAGTCACTGAATATAGGTTGAATGGAAATTCACAAGTGGAGAAGCTGACTCAGAGAGAGATGATCCATTTATTCAGGGCCTCCAGGTAGTCTTTTTTACACTTTGTCTCATTCTCTACCATCCACTGCAAACAATGTCTTTGTCCTCATGCAATCTGAAGATACAATTTTGAAATACTAATGAAGCGAGGCCTCCAAATTTGCTCTATTTGACTCAGATGAGAAGTTGCAAACGAAGATATCCACCTGGCAGGTAACCTAAATGAGTACAGTCATCCAGGTATAAGAAGATAAATGACAATTGAAACTTGGTCATGGGATTGGCAGACAATAGGGAGTGGTGGTGACTGTGGTGAACAGGAGCGCCCAAGCCCTGTTACTTAGCTCCAAGCTGAGGTTGCCACGTGGCTCTGAGATCCAGGACTGCCACAGCCCCAGATTTTTCAAGAGAATCCGGGAGTCTGGATTGTGGCGTAAAATCTCCCAATTTGTAAACGTCAACAGCAAATTCCAATTTGAAGCACTGTGCAGGATACCTCTACCTGCACTAGACGCGAAATAAAACAAACATGGTGGCCAAATTCAACCACCTTGACGACTGGTTTGTAAGCTCTGGTTTGGGGTGTTTGGCTTTTCATAGGGAAATTTGATATGTGACCATTTCCAATGGCAAGATGGAAACCTGCACTAACTTTGGTCAGACAATTGTCAGCTTCATTTTTTTTTACTACCATTTGAAACCAGACAGAGATGAGAAAAGGAAGTGGTGCTTTGAATACAAGCACAGACGATACAGTAACAGGGAAGCACAATGACTGTGAGTGACTGCGGGGCTTTATCCTGGGCCCTTCAAAGGCACTTTGGGACTCGGAGGAGGTAGGCAGGGGGTGAGGGGAGAGGAGGTGAGGGAGAGAATTGATCACTTGAGCTGCTGAAAATAAACATCTATACATACCGAAGCTGAAAAAGTAAATCCCATCTAATAAAGAGGGAATATGCTAATTGACTGCCCCTCCCTCAAAGATGGCGGCACCCACAGCCAATAAAAAGGGAATATGCTAATTGACTGCCCCTCCCTCAAATATGGCAGCGCCCACAGCCAATAAGGTGGGAATATGCTAATTGACTGCCCTCCCTCAAATATGGCAGCGCCCACAGCCAATAAGGTGGGAATATGCTAATTGACTGCCCCACCCCCTCCGGTGCATGAATTTTCATGCACCGGGCCTCTAGTAAGGTAATAAAACTCGAAGCTCAGAGGTCAGGTTCTCTTAGGATAAGGTGATGTTCTGTGGATATTGTACCATGGGGAAACCTGGATCTTAACGCCTGTGTGCCATGCATTTTGCAAAAGAGGAGACTCATGCTTTTCTGAAACATGAGGTGGGAACCTTTTCCCATAGAATATTTTAGTTTTCTCCCCGAAAATCTGAGGAGCACAGGGATTATCCCATCTAATTGTATTAACCATCGTTCTTTTTATTTATTTGTCTGTCATTCAGGTAACAGATATTAGTTGTAGCAGAGTTGCAAAATGTGGCTCAGCATACAAGGGGAATCTAAACCATCCATCATCGTACCTCCAAGAGATGGCCGTTTTTGCAAAACTAGTTTGAAATACATCCTTCACAATCTCTTCTATGTATGTTAGGGGCCAGTGTGAGCTTTGGGAGGCTTTAGATGGTATCAGGGTATAGGGCCCGAGATGCCTGAATCCAGCTTTGGTTCGGCCTAGGTCCCCGGTGGAGATACATGCAAAGGAGACAATAGGGGAGAAGAAATGAGGTGCCATTTTATTATTAGCTGTGTTTGGGCTGAAACCTCAGCGCTGTTCTCTTTGATAAGCTGGGCTGGATCCATGGCTTATTAGGGCATCTTCGTCCTTCTTCCAGCCCAGTATGAGTCCTGGACTCTTGGACTTCATGGGCCAAGTGGCTAGAGAGATGGGAATCCGTGATGTAAGAGAATGACATCAGAGGAGCCCACCTCTGATGACAGCTCCCCCGCCCACTGGTAAACACATTCTAGTCCATGTCCCGGAGTCGGGTCCAAGTAGATCAGCCTCCCTCGTGGGCTCTTCACCCCCCGCCTGTCATAAAACCCCACCTTCCCCACTTACGAAGTGACCTTTGTTCCAGTAACAAGAGGAAAAGGTGGTGTCAGGTGCTGTGCTATGCACTGTCCACGCATCCCACCAACGTTTATTGAGCACCTGCTGTGTGCCAGGCCCTGGGCTCAGGGCTGGTGTCTGTCTTGCCCTGTAGTCAGCGCCTTGGGACGGGGTTAGGTAGGGTGGCCAACTCGCTCTGGTTTTCCTGGGACTTCCCCGGTTTTCACACGGAACGTTCCACATCCCTGTCACCCCATCTCCCCGGACAGACCAACCATCGGTCACCCTCGGGTGGAATGTGTGGCCGAGATAAAGTGGAGAGGACAGGGAGGGGTGGTTCTAAACTCACAGAAGAGGCATCAGTGGCTGGCTCCCGCGCCCCGGGAAGCCCCCGGCTGGTCATTACATTTCCGAGTCCCCAGCCCCTGGCCTCTGCTATTCCCTTTGGGCCTCATCATGTTTGGCCCCATAAAGCTAGAAGCAAAAATTTCCCTAGTGTGCATGGTCCCCAATTACAGATAACAAACGAGAGGATTTTGCCCGGAGCTTATCATCCAGAAGAGAAAAATAAGAAGGATCTAGGTACATTCAGCAGAAAGATATGTAAAGTAGTCATTAGGAATTATACACTGTGTCTCCACAGTGGGCTGCCTGGTAATTAAAAAAAAATTCTTTAAAAACCGCTTCCCTTCCCTTTTCGCTGACCTGTATTTTTCTTTTTCATGCTTCCCTTTTTTAAAAATTTTTTTAACTTTCTCCCCTCCCTTCCTTGTTCCCTTCTTCCCTTTCTTCTTTTTATTTGAGAACATGAATCTCTTACTGTAACATAGCCCATGGCACACAGTAGGTGCTCAGTAAATACATGTTTCAGAATAGTATATGAACCACTCCTGTAGGCTGGAAAATGAAGTTGTTGAGCTTGGAATACTTTCTCAAGTTCAAACAGATGGCAACACTACCCTTCCTTTGATTAAGGGCAGTGTTTGGGAGAAATCAGATGGGTTTCAGGGTGGCCAGACGCTCGGACCACGTTCCTCTCCTGGTGAGGTCTGAAAACACGGGGCGGGGTCTGATCACCCTGGGTGCTTGTTAAAAGCGCTCTGTTCTTGGGTTCAAGGCTGGACCTATGGAATCAGAACCTGCCAGGGCCAGGAATTTGCATTTCTAATAAGCTCCCGGAGTGTTTTTAATGTGCATTCAGTTTTAAAACCCCACTCGCCCTATATGTGCAGAGCTTGTTTGTTAGATCATTTGTGCTTCAGTCTTGGGCCTCCCTCCTGGTTTCTATTAACAGCTCCCCCCCTCTCCCCCGCCCCCCGCCCCCCATCTCTTTAAAGTCTTGAGGAAAAGAAAAAAGAAAAAATAAAGAAGCCCATCTCTTTGGGGACAACTCTCAGTTGAAAAGAATCGAGAAATGGTGAAATGATAGCAGTGCACTGTAGTTTTCTCATTATTCTTTTGTTCTTGGAGTGAATCCCACTACTTGACATAAATACTAGTAGCTTTTTTTTCTTTTTGGCGAGAGGTAATGAAAAATCTACTCAAGCACCTTAGAAACGAGTGGCCGGCTTTATACGCCCCTAAAGCCTTCCTCCTGGTTTTAACAACCAAGAATGCTCCTCACTGGACTTTGGGTTGTTGAGAAATGACGAATGCCAGTTATTCAAGGTGCTCCGTTGGGGGGCTCTGCTAATCACGCAACCAGGAAAATGGATTGCTGGGCCACACGCCGCGTCCGTCCACTTTCCCTGCACGATCTCTGTTCCCATTCTCTGTCCATCTCAGCTCTGAGACTAATTTTAGTTCTGTCCCATGAAAACTGTAGCTGATTGGAGTTCAAGGACGCACACATCCACACAAATCACCCCAGGCCACCATCGTCTACTCTTGATTCTTAACCGAGTTTTATTAGAAAGGCTGATTTCAGATGAATTGATGCATCTGTATCCTGTGATGAACATATGAAATCACCCCTTGTCAGTTAAAAATGGCCGAATCTCATCAATTTCTTCGGGTTCACCCTAATAGAAAGCACATAACGTCTCCAGATGTCTATTTTAAAGTTATTCTATTCTTTTAAAAATATTTTTATTGATTTCAGAGAGGAAGGGAGCGGGAGAGAGAGAGAGAAACATCAGTGATGAGAGGGAATCATTGATAGGCTGCCTCCTGCACTACCCACACTGGGGATTGAGCTGTGACCTCTTGGTTCATAGGTCAATGCTCAACCACTGAGCCACACTGGCTGGGCTATTACATTATTCTTGACACCTTTTTGTGTAAATATTTTATACATTGAAAAGAATAACTTTAGTCCGGCTCAGTGGTTGAGCATCAACCTATGAACCAGGAGGTCATGGTTCCATTCCCGGTCAGGGCACATGCCCGGGTTGTGGGCTCAATTCCCAGTAGGGGGCGTGCAGGAAGCAGCCAACCAGTGATTCTCTCTCATCATTGATGTTTCTATCTCTCTCTCCCTCTCCCTTCCTCTCTGAAATCAATAAAAATAGATATTAAAAAAGTAATGTAATGGACACCTATGCACTCACCACCCATTTTAAGAAATAACACTCTACCAACACTATTAAAGTCTTCTCTCCAATCACCTTCCTCTTGCGCCCATCAGAGGTAACCACCATCTTGAATTTAGTACTTCTAATTCCCATACGTGTGTGTGTGTGTGTGTGTGTGTGTGTGTGTATTTTTAAAAAATTTTAAATCTTCACCTGAGGATGTTTTTATTGATTTTAGAGAGAGAGGAAGCGGGGGAGAGGAGAGAGAGAGAGAGACAGAGAAAGAGAGAGAGAGAAAGAGAGAGACAGAGAGATCAATCAGTTGCCTCCCGTACATGCCCCGAGAGGGAATCAAACCTGCAACCGTTTTGGTGTACGGGATGATGCTTCAACCAACTAAGCTACCGGGCCGGGCATGTGTTTATACTTTTATCTCTCACGTATGTGTCCCCAAACAAGTCGGATTGTGTTGTTTTGCGCATCACTTTATCTAAATAATAACAAAGGCCACGCGTCCTCCTGCAGCATCATGGTGGGGGTTCACTCGTGTTGGTCTGTGTAGCTCCCGTTGAAGGTTATTTCCCAGAAGCAGGTAGCTGGGAAGGTTTGCAGTGAAATCGCCAGTGCGTGAAAAAGGAAGCACATTTCATTTTTACAGTCTTTCCCCCAGCCATCCACCCAAACTCGTTTCAGCCTATATTTTTGGAAAACCTTTGTATCAAGCAAGATTCCATGAAATTTGCAGGGGAAAGAAAAGCACCCTCCCAGTAAACAACGGAGCCGAGTCACCGCTGTGAGAAGCAGGCTTTTGCAAGAGGAAGAGAATTTCCCGGTACAAAGTCAGACGCGTCCCGCCAGCTGGCGGTGCCTCGCCTGTGGTAGATGTTCAATAACCATTTGCCGCATGAACAAATTAAAGGGGACAGGCACCCAATGAAAGAGCGCAGGTGACGGCAGGAGGTGGCTCTGAGTTACAATCAGTGTTGCCCTTTGTTCCCGAATCAAATGGTGTTCAAGGAAGGGGTAGGTGGTGTGGGTGAGAAGTAAGAGGAGAATTGAATTAGAGACGTAGGACCGCTGGGTTTAGTGCTAAGCTCTGGGTTCAATTCCTGGCATTGACTAGGTGACCGTGGGCACATTGCCTAACCTCCCCGTGAGCCTCAGTTTCCTCATCTGTAAAATGGGATAATGAGAGTGTCTCATAGGGTTAGTATGTGGAAGAAGGGGGATTGGCGTGCGAAGGATTTGGGGCAGGTTCTGGCTGTCCACACAGGGAACAGGGGAGGGGACTCATTGGGCTAATGCAGCTCTGGTGCTGAGAGGAACCTTGGTAGCTGCTGCTCAGAATTTCATGTCAACAGCAGCCTTGACCTCTGCGGAGCTTGAGTTGAGCGCCTCACTGGTGCCCTTGGATTTGGGGATGTTTTGGCATCCTCTTTGCTGAATCTGACCTCTCCCCCGTTTTCCTTCCTTTCTGCATTAGTTCTCCCCTCATGTGTCCCCTGCGTTCTGCCCTGAAGCAGCTTCCCCTCTCCCCCGCTTTAACTCATGGCACCAAAGACCCTCTGAAGGAAAGAAATGCCAGAATTGCCATCCCCGCAACGTATTTCAGGCTCAGGCTGTTTCCTGGATCTCTTTGCAGTAGCGGAGAAACAGAAGTTTAAGATTGACAGCTATCTCCCCGAGGGGTAGGGAGGCGTGTGTGTGGCTTTGGAGATTTCTGGAGGAATTGATTAGATCCTGCAAAATTCAATGTCAGACTCAAAGATTTCATGTGAGCTAATCAAGCCAGGCATTTGAACATAATGATGAATGGCACGGGGCCAACATGTCTTAGGATATCAGACTGAGGCAGGCGGGTTATATCTCCTACAAATTGGTGGCTAACTAATATCTTTGTTCTATAAATATTAGTGGTTAACACTGAATTAAAAGAACAGAATTTTCCTCCCCTTTGTGATGAAGATCTATGGTACTCAAGATGCAGTAAACTCTAGTTTTGTATCCGTTAGCTATTGCCGCGTAACAAACAACCTCAACATCACAGCAGCATACAACAAACATGTAGTTTCAAAAAACATATATTTTTATTGATCTCAGAGAGGAAGGGAGAGGGAGAGAGAGATAGAAACATCAGTGATGAGAGAGAATCATTGATTGGCTGCCTCCTGCATGCCCCACACTGAGGATCAAGCCCGCAACCCAGGCATGTGCCCTGACCGGGAATCGGACCGTGACCTCCTGGTTCATAGGTTGATGCTCAAGCACTGAGCTATGCCAGCTGGGCCAAACATGTATTTTTTTGCTCACAAACGAGTAGGTCGGCTGGAGGGGCTCTTTTTCACGTGTCTCTTATTCTTCTCTTGGGACTAGCAGGCCAGCCAAGGCGTGTTCTTTTCTTGGTAATGGTAGAATTTTTTTTAAAATATATTTTTATTGATTTTTTACAGAGAGGAAGAGAGAGGGATAGAGAGTTAGAAACATCGATGAGAGAGAAACATCGATCAGCTGCCTCTTGCACACCCCCTACTGGGGATGTGCCTGCAACCAAGGTACATGCCCTTGACCGGAATCGAACCTGGGACCCTTGAGTCCGCAGGCCAACGCTCTATCCACTGAGCCAAACCAGTTTCGGCATGTAATGGTAGAATTTGAAGAGGGCCAGGCCACTGTGCTGCACACTCCAAGCCTATGTTTGTGTCATATCTGCATGGATCACATTAGCCAAGTCAAGTCACATGGCTAAGCCCAGAGTCAAGGGCAGGGATGTACACGCTGTCTTTTGTGGGAAGAATCACACAGAACAGGGCATGGATCCTGGCAAGGGTGAAGAGCTGGGACAAAAGTTTCATCTATAGCAGAGCCGGTGTATGGAGTCAGACAGAACTGGATTTGCACCCCTGCTCCGCCCCTGACTATTATGACTTGAGCACATGACTTAGCCAAAGAGGCTTTGGTTTCTCATCCATCTGACAAATGGGTGTAATAATGGTACCCATCCATATCTTGGATGTGTCGTGAGGAATACACAAAATGATACACACAAGCCACTTGGAGTTGCTGGCATGTGGCAAGTGCTCGGGAAATTCTGGCTGAAAAACAAAAGCTCTAAATGGTAGAATGCACTCCTCCAGGGTGTGGGTATGGATGAGGCATCTTGACACGAGCCACCATGAGAATGACTGCTTTGCTGCTCTTCCCGGGACTTCAGTGACCTGAAGGGGCCTGTGAATCTCCAAATGTGTCTAACTTGGATCACAATAGATGATGGCACCAGATCTGACCCTGGAAATAGGAAGAGTGTGAAGCCTTGAATTGATCAGCAGGAAAACAGACAGCAGCAGCTGCTAAGGATAGCAATATTTCCAGGACACACACAGATGGGAGGCCAGATTGCGACTATACTCGACTCTGAGGAACCTATTAGAAAACATTTTAAAAAAAGAGAGAAGCCCGGCCGGGGTAGCTCAGTGGTTGAGTGTTGGCCCATGAACCAGGAGGTAACGGTTCAATTCCTGGTCAGGGCACATGCCCAGGATGCGGGCTCGGTCCCCAGGAGGAGGTGTGCAGGCGGCAACCAATTGATGATTCTCTCTCATCATTGATGTTTCTATGTCTCTATCCCTCTCCCGTCCTCTCTCTAAAAATCAATAAGAATATATTTTTAAAAAACCCACACACATTAATGTATTTTTTCAGGTTAAATATTTAAAATTTGTCAGGCTAACAATTATAGGCAAAAGGATACTCTTTTAGAAAAGAAATGAAAGTAGCCTGCTGTGCTTAAATAGCTTTTGCAGCCAAAATGAATAACACAGTCAGTAATGAATTTTTTTTCCTCGTGGTGGTCTGCCTTATTTAGCGATTTCAACTCATTTGCAAGAGCTGCTAACCTCAGGAATGCACACGTATGGACCCCGCCGTGGCAATTGTGATTGCATCCATGATACGGCCACTTCAGATGTGGTAATCCCACGTTACAAATGACTCAATGAAATGAAGACGATAAGGCAGCAGGAAAGTGGTCCTTTTAATATATTTTTTTAATCCTAGAGTTTATGTCTCCAATTTTCATGCATTTCCAAGTTCCATTAATGAAGGCACTCTTATTAAATTGAACTGAAATGGGTTTTTAAAAATAGCGTATCTCCTTTTCTTCAATCTTTCAAGATTCAATCTGTCTGCACCTGTGATGATCTGATCAGTGGACTTTATATAAAAGTGCCACAGAATGTCGGGGCTGGAAGAGGTCAGAGAAATCTCCCCCCTCCCCCCTCCTCCTCGTTAACCGAAGAGAAAGGCGAGGAGCCCAAAAGCAGTCCTCACTCAGGAATGAAGAATTCGGGCCGTGAAAAGGCTGTGTAAGTAAGTGGCTTCATAAAGTTGGGGAGGTGGCCGCCGGCACCTGTACCTTGTAAGGAATGCTGTGGAATACCTCACTAGTTGTCTAACCTCCATGTCTGTTCTCCGCTTCTTGATCAATAAGGGACCCCTGTATTGTTTGGGCATCAGTGCACCCAGCTGAATGTGGCTAATTATTGAGGATGGGGGAATAATGAAGTGTTTTTTCACTTTGGGGGAAGGGGAATTCTAGGTTCTGTAGTTCATTTCACCTTATGGTGTGTGTGTGTGTGTGTGCATGTGTGTGTGTATGAATGAGGTGGGGCAGGGAGGAATGAGAGAGACAGGAGAGAGAGGGAGAAATTGCAAGGAGAGAAGAATGTCAAGAAATACGCGTGTCGGTTCCCATCACTGCCTTTTTGAAGATTCTGCACCTGGTGGGTTAGGCAGTCCAAATCAGACAGTGGCAGCCATTCTAGCCATCCCCAGTGTGTGCTAAACATTCCGATCAAGTACCAAATCCATGACCTGGTGTGCAGCATTTGAGCTCCAATGAGTGTCCGGTTCTCTATTCCTATTGAAGTTAGAGGAAGCGCCTGTTTCCTACAAGCTTGGTCACCTGAGGATGTGGTTCAGGGACTTCATAATGAACGGCAATCAGGAAGATTTCTCATGTCCTTGCTCCCAACTCAGCTCCGGTGCAGAGGGTCTGGACAGCCTCCTGTTCCCCCAGGCTCCTTCCCTCCCTCCTAATTTAGCCGCCTGGGAGGGCAGTATGTATCAGGTCAGACCTGTTCGGGGACGTTTCTCCTTTGAAGGTTTTCCAGTGGAGTCTCCTAAAACAATGACATTTAATTACGAAGAGAGGCGTCCTTTCGGTCCCGACCACAGCAAATGTTTCAATCAAATGCACGTAGTCCTTGTACTATTTGCTCTCCCGTTCTCTTGCCCGGTGAGATGGTGAAAAACACACACAAACACACCCACAAAGAAGCCCCACAGTTGGTGTGTTTACTTGATGGTTTTGACAGGCTTCCAGTGGGCTGTGAAGTCGCGGGCTCATTTCTCAAGTTCGGGTTCAATCAGATAAACACATTTTGATTAAACCGCCTTTTAAACTCATTATCAGCTCAGCAGGGACTCCTTTCAACATGTTCCCTGGTTGCTGATCTTGGTTGTGTGTTCCACCGAGGCTCCTTAGGGTGGCCCGGGGAAGGAGGACATGATGGGGAGCGGGGAGACCCCTCTTAAGGTTGGACACATGTACATTTAGGCTAAAAGAAACCACTTTATACGATGAGTTGTGAATAGATAGTATGCCAAGAGATGATACGCTGACATAGTGGTTAAGGGCCAGGACTCTGGGTCAGACCTGCCTGGGTTGGAGTCTGGAGTTCATTACTTACTTAGCCTCACTTTCCTCATCTGTAAAATGGGCATAATAATAGTGTCTACCTCCCAGGATTGCTGTGAGGGTGACTAAGGGAAGCTGGAATGTTTGGGGAATGTCTGGGTGGCCTAGGCATGCCACGACTCTCCATTTCAATCCCAGGCAGGCGTGACTCGTCGTCGGAGCCTTAGAATCCTTCTCCAGGTAGCTTCCACCAGTAGATAGCTGTGTGCCCACAATACGAAACTTCTGCTCCGTCCCTAGGCATGTCCTTTAAGTATTAAGTTCTGGTGGGGCGGGGCAGGGGGGGGGGGAAGGTGCACTGGACCATG